>NC_140975.1:53089633-53102133 GCF_056783735.1 Eptatretus burgeri | reverse complement strand
ATTAAATCGTCGGACATCTATAATGATTGATCGTAAACATCAGGTTGAAGGAACACTGATTTATTTTGACATTTAAACTGTAGTAAGTAAAAAAGATAAATGATGACAGCAGTGCTGGAGAAGCAGAGAAAAGGGCAAAACAGAACCTTTGTATGGACCCGTATCACCATCTAGAATCTAGATTATACTCCCTTTAACCTCTTGGGATATTAAGTGTTAACATCTCAGAAATCATAAAATATCGACAAGTTAACATTTATTTCTGGTAACTTTTAAAAGCACAAAAATTAGGTTTGTATATATATACTGAAGTTTAACCCAATGGCCACTTCTAAATTTTTGAGAGGCCGCCCATCAGAATGCCGTGACCTTATCCGGCATGTCAAAACGCTTTGACAAAAAGCTATTTTTGACTGGGCCTAACGGAATAAATGAAGGAATTTGTCACTGGATTGTAAAACATAGTTAATTAGAAGGGTACTCGGTGGAGTGCATACCTCCACCACGTAATACCTGATCCACGAGAACATATCGAGCGCAATCATTACATTTTTGAAATATCATGCTCTATATCATTTTTGGCCCGATCTCTCAATGGTGAAGAATCACTTTAAAAATTATCAGATCCGGATCTGGATCTTCACCAAAATCTAATCATTTTGTCCTTGTCACTCACCGAACCTGTCCACAAAATTTCAACCGGATACGTCTGCAACTTTTTTGAGATAAACTGCACACAAACAGACGACAGACAGACAGACAGACAGAAAGGGGTGAAAACATAACCTCTTTCACCTTCGGTGGTGGAGGTAACTAGAGAATTCACAGAACATCATACCCCATGCAGTGTTAAACTACATACAGGAGGGCCTTGCCAGTCACAGGGGTTACATTGTCGAAAATCCCTGTGAACCGCAAATCCACAAACTTATGGGGGAATGGGGGAAATAAGGTTAGGGACTTCACCTCTAAAATTTTCCAAAACTGTATCTTTAATGAACATGTTTGTGCATTGTTTTTGTGCTATTTATTTTTTGGGGTAAAGTTTATTTTCTTGAGTTATTGTTATTTTGTATGCAGCCTGTGGCTGCTGGTTGTACATCATAACTGGGAGAGTGGCTGTGCTGCTAATGCAGTGCTCCCTGTTTTCAATAAGCCGGTACTCATTTTGCTGACATCGGAAGGATGACAGGCTGAGTTAACCCACCTGGTGTTATGTAACGGCACGACAGGGACTCATGACCCGAAGATCTTAAGCCGTTCACCTTCACTGTTAAGCCAACACTAGGCTCATTTTCCTGGATGAAGAACATAAAATCGTTTATTTTCTTGAGTTAATAAAATCATGAAACTTACCTTTCATAATAATGATGATAAACTTGATCCAATAATGTGATCGCGATATTGATGATGGTGACGATAAAGACGAGTTCATGGAGATGATCGGTATATAGCCATTATGGGCAGCGTCTTCTTCACCTAAAAAAACATGCCACACCCTCTAATGCTATATCTCTATTATAATACCAAGCTTGAACACTAAAAACTCGGCTCGCCGTCACACGATCCCTATGAAATTGCTGTGGCACTTAGCGGACATGCCGACAATGTTTGGGAAGTCTTGGCGTTCCATAGTACCACTTGCATTTTGCACAATGCGTCTTTTTGTCATTCCCCGTGTATGGTCTGCCGTCTGCTACCAGCTATGTTGTACTGCTATCCCGTGCATGTGCACGGGTATCGCTAGTATTAATATATAGCATGGTTCTTGGAAGTATCATGAAGGCAATTTATGTTTTACAGTCTTCAAGTATATAGTTTTATTGAAATGAATGTTTAAAGAGGTTTAAAGGCGTATAAATAAATTTAACTCTGGGTTTTACTGCCGTTTTACCTCGCGTCTATTACATCACCCCAGATCTAACACGTTACATTAGTTATTTGTGCTTGTTGTTTGTGTCCTTTATAACATCCTTAAAAACAGTAAGTTTACTGTTTGGAATGATTTTTAATTTTGTTTGACTGCCAGGCAGGCAGACAGAGTAAAATATTATCTCACTCCTCGCTACACACGTGTGATTGGGTCGAATTTCGAGTCAATGTATGGTAAAACGAAACGTTTATCATTCTAATCATGTTGCGATTAGTGTTCAAAATATAATGTTCAATTTAAAATAAGCTGTTCGTCGATCATAAACTCATAAGACAGACGGACAAACAGACAGACAGACATGAACCATTGGCTTAACCACATTTTTCACTTTGCGTGCGCAGGGTAATTATGTCTGAAGTTTGTTGACGATGAGCAAAGCAATAAGAAGGGTGATAGGAAACTAGACAGACAACGAGACAGAGCCCATCCTTTTATTTACGTTCATATAGACGAGCAAATTAACCCATCGTTTCTGTACGACAATTGGGTGGTCGCTAGACTACTGTTATTCTCAGGTTTTCAATCTGTCTGTATGTATGTAATGGACAGCTCTGGAGGCCAGAGGAGTCAACCGATTTTGATGAAACTTGACTGTTATGTTCATACCAGGATCGAGTTGTATGCTTTTGAGCACCGTTGCTATGGACGCCACCGTTGCCTAGCAACGGGACTTTGAAATTTTTGAAAAATCCTAAAAATAAAATAAAAATAAAAAATCAGCTTCCGCTATAATCAACCTCTTTGTCAAAAAAAATTCAGCCCTATCCGTCAAAAACTGTATGACTAGTATGCAATTATATAGCGACCACCCATGCCGCCTACCGGCGTGTGTGTGTGTGTGTGTGTGTGTGTGTGTGTGTGTGTGTGTGTGTGTGTGTGTGTGTGTGTGTGTGTGTGTGTGTGTGTGTGTGTGTGTGTGTGTGTGTATATGTGTGTATATATATATATATATATATATATATATATATATATATATATATATATATATATATATTCATTCACCTAAAACCCTTCCATTCATCCCCTGGGAAAGTGAGGCCTCATCTCTTCTCTTCCTTTTATCACTTTTAATTTTCTCAATTTATCAAATCTGCATCCCTTCCATTCTGAAATAAATAAATGGCTTCTGATATAACTCTTTCTCCATTTTTCTTCTAAAAAAAAATTTCTTTTTCTTTTCCCCCTCTCTCTCCATCAATTTAAAAGACAATTTTAAAATGTTCAATCTTCCCACATAGGCTACTTGTTTCCAAACACCTTCTCCCAGTCTGCTTTCCATTCTCACCCTCTCTCAATCTCTGGATGACTCGTAAACCCATGCCTCATCGACTATCATGCTCATATTATATGACGCTGTCTTTCTCCATGCATTGCATTATCATTTGTATCCCAATCCTGATATCTCGCTTCGTCTTTCCAAGCATCCCGTCCCCTTTCTGCTTCCATGGCATCCTCCCCCCAGCCCCATTCCGCTTACCCAGCGCCCTGCCCCCATTCCACTTCTCCATTATCCCACCCCCTTTCTGATTCCCCAGTGTTCTGCTCCTTTTCGCTTCGCCCAACATCAACCCCCCTCTCCCAACAATGGATGGAAGCCCTCAATCTCAGACCTGAGATCAGGGCTGTCTCTCTGGACATATGTCGAACATTTGATGCAGTTTGTTACCCTGCTTTGATATCCAAACTCTCTGCTTATGGCATTCAAGGCCACCTCCTCTCATGTATCACTGACTTCCTCCACTCCCGTATTCAGCGTGTGACTGTTAATGGGATCCTGTTGTCTCCTGTCCCTGTCAAGGCTGGAGTGTCCCCCAAGGCAGTGTTTTGGTCTCAGTTTTGTTCATCTTTTTCCATGATCTTTTTGATTCCCTGGAAAACCTTCCTGATGTCTTTGTTGATGATTCCACCCTCTGCCATTTCATTTCTCATCCTTCAGATAGATAGGCAGCAGCCTCTTCCCTCTCTGATAGAATGTAGAATCAGGAGAATGCTTGATATAATCCTTGATTCCTTGATAGAATCTTGAGCTGGTCTGATACTTGGAATACGTCTTTCAACCCTGACAAATCCCACACACTCATCCTGTCTCTCCGAAAGGACCATCTGGCAAACCCTCCCAATCAACTTCCTCAACAAACCGCTTGAAGAGGATAAGTCATTCAAACTTTTGGGCCTCACCATCAGCCTTGATCTTTTTTGGGCAGACCATATTTCCAAGATAGCCTGAAAAGTCAGCCGCTGACTGGGCATCCTTCATCGTGCAAAGTCTTTCCTTGACCAATCTGAACTTTTGACAATCTATATGGTCGTCATTCACAGCTTGATAGAGTGCTGCTCTCCCCTTTCACCTGCCTCACACCTTCCCTTATTTATGCTGTGGAAAGCAACGCCTTCAAAATCATAATTAGGTCTCCCACGATGAACCTTGTACGTCTCGGCCTGTTACTGTCACATCACAGACAGGTTGGTGGCTCTCTGTATTCTACTGCCTCTGTTTTGGTCTTGCACCCTCTGCCCTCTTTTGGCTCTGTCGTGCACAGGTTTCTGCATCTCCTTGCCAGTAACGCTCATCTTGTTAAACCCCCAAAAGCCAGGCACACTGCTCACCTCCACTCAATTGTTCCTGTTTTCTCTTGCCTCTGGAACCAACTTCCCCAGTCTGTTGCTCTGTGCAGTCCCATGCTTCCCTCCAGGGCTTCAGGACAGCTGTTCACCACTACCTCTGGTCAACGCCCATCCATACTCATGAGCTCTTTTTCCCCAAATGACTCCATTCCCAATCCATCTATTGGGATCATCCTCTGTGCAGAGCGTTTGTGCTGCCTCGGTAGTCTCCTTGGCTAATCCTGGACGGGTCACCATTCTGACACAGGATACCAGCAAGCTGGCACTCATTTTGCCGACCTCGGAAGAATGACAGGCAGTCAACCCCACCTGGTATTAATTCAACAGCTGAGCAGGATTTGAACTCAGGATCCTTGGATCCCAAGCCCACCACCCTAACCATTAAGTCAACATTAAAAACAACCTTGGATACAAGGAATGTTTGAATTGTTGTAAAATGAAGCCACATTTGCGAAACTAATGTGTGCGGTCACTCATCATTGTAATGGAAAGATCTTTCGATTGAAATACCAGTTTAGACATTAGTAAATGCTTTTGTCCATGTGATTCGGATATTGTGCAGAGAGAGAGAGAGAGAGAGAGCAATAACGATGCAGTTGCGACACACATTGGAATCTGAGTTGAAAATGACACAAAACTTTGTCTCCAGATCCAAAGCACTTGCCACTTATATGGTCAATCCGCCCTGCCACCACGTACTCGCCGCCACCAGGGTAGCACGCCTGCCTCCGGAAAAGGCAACTTGTCTGCATAGTTTCATGCAGTTAAACGTGACAAGTGTCACCACATTGGCATTGGCGCACTGCTTCGTTGCTGAATCTTTTGATCCCATTATCCAAGGAAACGTTTCTCATGTTTTTTATTTATATGGCGAGGTAGGCGGGAGAAAGGAGGGTGGGTATAACTTAACCCAGGAGAGTCCACTGTACAAAACGAGACGTCTTTTTTTGCCTCTGTGGGTAAGTGGGCTGCAGGCTTAGCTGGCGGCTACAATTAACCCCATCGAGTGGGTGACAATGAGATGGGAGAACCGGGTTAGAAAGGTGGCGAGCGAGACAGCTGCGGATTAGATGGCCGAGGATTGACAGGTAGGGGGGTTGATAATACCAGGTTTGTAACGCACGGTATTTATTTCAAGGCTATATCACTGAGCACAATTGTCCTACCGGGCTGTGTTTGCCTTTTGTATGCTCGGATGCCTGTAATTGGGCAGGAAGGGAGAAAGAAGAGACTTATTTGAGGAGATCAAATACAAGGGAAATGCCGAATGGGAGTGTGTTGTTCTGAAACCTCACGGTCTTGGTTGGAGTTTGGAGCTTGATCATTGTGTTTTGTTTACACTGACGTTTCCTTTTACAAACTGCGAAAGCAAAAGATGGAATTATTTGCTTATTTTAGTTGATGTTGTGGATTCTTGATTTCTTCTGTAACACATGGCATGGCATGCATTTCATTGTTGGGGTTTTTTTTTTAATGAGACAAAAACCATACACGAGTGCTCATTTTGAGAACTCACCTTGTG
Organism: Eptatretus burgeri; assembly: GCF_056783735.1. Taxonomy (NCBI): domain Eukaryota; kingdom Metazoa; phylum Chordata; class Myxini; order Myxiniformes; family Myxinidae; genus Eptatretus; species Eptatretus burgeri. The sequence goes on along the minus strand of NC_140975.1, from coordinate 53,096,053 downwards.
TGCGCAAACCTGTTTGCTTATGTATTCTCGTTCTATAGCGCCATCATTTGCTGAGCGTGCAAACTCTTATTTATTCTGTTTGATCAAACAAATCAAAAGCGTGTTGTGTTCTCTTGTGTTTCCTATAACGTTCATCGTAATTTTGTGTGTGAAAGAAAATGATGATGGCATAATAAGGTTTCTCTCTTCTCGTTTCAGCAAAACAAACCTAACGAGAATGTCACTCGGTAGGGCTCGTACCTCTGCCAGGCTGAACAGTTTACATTTTCTATCTCACTGATAGGCCGGATCTTCATCCGGATCTTCACCAAAATCGAATCAATTCTTCCTTGTCACACACCTAATACGTCCACCAAGTTTCATCCGAATCCGTCTTTAATTCTGTCAGATATCTGCTCACAAACAATCAGGGGTGAAAACATTACCTCCATCCACCTTCGGTGGTGATAATTAAATTTAAATTCTCTTATCACTAATTGTCATGCACAACTGATTGGTTACTATTTTGCTAAAACCTTATTATAATAATAATAATAATAATAATAATCATAATAGCACCATTCCTTTCACGTCGTAAAGGCACATCGAGCTGCCGAGGCAGTTTTTATTGGCAAGGGGTACATTCCTGGACGGGTCACCACTCTGACGCAGGTTACCCCGAATGGTTATTACCCCAGTACACTGGTACTCATTTCACCAACATCAGAAGGATGACGAGCTGAGTCAACCTCACTTGGTGTTAATTCAACAGTAAAAAACAGGCTCTCAAACTCAGGACCCTAAGGTCCAAAGCCAACCACCTCAACTACTAAGCCAACACCAGGTTGCTAAAACCTTATATGTATCTTTTTTTTTCAGTTCTTCTTCTTTTGAAACCTTTCTCAGAAACCTTTTGATCCTTGATCATTAAAGATGTATCAGCTGAACTCACAATCAACGTATAATGTTGCACCTGCAACTCTACCAACGCAGAAACGGTGTCTATACAACAACTTGCACGTGATTTCAGTCCTTTGCTTCACGGTGTCATGCATGCCCTCATTGTTATTATAGGCCGGTGGCAGTTTTGATGAATATGTTTGTGATTATGGTCATTTGGCAGGAATTAAATGGGTGAATTGGTACTTTTAAATTAAATAAATGGTTTCCTTTCGTTTTCATGACAAATCCTTTGAGGACATTTATTTATGTGTTCATTTTCCTTTGTTCTCTCCTCCAGGAGGTAATATAATATTTCTTCATTGTTCGATGTAGTTCATTTGTGGCAGTATATGCAACACAAAAAGTAAATGTAACAGTTTCCTGTTGATTGTGGTGGCTGCAGCATGACCCTAGGTACAGTTTTAGAAACCCATTAATGTCCAGGGTGTGGTGAATTTCAAGCTGTTAGTGATTGTGCTGAAAGGTCTGCAAGATCTTTGGAATCTCCCGTTATGAAGATCGGGCCATTTTGAGTCTATGGCCTGATCATTTCCCGTTCGCCGACAGGTCGGTGGTCTCTCTGTCTTCTATTGCCTCCTTTCCGGTCTTGCACCCTCTGCTCTTTCTATGCTTTGTCTCCTTCCCCCTCCCCAGGTTTCTACAGGGCATACATGGTCCACCGTCAACCCCATTCTGGTGGAAACTACCTAAATCCAGGATCACTGCTCATCTCCACTCATTTGTTCCTTTTTCCCCGTCTGTGGAATCAACTTCCACATCCTCTTCAATCTCGTTCTTCCCTCAGAGTCTTCATTACAGCTGTTCACCACCATCTCAGATCATCCCCAATCCAAAACCATGATCTTTTCTACCCCCATTAACCTGCCCAAACCCACCTCATTCAAATGTTTTCCTTCCTGACAGTTTGCTTCTGTATCCATCTTGTCCACCTGTCATGTCCTCTTCTAGTCTTTCTATATCCATCTTGTCCACCTTTCTTGTCCTCTCCTTGTATTTCTGTATCCATCTTGTCCATCCCATGTGTCTCCCACCCCCCCCTCAAATCCCCCTCTCTATTTTGTCCCTCAACCCTACTGGTGTGTGTTTCCCATCTCCTCCTGCTATTAGTTTTTTTTTTCTGTTGTGTTCTGATTCGTACTATGTTCTTGCTCTTTCACGAGCCTCAACTCTGTACAGTATATTTTAAAAAGGAAGTCAGACAGCATTAGGTTACCGGACCCCGTGCCTCTTGACTGCGTCCACCGTCCGAGAAGCATCGAGGAACCGAAGGAGAAAATATGATCTGAGTGTGCCCACAGTGATGTTGACAATTTAATGAACATTCAAACATCCTGTGTGAAATGTATTCGGAAGCGTATCGATGTTAATGACGAAGAGTTCGAGCATCTGTTATAATCAACCGTTTAAAGGTAAAATAATTAAAGATGAACAATCAATCCCTGACTTGTGCCATCAGCTTTTGTTCAAACATTTCGCTTCCAAGTACAATTTCCATCGAATACCTTGTTTGGCACAAGGTGTTCGCTCAGGAAATTGTGCTTATAGTTTTACAAATGTGCTGTGAAAGGTCAAAGTTGGCACATATTTGTATTGTAAATACAGAAGTTGGGAGAATGAAATGAGAAAATGAAGGACGAAGAGGAGGATAGGAGAGGAAGGAAGGAATGTGTCAGTGTGAGAGCAGCGGACCATTGAGAAAGGAAAAGAACAGGTAGAGAGGGGGAGACAATGGGATTGTTTTAGAGGTATGCCAATTAGGCAGGGAGGGGGCAGGGGTTAAAAATCCTCCATTTTAAAAAATATTTAATTATGACAGGAAGTTAAGTCACAGGGTCTGCTTCTCACTCCTTACATGCATTTTCGTGGCCTTGCAGTTCTTTAGCAGCTCTAGTCTGGTCTTGTTCATCCTGCTCTTACCTCTCTGCCGAAAAACTGCCCCATTCACATCGCTAGTTCATCAAAAACCCTTATCTTGTTACCCTCCACAAATCTAACGTCGACACTCATCGACATTCATTCATCTCCCTGTTCTCTTTCGTGTGGAAATGTCTTCCCGAGTCTGTTTCTCACGCTCTTCGCTCCGGGACTCCATGTCTGCTGCCCACGGCCACTTCATAGTTCCTCTCATTTATACCTCAGAGCTTCACTTTATCTGCTGGGACTCTGTTCCCCTTTCATCTGCAACTCTTTTACTCTGGCTGTTGTGCATCGATGCATTTTATACAGTTTTTTTTCTGTTTGCTTTACTTCGTCTCTGTTCCTGTTCGTATGCTCTTCAATCCACAAACCCTTAATTTTGGCTGAACTTGGGGGGGGGGCAACGAATTGAAAGAGAGTTGTAATGGATAATGCAAATACTCTGAGGGCAAAGGTTGGAGCACTGAATTATAATACCGTTACCATCAGGAGCATCAAGAGCCGGCAAGGGACCCGAGGCAAACAACCTCCGGGCCCCCTCCACCACCTTTCTCTCTTACATTGTATTAAAAATTACAGTTTCAGGAGAAGCTCAGGCCCGTCAACGAACCCCGGACCCTGAGGCAGCGACCCCCCTTTACCCCCCCCTCCCCTCTCGACGTCCCTGGTTACCATGAACAATAGATAAATGATTCCGTCTATCAAACCGAGTTACACATGCTGGATAACATATTGATACCTTCAGTCACAAAACCCCAATTTATGTGTGCCATTGTCTCCTACTTATTGTGATGTGGTCCCGTTCTGGCAAAAGGTTGTTTTTCATGAGCTTGACACTGACTTTGTTGTTGCTGCTGTTAAGACACGATGCTGCCTTTGCACGTACTAGTAAATAGTTGGATGCTGACTGCGTGTCCTGCTGACAAACAAAAAAAAAGTTTGTATGACACAGTTTGAAGTACAATTGACACTCATCGAGTGCACGTATCACCGGGGAACAGGAATTCGTGTATCTCCGCGGAGAGAGGCAGGCACGTGACCTCTTCCGGCGGCACCTGCGCAAGCTGCGTGATGATTTTGTTTGTCGACGCAAGCTGGACTACCTGGCTGGTCTTTTACGTGCCCTCGAGATACTCCTCCCCGATTTGTCTGCACTGGAAGGTCGCAGTTGGTCTGAGGTGTGTGACATAGGCCTTCCGATTTACGAACGCATTTCCTCTGCCTTGTACTATGAACATATTGCCTTTTATTTCCTGGTATTCCATTGTGTGATTAGGTTCGAGAGAACCTACCGGCCCTGGGTCCCCCTTTCGAAGCCCGGTTCGTTGTGCTGCCACCCATGGACTGCTGGGCAGAAAGCGTCCACGTGGAAAATGCTGCCGATGGGCGCATCCCATTTGACTTCCTCCGGTTGCCAGACGCTGAGCTCGTTTACCAGGAACACTTGAAACGCCTCAAGGTGGCACGTTGGAAGGCTGAGATGAAGGTATCTCCATTGTTTGTGGGTTGTCTTCCATTAAGGCTCATAAATACTTTTGCACACCTTTTTAAAATACAATCTTCTGCAAGGTCGAAGTTCCTGGAAGAGCATGTTGAATGAGGGTATTGATTGACATTGGGGGAAACAAACAGAATAAGCAAGCGAATGAATGAACAGGAAAAGATGAGAGAGAGACAGAGAGAGAGAGAGAGAGAGAGAGAGAGAGAGAGAGAGAGAGAGAGAGAGAGAGAGAGAGAGAGAGAGAGAGAGAGAGAGAGAGAGAGAGAGAGAGATATAGATATAGAGAGATATATAGATATAGATATAGATATAGATATAGAGAGATATATAGATATAGATATATGAATATGAAACCAGCAGCACCTGCACATAATCGTCCCCTTGAAAGGGAAGATTCTCATGGGATTACTGGATTTATACTTCTAAGATGCTTTATTCGGATATCTTTATTGAAACATGCGCTTCTTAGGTTTCAAGTTTTAGCTCTCTTACAAGCCTCGACAATGTATTAAAAAAAAGAAAAGAAAGTCTAGTGGAAACCATTAACATTCGAGATGCTTTGCATTTCCCCAGCAACAAAGTTCTCATTTAGGCCGGAAGCAGAATTTCTCTGATTAAAAACACTCGCTACCAAAAGGGGGTGCAGGTCCATGTGTATGTGCAGATGTTCACCATGCAGATGGCGGGGTATTAATATTATTGTTATCATTATTATCATCATTATCATCATTACTATTATTCCCAATGGTCACAATTATTCCCACATTATTGTGGGGTTGGCTGGGGAAAGCTTAGCCCAAGTCTTTCACGAACCGGCTGGCCAGGCTTGGATGTTCGACTAAGGTTAGAAAAACAAAAGTGACAATATAAACCAAGAGGAGCCTGGTGAGTACTCGTGTATTCCCAGTTGCAAGGTATGGATGTGAGTCATGGACAGTGAAGAAGAAAGAATGGGAGAAGATTGACAGTTCTTAATTCTGGTTTTTGCAGACGAATGTTAAAAATTCCATAAACTGCAAGAACAACAAACAAATCAGTTCTTGAAGAAATGAGACCACCATGCACAGTACATTAGACGCGCTGATGCTAAAACAGAAACCGTCATACTTTGGCCACATCATGCGTGCAGAAAACTAAAGCCTGGATAAGTCAACCATGCTCGGTTGGGTTCAGGGAAGAAGAGGAAGAGGCATACCTCATATGTGCTGGATGGATGGGGTAAAAGCTGCAAATAGGAATTTCATGTTTGTCCATGAACTGAGGTGGTCATATATACTGATAATACAATGGCAAAACACACAATAACACCCTTGCCAAGAAACTGATTCAGCAACACTGACGCTCTGTATTTTTGTCTGTCTCTGTCTGTCTGTCTGTCTGTCCATCAATTTAATCGACCCCACTGGTAGTAATTCCATCATATTGCATTCCGTTGGAATCTTCTTGGCAAAAGGAGATGCAAGAAAACATTTTCAAACCGACAGGGTAGGGGGTTCAGGTCACTGGGAAAACCCCAATTCTCTCCACGTAAATGTGCATCGTATAGCGCCACCCAGTGGTAGGCAGTATTACAAATTATCTTAATTGCCAAGCTCACAATTCTGGCACCCAAAAACCACACTCAAAATGTGGTCGAGGCTATCCAGAGGCATTACAGCAGTCAATATTGTGTATTATTGCCTCTGTGCATCGTATTATTGCCTGCTTTGCCTGTTATTTTATATTAAATGTATATATTGTATAAATTGTTACATTATTGTTATAATAATAATAATTATTATTATAGTATTGCCTGCTAAATTATGTAGTGATGAATTAATTGGAATTATACATACCTGGTTCTCTTTTTATAAACTCTAAATTCCTTCCGGTGCGGATACCTCTGCTACCGTGTGTGTGTGTGTGTGTGTGTGTGTGTGTGTGTGTGTGTGTGTGTGTGTGTGTGTGTGTGTGTGTGTGTGTGTGTGTGTGTGTGTGTGTGTGTGTGTGTGTGCGCGCGCATGTGCGTGAAAAAAAGTAAAAACATAGAGGGATGAAATCTCAAAAAAACAACCAAACAA
>NC_140975.1:53014633-53082133 GCF_056783735.1 Eptatretus burgeri | reverse complement strand
TATATATATATGTATATATATATATGTATATATATATATATATATATATATATATATATATATATATATATATATATATATATATATATATATATTTAAAGAAGAAGGTGCTTCCAACCAAAAGTAAAAATGAGATTGACTCCACTAATTTGAGCAAAAAAACAAAGCAAGAGCAGATACGTTTCAGGCAACGTTTCACCAGCTTCACAGCCAGCTTCTTCAGGCACAATAGGATGGTATCAACAATAGGGTATATTGTGCCTGAAGAAGCTGGCTGTGAAGCTGGTGAAACGTTGCCTGAAACCTATCTGCTCTTGCTTTGTTTTTTTGCTCAAATTAGCGGAGTCAATCTCATTTTTTCTTTTGGTTGGAAGCACCTTCTTCTTTAAAAATGTGCAATCCAACCACCCCAATCTTATAATATATATATATATATATATATATATATATATATATATATATATATATATATATATATATATATATATATATAGTATATATCAATTTTATGCTTTTTATTTGATTTTTTTCTCAATCACTTCTTTGGTGAAGGAAGCACATCATGCTGTCCTATTGCTTGATGTGTCGTGTTATTTTGGAAATATTGTTGGTTTCTCAGTGTCCTCTTGAACAGACTTAAATTATCTCTAACTCTAATTTTGCATTAACTTACAAGGCCAGTCTTTTTGCAATCCAACAGTTATTGGGTTCCATATGGATGGAGAGGTGGTGGTGGTTGTCGTCGTTGTCGTGGAAAAATACCATTAAATCTGTTGTTGAAAATATGAGGGCAAAGGATTCATATGATCTCAAAAAAAAATGGTATTATGGTCGAGGATTGTGTGCTTTCAAATGTATTTTGGTTACTGTGTGGTTAAGAAAAATAAGAGATCTTTGAAGATGGCCCAGCTGTGAGTTTGTGCAGGGATGGTGGAGTCTGGGTTTGCTTGCTTTATCGGCTGAAGGCAAAATGAATTGTAAGTTGTGCTTCATGGGTGAGCTGACAGGCATACATATGATTACCCTTTTCCGAGTGTGCAGAACGCTTGAGAATATATTTTATTTCCTCAATGTTGTGAAGGTATTGAAAACTTTGTGAGGCCTTCCACATGTTCTCAAGTGGATGTTTCTCAAACCTGATGATTTTGAAATCTCGTTGCACGCTGCTAAGGGGTACAAAAAAGAAAGCGTCACCCATCATGAGTTTGCTTGGAAGATGCACGAGTCAAAAGCTCACCATCAATTACTTATTTGTCATTTTTGTGGGATTATAGAATCTCACTTTGACATGTGCTCACAGCTTTCCAAAGTTATCTCTGATTGGTGGAATGCAAGAAAACATGGGGATGGTTCTCTGGCAGCATTCCAAATAACATTTTTGAGATTGAATTTCTTATGATCACCCTGGTGTCACTTGCACGTTTGGGATTGCACACAGTGAAAGTGGATCCAGGATTTTGACATTGGGTGGGGAGGGGAGGGGGGTGAGTGGGGGAGCTAGTTTGGATTCAGTGCACCTCTTACCAAATGGACCACTTTGTGTTCTTGTCCCATGCAACCGCTTTTAAAATGCATTGAATACGTTTGTGCCTCCGCAGCTGAAGGACGGAGGCATTATGTTTTCAGATTACCCTTACAGTTTTTCTGTCTGTCCATTCATACATTATTGGGTTGTTTTTTTTTTACCATGATAACTTGTGAACCACTGAAGGGGTTTCTGCTAAATTAACTTAGCAGAAGTATGGACTGCAGGACAAAGTGGAACTGATTCAGTTTTGGTTTCAACAGGTCAAAGGTCATGTTCCCTTTTAAAATCATTTTGCAGATCATATCTCAAGTTTGAGGCATCTGACATTGTCTCTCTTCAACCGATCTCTCTTTTCTCTCTCGTGCTGTCTCTCTCTCTCTCTCTCTCGTGCTGTCTCTCTCTCTCTCTCTCTCTCCTCTCTCCTCTCTCCTCTCTCCTCTCTCCTCTCTCCTCTCTCTCTCTCTCTCTCTCTCTCGTTCTCTCTCTCTCTCTCTCTCTCTCTCTCTCTCTCTCTCTCTCTCTCTCTCTCTCTCTCTCTCTCTCTCTCTCTCTCTCTCTCTCTCTCTCTCTCTCTCTCTCTCTCTCTCTCTCTCTCTCTCTCTCTCTCTCTCTCTCTCTCTCTCTCTCTCTCTCTCTCTCTCTCTCTCTCTCTCTCTCTCTCTCTCTCTCTCTCCTCTCTCCTCTCTCCTCTCTCCTCTCTCCTCTCTCTCTCTCTCCTCTCTCCTCTCTCCTCTCTCCTCTCTCCTCTCTCCTCTCTCCTCTCTCCTCTCTCCTCTCTCCTCTCTCTCCTCTCTCCTCTCTCCTCTCTCCTCTCTCCTCTCTCCTCTCTCCTCTCTCCTCTCCCCTCTCCCCTCTCTCCTCTCTCCTCTCTCCTCTCTCCTCTCTCCTCTCTCCTCTCTCCTCTCTCCTCTCTCCTCTCTCCTCTCTCCTCTCTCCTCTCTCCTCTCTCCTCTCTCCTCTCTCCTCACTACTCTCTCCTCTCTCCTCTCTCCTCTCTCCTCTCTCCTCTGTCCTCTCTCTTCTCTCCTCTCTCCTCTCTCCTGTCTCCTCTCTCTCTCTCTCCTCTCTCTCTCTCTCCTCTCTCTCTCTCTCCTCTCTCTCTCTCCTGTCTCTCTCCTCTCTCCTCTCTCCTCTCTCCCTCTCTCCTCTCTCCTCTCTCCTCTCTCTCTCTCTCTCTCCTCTCTCCCTCTCTCCTCTCTCCTCTCTCCTCTCTCCTCTCTCCTCTCTCCTCTCTCCTCTCTCCTCTCTCCTCTCTCCTCTCTCTCCTCTCTCCTCTCTCCTCTCTCCTCTCTCCTCTCTCTCCTCTCTCCTCTCTCCTCTCTCCTCTCTCCTCTCTCCTCTCTCCTCTCTCCTCTCTCCTCTCTCCTCTCTCCTCTCTCCTCTCTCCTCTCTCCTCTCTCCTCTCTCCTCTCTCCTCTCTCCTCTCTCCTCTCTCCTCTCTCCTCTCTCCTCTCTCTTCTCTCTCTCTCTCTCAGGTGACCTTCAATTGAGATCAAACGTAGTAATGGATTGACATCTAACTCGGACAAAGGCATATCCATCGATGCATTCGCATCAAATTCTGTTTTCTAGTTCCAATCTCTTTGGAGCCAAAATCAAGACCTATAGTAAAGACCAACCTGGGATGTGCTGAAATGTTTGAAGTCAAGGTACGATTACATCAGGGATCCATTTTAAGTCATCTACTATTTGTAATAGTTATGGAAGAATTAACAAATAATGAATAGTTGTGATTCCCTTGTGAGTTATTATTGTACGCAGATGACTTAGTAATACTACTGATAATAAAATTTACAGGCTTTTGAAGGCTTATTGAGGAGCTGCGACACAAATCATGCACGCATGCAGACAGATACATGAGACAACGTCAGACTTGACTTTCACACAAACATAGCCGCTTGGGGGAAGTGATGTCACTTCCCAGAGTAGCCTGAGTACTCGTGACATCATGTTTATGACGTCACTTTTCTCTGCACACTCAGGAGAGCAATCAAGGAAGAATTTTGTTCCCTCTGCTCTCTCATCTTCTCCAATATTGTTCCCTCTGCTCTCTCAGGCCTCCGACCTTCCCTATCTACTCAACGATGCATGTGTTCTTTCAGTAACTCCCTCCTGATTAAACTTCCAAAATCTATTCTGAGCTGTACATCTCAACTCTTTTATTCCTTGATTCTGCCACCTATGGAACCACCTACCAAAGGCTGTTCTGTCTTACTCTTCCTTCCAGATCTTCAAGCAGGTCGTGCACTGCCATGTCTTGTCACCCCAAGTTCTATCCCATGATCTTTATTACCCCCATTATCCTTTCCTAACCCAATCTTTTTACTTGCTACTTTCAGTGTTTTCTCTCCTCCCTTTCCTCTTATCCTGTTTGCTCATTCCCTTGATGTTTGTCCCACTCTCTGATTTACTTTGCTCTTCCTTGAGTGTCACTCCTGTGAAGAGAAAAAAAAAAATGAAGACGGTGTTAAAGATGGTGTCACAAGAGGTGCAGTGTTATCTGATTAAATTTAGGAACAGCATGTACAACATGGATTTTCATACATGTAAAAGATATGAGTGCATATTGTTTGTCTCCGGACGTGCACGGATGTTTGGCTTGCTCCGGAATCGATCGAGTCTTTCCACTCTGAATTCTCACAATGACAGCTCTATGTTCTTCCTCAAATGTGATGGCCAAAACAAACAGTATTCAAGATGAGGCCTCACTAAATTCCTGTCCAGTGTTACCACCATCTCTTTTGATTTGTAATTTATCCACCTGCAAATGTAACCTAAAATCCTATTAGCTTTACCTATGGCTGCTGGGTCCTGTAATCTCTGCTTAACCCCCCCTTCCCCCAAGTACAAAAGGGGGCTCACAAGGGGTTTGTTACTCTGTTGGATCATATTGTGATATTCTTGCACTGCATAATTCATCAAGAAGCACTCTGTACACAAACGTTTCCACCTGAGCTCACAGAAGTGATGGCCGTGGTCGTACAGATTATCAACGAAGTAGGCCTAATGGCAAAACTATTGAACCACCGGCAGTTCTGTGAACTTCTTGAAGATGTCAGCTGTCAATGTACTGGGACCTTCTTCTGCACAACAGGGTGAGGTGGCTTTCAAGTGGAAGAGTGCTTGTGCGTTTTGCAGCCTGTCTGGAAGATGTGGAGGTGTTTATGCGGGGAAAAGGGCTGTGAATATGTAGAACTTACAGATCCTCAGTGGATCCCGAAATTTCGCTTCATGGTAGACATCACCTCACATTTAAATGACCTTAACAGAAAGCTGCAAGGAAAGGTAAAAACAGCTCTCTTGCTTTTAGAACAGGTGCTATAGTTTGAGCGAAAACTAGCATTGTTTGCGTGAGACATGGAGATATGTTCACTGGATCATTTACATTTCTGAAACAATTTAAAGAGGAGACAAACTATGAGCTTGATAATGAGAACTTTAAAAAATGCCACACTACACACACACACACGTGTGCAGCCTTGTGGCTGCTGGTTGCATCATCGATTCAGGGAGTGGCTATGCCACTGATGCAGTGTCCCTATTATCAGTACACTGGTACTCATTTCACCGGCCTCAGAAGGACGACAGGCTGAGTCCAACCCTACCTGGTGTTCATTCAGCGATTGACAGGGCTCAAACTCAGGACCCTCGTGTTCCAAACCAGCCACCCTAATGCCAGGCTTAATGCCACACTGAAGTCCTGGAGATTACAGTCATTTAAGAAGGAAAAAGGCAACTTTATCATTTGTGTTGAAACCCCTTGAAGCAGGCACCTCTGCACGAAAGTTTTCAGCATTTGCAGGAGTGAATCAAGCAGAATTAGAACTTGAATTGGCCATTTTGTAGGACAATGACATGTGAACTGCTAAATTCAGAGGCTTGGTGACCAAACTCGAAAATCTAGAAAAACAGAAGTCCACCATGGCACTTCAACAAAGATGGACTGAAATGCTTGATCTTAAGAAACGAGACCAAATTGTGTTTGAAGTTTGGAATTCTTTACGTGACGCCAATAGTAACTTGAAGATGTATGCATGTGGCATTCTGTCCATCTTGGGATCTACATACCTGTGCGAGCAAGTGTTTCCAAGTATGTTTTTCATTGAAAAAAGACAAACTTAGAAGCCAACGGAGCGATGATTCAAGCTTGTAGTCCGTCCTCCTTAAAAATGATAACTGCAACGTATCGTCCACACATTGAACGACTCTACAGAAAAACTCAACGACAGGAATTGCACTAAAATATAGCTAATTTGAATTATAGACATTAAAAATTATCAATTGATATGGACTCGCATGAGCAGTGTGAAACAACATAATGACCTCCACAACCAGAGGTGGACAGAAGTTATGTTTTCACCTCTTTCTGTCTGCTTATTACTTGCAAAATCAAAGATTTTTCAAGTATATCGGTCATTCGATTTTGTTGTTTTGTCTGTCTGTCTGACTGTTTATTTATCAATCGCCTACAGGTCACAATTTTAAACCGATCTTCACGAAACTTCACCACATGATAGAGTTTGCCATAAGGAAGAAGCCTTTTGATTTTCTAGGTCAACATAAACCAAAAGGTCAACATACGCCAAAGGTCAACAACTTCGGTGAGATTTCTAAAATCCTCAATTTTCATCCAATTGACTTGAAATTTGAAGAGGATTTATATTTCAGGTCACTGAATTCAACCAGGCAATTATTTTTGAGGTCAGCATCAGCCAAAATGTCAACATAGGCTGACAATTGCCAATTTTCATCTGATTCACTTGAAATTTGAAGACGAGTTGCATATTTGATCATTGTATTCAACCACTATTTATTGTTAAGGTCAAATTTGTTTTATGGATTTTGCAAGTGTCGTGCTTTGCATAACGTATTTCTTGTTTGTTTGTTTGTGAGCAGGATATCTCGAAAAGTAATGGACGGATTCGGACGAAATTTGGTTGACAGCCTTGATGTGTGATAAGGTCGGATTTATTGATTTTGGTGAAGATCCAAATCCGGATACGAGAATTAAAATATTTTTTAGTGATTCTTCACCAATGATTAAAATTTCCAAAAACGATATATAGCATGATATTTTAAAAGGTTATGGACGGATTATGACAAAACGAGGTGGTGAGTTGAGCATGTGATAAGAAGAAGCTGATCAGATTTTGGTTAAGTCCCAGATCCAGATCCGACCTATTAGTGGGATACAAAACGTAAACTGTTCAGCTTAGCAGAGATACGCACTCTACCAAGTGCTGTTCTAGTTATTGTCTCTATTTGTTTCATGTGCAGGGTGATCCCAAAAAAGTGGACAGTGGGAAAAGTTTAATAACTTTCACAGTTTTCATTCAATCTCTTTCATTTTTCAAGAGTTCAGAACTGAGTTAATGAGGAGTGTATCTGCCAAGTTTCTTTAATCTGTGACGTTCACACACCATGTCCTGAACACCTGAAGAAAAGTCATTTTCTGTCAAAAACTATCTGCAGACAAATTCGTTCTTATAGACAAGGTGCCTGTTCTGCACACATTTTGCAACAAAGAAAGCACCCAACAAGTGATAATGATAATGAGTTTATTGTCATATATATGTGATGCACATACAATGAGAAGTACTTTGACAGTATGTACTGAAAAATGACATTGAATAAGAAATAGATTCATTGTGACTCGAGAGCCTAAGAACAACATTTCGGTGATGAAATGAATGGCATGATTTAAAATATCCATATCCATTCTTTAGATGCTCACAAAAGCCTTGGACATAGATTCATTGAGGGTGTGGATTACAACTGGGTAAAAGCTGTTGTGCTAACGATTACAGTTGGTCTTGATGGAAAGGAAACGTTTACTCGAGCGGAGAAGTTCAAAAATGTCATGTGCTGGGTGGAAGTCTCAAATTCAAAGGTTGATGAAAAAAACATTATACAGCTTGGCGCAGTCTTGAATATGAATTCACCAAACAGAGAGAGGAAGCCACACTGGCCAACAAAAATCAGGATGGTCACCCGAGAATATTGCTGCCATTTCTGACTCGATCACCCGCAGTCCCAAGAGATCTCTTCGGAACCGCTGTCAAGAGCTCAACATCTGCAAAGAAAGCTTGAGGAGAATTCTGATAACAGTGCATACAAGTCATGAATAACTTTGCTCGACGTGTGGCCCTCTGCATTGAGCGAAATGGTGCCCATTTGGAGCATATCGTCGAACATCGACGTTGTCAGTAATTCCATTGTAAAATTGTCACATTTCTTTCTACCCAACTGAAATTTTCAGTGACATCTTGACTGAGAGTAATATGATATGCAAATTTTGTTCAGTTTAATTGAATAGTATTAAATCCATTAAACTTTATCTCGGGCCCACTTTTTTGGGGTCGCCCTGTATTTGTCAAGCATAACCATATGAAATTTTGTGTCCTCCAGAGAGACAGGATGAGGGTTTGGGAATGATACTGTCAGGAAGATAGTGGTAAAAACACCAATGTGTAAAGTGTGAGGAAATAGAAAATGTAAAAAGATTGTGAACATCAAGTAAACATGTATTGCATTGCAAAGAAATGTCTGTGTGTGTCTGTCCTTTTATTCAATTATATGTCTCCTACCAGTTTCACCGGAGTGGACTATAGGTTTGTTCTCCGTCTGTCCATTTATCCTCTGTCCGACCCACCTGTGGTTTTTTCAGACTTTTTCCCCATACCTTTTAACATATTCAACTGAAACATGGTACATGGCGTTATTATGATAAGTTACAGAAGACATTCGAGTTTCAGGGTGTTTCGTAACTTTTCACTGAGTTATGCCCCTTTTGGGAGGAGTACACAGGTGGTGAACAATCTGGATACAAGCTCAAAAACAGCAAGACCAAGAAGCGATATTATGAGAATGAAATGGAAATGGAACAAAAACAAACAAGAAAGAGTGTGAAGTAACGGGGGAAAACACAAGAACCTGGAAAGGAATGGTTGGCTGGGGGGAATTTAACCCATCCATCCATTGGGACCATACTCTGTGCAGAGCATTGGTGCTGCCTAAGCAGTCTCCTTGGCTATTGGGCAAAATCCTGGACAGGTCACCACTCCGACACAGGATACCAGCAAGCTGGTACTCATTTACCAACCTCAGAAGGATGACAGGCAGAGTCAACCCCACCTGCTATTAATTCAATAGCCGAGTGGGATCCCAAGCCCACCACCTTAATCATTAAGCCAACACCAGGCATGGGAATGTCATGATGGTAGAAAAGATCATGCATATGGAAGGCTGATGACCGGAGGTAGTGAACAACCACCTTGAAACCCTGAAGGGAGGAATGAGATTGAGTAGACCATGGAATTTGGGTCCACAGGCAAGAGAAAAGATTATGAAATGATTGGAGGAAAACTGTGAGTCTGGAATTTGGGAGTTTCACCAGAAGTGTGTTACTTTTAAACCATGTGCGCCCTGCAGAAACTGTGGAAGTGGTGGACAGAACAGCCAAAGGGCAGAGAGTGCAAGACCAGAAAGGAAGCGGAAGAGCACAGAGAAGAGCCACCGACCTGTCTGTGATGCGAGAGTAACTGGCCCAGAGCTCGTGGATCTTTTAAATATCAAAAATGAATGCAAGCAGCAAGTACAGCAGGCTTTAAAAGTGCTGTGTTTCAAAAGTGATGTCGATATAATGCAAGCTTGTAACAGCATATTATTGATGCTATGAGAGCTGCAGGAACCGACAGCTCGGTGGCAGACATTCTGCAAACCAAGCATTCTTTCCACAATGTTAAAAGTACATTGTTTGGAAATACAACAGAAGCTTGCTAATGCAGCTGATGTTAATTCTGAAAAATCCACTCTGGCTGCTTTGTTAATGCTTCTCCAGTTTGTGTCACTGCTATCACCGTTAATGCATTGTGACATATCCACTTACACATTGCAATAACTTGACCTTTGGTGAGCATGCAGCCATTAGTACTTTCACAAAACAGCCTTTTCCCATTGGCTTTAGGTCTGAAATTTTAATTAGATCACTGAAACAATCTTAATTTATGAAGTGAAGATTCTCATTGAAAGTTGCTCGTTTCCCATAATCCTTCACGTCTTACCAGGTGCATGTAGCGTTGATGCCATGTCATAGCCTCGCATGATTTGCCGATGTTCATCGGCATTATGCTGTGACATCCTGGCCTGAAGCTTGATCCAAAAACCCCAGATCTGCCTCTACTTGACCCCATTAACCTCCCCTTTCTCCAAACACAATTTGCCATCTGACCGGTTTCCTTGCCCAAGTTGGTTTGCTTTGTGCTTTAGAGATTTGATGGTAAAATGCAGCAACATCACCTCATCTGCCTTAAGCGGGTAGAAAATGCCCACGCCTCGAATGTCTCCTCTCAAAGTGACATTCTGTGCAATTAGCGGGCATGATGTTCAGACAGGCATCGCACGGTACATTTGGGAACGATTGTACTTGCTGTTATGACCACGTGCATCGCTGATTTCAAATGTGTGGGTATTTAAATGCATGGAACGTTTCCGTTTCTCTTCCCTTTTGTTTTGGCACCTGTAGCAACTAAAAAGAGGCATTTCATTTAAAAAAAATTAAAAAAAAATACAGCTGGACTGAGATACAAGAGGGTTGTCTGTTGGGTTAATAAGTATTGACCTTACTTGTTTCAGAGAGGACAGATTACTATCTTCATTTATTGCACTTGACGGCCATTACACCGGAGGTTTTCATACGGTTTCCCTCTCATCTCTAAGAGGGGAAGAAAGGGAATTTGTGGGACCTCTTCTGCTCATTGAAAATTACCAATCCTGCCTTGTTTCTTGACTCATAAGGATTTGCTCATCTTATTACATATACATATATATATATATATGTGAAATTTTGTGATTATGTTATATTTGCTCTTGTAATTTGAGTGGGTGATTAAATCCTATCATTGGTATTAACAATAAATACAGGTGCTTGCATGAGGTTCCCCTGTGTTGAGCTTTCTCTACAGTGTTCAATGTAGTTTGTAACTGTAATTGCAATATCTATGTTTGTATTCTGTTGCCTGAACGATGAGTGTTTTTTGTTTTTTTCGATGAGTATCCTCCTTTCACCCCTACCAATCTTTGCTGAGATGGCTAATCTATTAGTGGGGCAACTTAGCTAAATGTGGCATAAGAATTGTGCATTTTGTGAGTAAAGCACCAAATTTGGCACACTAGTAGCCTATCATATTATGAACAGATTTGGATATTGGGCCATCTCAAATTCAGCCGCTGATGGCTGTGGCAGCCATTTTCCACTGTCATCAAAAATTTTGACATGGCCCAATATCCAAATCTGTTCAGAATATGATAGGCTACTCGTGTGCCAAATTTGGTGCTTTCTTCACAAAATGCACAATTGTTATGCTAACCTGCCCCACTACATGGAGTAAGGCCAAAAAATGATTCCTGAGAGATCCTGCCCTCTTTGCGGGGATAACCAGCGTTGCAAGTTGGCGTTTGCAGTTTCGACACGTGTGCCCGTGTACCCATTCTCACAAACCAACTTTTCTTTTCTTTTTTTTTGCGTCCCAAACTTCCCAGGAGTTCCCTGAATCCACCGTCGTTGGATTTATTGAAATCCGTTAATCCATTCTCAAGTTAAGACACGACAAACAAGCAGGCAGACAGATAGACACGGACCCTTTTATAATATAAATGATATAACACCAAATGGTGGCTCCTGCAGGAAGGGGTTATAACCCTCAATTTGGTTCCACATGTCGAGAACCTAATTTGTGTGTGCTCGCTGGAAATTTACTCACGCATGGACAAGCAATCGTCACTTGGATGACCTCAGGATTAACTAGAAAGGTGCTCGGTAACCTGAACAGTTTACGTGTTGTATCCCACTGATACGCCGGATCTGGATCCAGACCTACAAAATCTAATCGGCTTGTTCTTGTCACACACCAAATCTGTCCACCAAATTTCGTCCGAATCCCTCCACAACCTTTTGCGATATCCTGTTCTCAGACACAAACAGACAGACAGACTGGTGAAAACATAACATCCGCCCACCTTCGGTGTTGGAGGTAATAAATCATAACTTTTCATAAAATGTGTAGAAAGAAACCAGGGAAGGGAGCACAAAAAACAAGTTATGGATTTATAAATAAGAAGAGGATGTCCTGTCCCATCATAAGGAGATCATGGCAAAGGCTTGTTAATTGCAGGCTGAGTTACTACACCTGGGCCCACTGCAAAATCCTCTCCTCCTGACCCCATAAACCTCCATCTAATGCTGAGGTCCCAAGCAACAAGTTAATCCCCAATCCTATCAAATCTGCCATTTCCCATGCATTTGTTTTTTCCTCGGGCATCGCCCTTTCGCTCAGCCAACTCACCTTGAACGCCCCCACCTGTCACACACTCAGCTCTTTCATGCACACCCACCTTCTTACTTGGCGGGGCCCCGATGTGTGCTCGTACGTTGTCCTGACACTCCTCCTTCACATCATGTAGGTGCTTTTCCCAATACCTCTCTGTTTACAGTTTACACATTGTCTCCCTCCAACCGGTCACACCTCTCCATAGTCCATCAGTTCATTGCATTTCTCCTCCACCTGCTCCAGATTTTCGTCTCGGTCCTGTAGTGACCCGTTTACATGACACCGTGTTATTTTACAGCCTCATTCACTTCACCTTCATAAATTCTTGCATTTCCTTTTTCAGTACAATTTCCCGCTTACATTTCCTCCGATCTCGACCTTCTTTATCACTTCCTTATTCTTCTTTGCACACTCTTTCAGAACGCCGGGCATCTCCTCTACCTCCCTCTGTCCATTTTCCATCTTCTGCATTTCATCCAGTTGAGTTATTTTTTTTTTCCTTACTCTCGTACGCTTCCCGTTTTTAATTCCCTTCGCTCATTTTCATTCCCCTAACATCACCTGCCATTAGCTCACACTTTGCTATTATGTCGCCCTGGTCTTCTATCATTTGACCCGTTTCTACATGTGTTTCAGCCATTTGCTTTCAATTCGCTTCAATTTTTTTCATCCCAAAATCAATTCCCATCCGTCTTTCCTTCAGTAATTTCAGTCATTTTCCTAATCATTTCAATTTGACTCTCTCCTGCCTTTTTATCTTGTTGTTCTTCCATCTCTCTCATCTGTTCTCTTATTCCTCCAATGTTTTATCTCGACAGCTTTTCTCCGATCCATTTGTTTTGTTATTGTGTTTTGTTTTTTTTTTCATTCTTTTCATGCTTTTATCTCTCTCTCTCTCTCTCTCTCTCTCTCTCTCTCTCTCTCTCTCTCTCTCTCTCTCTCTCTCTCTCTCTCTCTCTCTCTCTCTCTCTCTCTCTCTCTCTCTCTCTCTCTCTCTCTCTCTCTCTCTCTCTCTCTCTCTCTCTCTCTCTCTCTCTCTCTCTCTCTCTCTCTCTCTCTCTCTCTCTCTCTCTCTCTCTCTCTCTCTCTCTCTCTCTCTCTCTCTCTCTCTCTCTCTCTCTCTCTCTCTCTCTCTCTCTCTCTCTCTCTCTCTCTCTCTCTCTCTCTCTCTCTCTCTCTCTCTCTCTCTCTCTCTCTCTCTCTCTCTCTCTCTCTCTCTCTCTCATCCGTTTGGAACTACTTTTCATCATCTGTATTATGTTCATCATCGCTCTTACATGCTCTGCTCCCTCTGAAGACATTGTTCCACTTTGTTGTTCCACTTTCACTAAATCCAGAGGAAAGGGACAAAATAAATAAAAGGGTTGATTCATGCCTGATGGGGCCAAATGAGGCGTCCTCACTTAAGTTGGATGGGAGAACCAGGCTGCAATTCCCCCACACATGACGTACCACGAGGCGGGTCTCTTGGTGTTGGCATCCCAAGGTTACTCTTGGAGGTCCACGTAACCCTGGTGACACTCTCCCAAGGAGTTCTTGTGAGGGAGATAGCACACACTCCTCACGTTCCCAGTTCTCAGCTCAAACTGGGCACCAGCTTCACCCGAGAGGGTTTCGGCTCTCAACTAATCATTCTCTTCAGAACCTCGGCTCAAAACCATTCCTTGCGTGATGTCACCATGCACTCCCATTGTTTGCCCAGCTCAAGTACACTTTTGATTAGCCTGATCCAAAAGAGAACCATGTGGTACTCAGCTTGAAGACTGTTGGTTTCCGAGGCTGGTGAGACTAATGGGAAAAAGCTATTAATTAAATAAATGACAAAGAACGCACATTCAACAGTGAAAAATACAAAGGGATGGAGGGGAGACGAGGCCCTGCTAAACACTGTCTTGGCAGACCTAAATTGGGGTTTATCATGTGTCTATTCTAAACATGCAATTGGGATATAACCAATCAGCTAATTAACTCATTAAGCCTCAAAAGTACGTGTGTGTGTGTGTGTGTGTGTGTGTGTGTGTGTGTATTTATTTATTTTAGCAGGGTATGCTTACATATCAAAAGTAATAATGAGCTGTGCTTTCCCATTGTCTCGGGTCGCTCGCCTGCATTTATTTTTTCACTTATTTATTTATTCATTTATTGACACTTTCCCACGGTTTTATGATTTTTCCGACAGTTCTGTGATTTTTGCCATTGTCTCAGGTCGCTCGCCTGCATTTATTTTTTCACTTATTTATATTTTCATTTATTGACACTTTCCCACGGTTCTGTGATTTTTCCCGGTGCATCAGCTTTGATGTCCATCAGCATGCAAAATTACCGTGCTTCCCCATTGTCTTGGATTGCTCACCTGCATTTATTTTTTCATTTGTTTTTTTTCATTTACGGACGCTTTCTCACGTTTCTGTGGTTCCCCCCCCCCCCCCGGTCTATCAGCTTTGATGTCCATCGGCACAAGAAATTTCAGCTTTTTACGTTACCCAGAAGGTACCGATCTTTAATATCAGTCAGTGATTAGAAAGGGCTTTATGTATTAGATATATCAGCATCAGGAGCTTCTGTTAAAATAAGCTGCTCTCAGTCGGGGGTATAAGACCCCTGTGTATTCTGAAATGTTTTCTTAGTTTGCTGTGTTTAATCCAACAACTACTCTTCTTCTTCTTCTTCTTCTTCTTCTTCTTCTTCTTCTTCTTCTTCTTCTTCTTCTTCTTCTTCTTCTTCTTCTTCTTCTTCTTCTTCTTCTTCTTCTTCTTCCGGCTGCTCCCGTTCGGGGTCGCCACAGCGGATCATCCGTATGATCCGCAGAGTGATTTGGCTTAGTTTTTACGCTGGATGCCCTTCCTGACGCAACCCTGGTCGCCTCTTATGACACGGATATGGTACACCTATACTAACCGGGGCATACACTGGGACCAGTACGCTGGTACTCATTTCGCCGACCTCGGAAGGATGACAGGCTGAGTCAACCCCCTGGTGTGTATTAATTCAAGCGGCCAACAGGGCTTGAACTCAGGACGTTTTTGGATCCCAAGCCGCTACCCTTACCACTACGCCAACACCAGGCTTTAATCCTACAACTAATATCCCTCAATGATCACCCAAATGGTAGTCGAACCTGGCGGTGCACCTTGTAAACTTTGGGACCACTCTCATACATGGCAGGTGCTTCATTGACCACCCACTGGTGTGGGCAGTACCTTCGTTCGGCAATCCCACCCTGTGGGGCGGTCCTTCGAAAATGTGTTCCACCATCAGCCAGGGCTCCACAGCCGACCTCACCACCCTGATCCATTGTAGGCCAACAAAACAGTCCATAATGTTGCCTTTAAAAGCGTGCAGCCCATTTCGGTGCCATTCCTGCCCAAGTCCTCACCCAGCCTCGCTCAAAAACAGGACGTTTTACACAACAAACCTCCTCTGTACTGTACTATCTTAAAGTTAACCCACATTCCCTCCTTAGTGCACATTTTACAATGTGACTTACCTCTCGGCAAGTTGCTATTACAAAAATTTGGGATATATAGAAAAAAAAAAATATATATATATATATATATATATATATATATATATATGTATGTATGTATACACACACACACACACGTTTTGGTGAGCATTGCCATGGATTATGTCTCACGGTAAAACCGCCTAGTCTGCAAAGAGCAACCATCTGTCTGCCACCCAGACGATTGCTCCCGCGAATGCAAACCATTCAACCAGAAGGCACAAGATGCGATCGGCAGGTAAATCGAAATATATGGAGCATGACGAGCACTTGCTGAGGAGGGGAAAGCGCAGAAGAAAACTGAGCATGTCTAATTTGTGTGGACGGAGGAGGTGCGATGAGGTGTGCAGTGACTCGTGGTGAAATGTGAAGAGGAAAATATAAAGGTTTGGGTCAGTGGGTGGAAATGAGCAAAGAACATGTGAGACGATAGTCCTAATCGTGAGTATAAGAGGTCTGTTCATGTAATTACTATTAGGGTAAACTGCACGCTGTCTGACACCTGGCTCTCTGGTCTGTTCCGTTCTGTTTGTCCCACTCGTTCCGTTGTGCTCCGTAACCCCAACAACAGAAGAGAGGGCGGGTCAGGCGAGAGAGAAGGCAGGCCAGAGAAAGAGCTCTCTTTTTTTTTTTCTTCCAGCAGGGGCAGCGCTTGAGAGTGGAACAGGCGGGCTATGGGCATTTCCCTGGGCTACCATTGGTGCATGGTTGCTTACCATAGCTTTGGCCCTGCCCAGGTGAGGATTTGGCACTGGAAATGGCCCCATTTGCTCTGCACCTCGTCATGCAATGGAGCTCCAAGGATAACATGGGTTGAGGCACGCAATCGTTCACTCCTACCATGAGCACGCCTCCTCATCCCCGCTGGTCCCAAAATGCTGTGGTGGTCATTAATGGTGATTGTGGTTTGGCTTCGGCAGTGATGGTGTAGCATCACAATTGTAGTGTGGCAAATTCAAGATGTTGATGGCAGTCTTTGAGATTGTGTCATCAATGATGATTGTAGGCAAGTTTGAGCTGTGTTCCGATGATGTGAGGATTTTTAGGAAGGCGTTGTGGTGGTTGGAGCATTGTGGTCTAAATCTGGTGAAGTTTGAGGTGAGGGTCCATTGGGTAATGGCACGAGTTTTGAATGGGAAATGGCACATGTATGCAAATGAGCTGCCCGTTGCTATGCATGCATGCTTGTGTGATAGAGGGTTCGAAGTGTGTGCGGAGTAAAAGGCAAGATGGGTTGAATGGCCTCCACCTGTATCTGATTTCCTTGCATTCCTTGGAAAATAATTAAAAGATGGGAACAAAGACCTGCCTAAAAGTCAATGTAATGCATTTTTCCCATAAACCCACTATACATAAGGGAAAGGCTATCTAAAAGTAATACTAATTAAATTAAATAACTGTCTCGAGACCACTATATGTTGTGTGCCATTGCCTCGGGGGAGTGCCAGCTTCGCAGAACTGCAATATATATATATATATATATATATATATATATATATATATATATATATGTATGTATATACATACATAAGCTACTTCCTCTCTGACTTGCTCATGGTAAATCGATATAATTACACAAAATTCCATCTTTTCCCATGTTCTGAATAAAATGTCCATGCAAATGCTGAACTGCCCACGGAAATAAATGGTCTCGAATCGAAATTCCAATAAAAGATAAAGTTACTTTTATATAATGAGGCCGGTGTGGGAAACATGATAATAAACATGAAACACAAACAATGTTGAACTCTGATTATTTGTTTTTGTAAATAATTATGCTGCTGAAAGTCGTGTGAATGTTAACAAACATCAGAAGCATTTGAGGATTGCAACTGAAACCCCTGATGAGGAGAATTTACAGCATTTCTGGTCGAGGTCTATGACCCTACTAATCCATCTCTGTCTCTCTCTCTCTGTGTCTGTCTCTGTCTGTCTGTCTGTCTGTCTGTCTGTCTCTGTCTCTGTCTCTGTCTCTGTCTGTCTCTGTCTGTCTCTGTCTGTCTCTGTCTGTCTCTGTCTGTCTCTGTCTGTCTCTCTCTCTCTCTCTCTCTCTCTCTCTCTCCATCCTTTTAATCCTTTTATAGGAGCATTTCCGGCACACACTTGAGAATAACAACCAAGTAATGCCAGGAAAGACATGGGAGGAGGTGCAGGTCTTCTTATCAGATGAGGAGGCCTGCCAACATCTCACTGAGAGTGAGCGGCTTGAGGTCTATGGGCGTCATCAGCAGGAAATATGCAAAAAGGCTCGTGAGGCCTTCCAGGTGATGAGCTGGCATGTCTATCAAATAAACTTTTTTTATTATTATTCTTACAATGAGAACTATTAAGGGTTAATAAAAGCTGGAAGATCATGGTTCATGACTTAAAGAGAAATGTCTCACGTGCTTACAGGAGCTGCTGCTCGAGCAGGCTGAGCTATTTGCCGAGTTGGAACTTGCAGGAGTTCTAAACCGCTCCCGAGTCACGGCACTTGTTCAGGAGTTGCGTGATGAACCACGATTCGTCACATTGCAGCGCCTTGAGGCCGAACGGCAAGCACTGTTGCTCCGCCATATTGGTTTTATGTACCATCCCACTGCACATACCTGCCCTGCTGCACCCACCCCGGGCTGTGTGGATGCACTCGTGAGTCACATGTGGATTGAATTGACAATTTAACTCAAATGTTGGTTATCATTACTATCTATCCAGCATTGCAAGTTGTATAGTTCTGTATTACTTATGAGCTTGGAATTGCTGTAACAAACCGATTTTCATTGTTTTTTTTATTAAAGCAAATCCAAAGAAACAAAAATGGTCTGGCAAATGGGTGGGTTTTGGGTGCAGGTTCAACAATTGCTGGATCACAGGATTATGGAGGGCAGCGGTGGAAGTGAAAATGAGCCAAGTGCCTGCCTACTTCGCCTTGCAACACTTGGGCTGAATGGCCTGGGTCATGAGCTCGCTAACGAAGCAACCTCAGTAGCAGCTGCTGCAGGAGGTGGCTTTGCTTTGGACGGACACGTGTACGAGCTGTCGGTGAGTGTTATAGAGTGTAACGGAGATGAAGATTATGACGACGAGGACGGTGAAGGAAAGATAGACTCCACAAAGCTTGCCGATGCATACTTAGGCGCTTATGACTCAACAGATGCACTCAGAAGAATTGAGGAAACTCTTTCTCGATTTGAACACATGCCAGGTTTGGTACCAGCTGTTGGCCTGGTATTAGCGGCAGATTCTGGCATGACAAGCAAGCAGCTTGCTTCGCTGCGGCTTCAAGGTGCCCAAGTGGCCGGAAGGAGGCGTTGGGCCTTTGTTGATGCCTCAGTGGCCAGTGGTGGAGATGGCTGCAGTCCTTCAGCTCCGGCACGTAGCCGATGGAAACGGCGACGGTTTCGTGCTGGTCAGGTTGCTGCTGTTTTGAGTGAGTTGTTGGATGGTCTTCAGCGTCCACTCACAACTTCACTACTGCTACCACCACCCTCTACTGAAGCAGACCTCTGTGTGACCATGTGTGTTTCATGTGGTGATCCTTTTCCACCTGAGTTGGTACTGACACCCTTGCTTGAGTCACACTCCTGCACTGTTTCACCTAGTGGCGGCCTCGCATTGGAAGTCTTCCTCGGCATCCGCAGGCGACGTGTTGAGGTTATAGCAATGTCTTACCATGCAGCTGGAGTTGCACGTCGTGAAGATCCACCGCATGGGTACATCCTTGTATATGCTGCACGTCGTAGAGCGTCACTCGCCGCACTTCGTGCTTTCCTCGGTGGTCTTCCCGATGTCGTGCCAGTTCTCCTACTTGCTGTGACAAGTGGTGATGGAGATTTCTTCACTGATGTACTGGTCAAGGAACTCCTGACGGAGGGTGAGGCAATTGCAGCCGATTGCAGTGCTCGCTTCTTGACAGCAGCCCGTTTCAGTAAACAAGCAGAGATGTTTACAGCCTTCTTCCGTGATGCTTATTCCCGACGTGCTCATACTGAAGACGCCATGGTTTTGTGGGGCTGGGAAGGTATGGGACGAACTGATGGTGGTGATGACAATCCTCTGCCTCCACCACCACCACCACCTCCACCCTTAGATTTGGATGACGGAGAACCACCTCCACCTTATAGCCCCATCGCTCCATCTTTTGAAGACTTTCCATGTGATGGGCACAACGATGAATCGACTGTCAGTGGTAGCCTGTTTTTTGAACGTGGCTACAGATTGTTGTTCCCACAAATGTCGAGGCCACTTCAGCCTTCATGCGGCCGCCTAGAATCAGAATTGTTGCAAAGACTTGATGCATTGCGCTTTGATTCCTCAGCTGATTATGCTGAGCCACTGGATGCAGTAGCGTCGACTTGTCCAGTGGCTTCTACGTTATCCACAGGCCGACTCCTCACTCACCAGTCATCAGAGGACGCAGTGTACTCAGTACCTCAGGATTCAAAGCAGGGCCGAGTAATCCGGGTTCGCGGTCGACCGATTCCGTCTGCGGGTGACTTTGAAAGTCCATTGGCTCCTCCTCGCAAGCCTGTGCCTTATCGAATGCGGTCTGAAAAATTACGACTTCGGCGCATGCAACCGTTGCTCCCGGCTACGCAGTTACCT
This sequence comes from Eptatretus burgeri, assembly GCF_056783735.1. Lineage (NCBI taxonomy): Eukaryota > Metazoa > Chordata > Myxini > Myxiniformes > Myxinidae > Eptatretus > Eptatretus burgeri. The sequence continues at coordinate 53,062,188 of NC_140975.1, read as the reverse complement.
CCACCACCCGAGCCCTCAGCTGGTCCTTCGGGGTCAGAAGGCAGTGACGATGAACCTCAGCTCATTTTCCCATCTCTTCGAAGAAAGGATGACCGTAAGAAGAAGAAATCTCTTCTTCGAAAATCAAAGGTAAAAATATACAATCGTCGAAACCCAATTGTGAAGACAACTGTTTGAATTTATTTGATGCATGCATACCTGTAAAATAGTTTGCCATGTGATAAACCTTTATATTGTCACGTAAACTTGTAATATGGGAGCATTGTACCATCCAACAGTATCGCAAACAGGAGTCTAAGAAGGAAATCGGGTACTTTGGCCTCCCGCTCGCAGAAGTTGCTCGCTCGTCCGACAACCCAGTTCCGTTTTTCATTGAGAAGTGCGTGCATTATATCGATGGATACGGTATGTTATTGCTGTTAGGTTTTACTCCATTTACAATTTACCCATACGCTTGTGCAGTTTGTGGTTATTCCATTCGGAAAGCTGTTTTGTTGATGATTTTGTTATTTCTCATTTTGTGTTGCTACCTGGGAATTATTTGATTGATTTTAACAAATGTCCTCTCTGCCTGTCACGCAGAATTGTCATGTTAAGTGGAAAGATCCCTTACTGGTTTGGACCCAAAGGTTTACATAAGGGTTGCAGAGATAAGTTCACTGCTCAACCAGAGGCAGTTTTAACAGCTAAAAAGAGATTGCATAACACAGCACATACACTGTCCCTCCACTGATCCCCCAAATCAACTGACCTACCGGTTTTACCTTTATTGAGGTATCATCAGGATCTGTGCAGACTGCCACTTGAGTGGCAGTTGATGTTCTTCAATTGCCAGGATTTTGCTGCAGGCTAATCAGATGGTCCTATCCATCTGTCAGCTAGTTTCCATCATCATATTCAGGATCAAACTGGTACGGATTTTCCATGTGTAAGACATTCGAACACAAGCATGCAACTCACCCTCTGATATTCCTGATTTGTTGCATCATGGCTGATAAATATAAGATAAAAACAGCCTGCACATTGCACAAGTCATGCTGAACGTTTTATTACAACTTAGTGCTATTTCGTGGGTATGTCTAAAACATAACCAATGTCCTGTAGCCCCTAGCTTTAGCTAAAACCAATTCGTATCCAGAGCATCGTATCCCTTTCATGTGGATGCTTTAAAAAATATCAGGTCTGTTATGTTGTTTCTGTTGTGGGAACTAAATTTTCAATTTCTTACAAACTCATGGAAGGGTTGCCTGTCTTTTCAAGTTCCATGAAACTAGGTTCTCATGACCAGACTCGGTGGTGTGATGGTTAGAGTATCCGCTCTGAGTTTGGGGGGTTGGTGGTTGAAACCCCGGCCGAGTCATACGAAATACTTAAAAACTGCTTCTAGTACGTGCTGCTTCCTTGCTTGACGCTCAGCATTTAAAACGATAGAGCATGGACAAGCATTGCTGGGGAAGCAATGGCAAACCACACAGTATAACCCTTACCAAGAAACTGCTTTGACAGCAACAACTCTTTGTGAAGAGTCCATTAAATCAAATCAAAAGGTTCTCACATGAAGTTAGGTTTATGCGCCTCAGGGAGGGTGGCTGTCATCTTGCGTCAGTGCTATCAAAGAGCAATCGAACACAGGGCAACAGAGTGTATTCCAATAATTGAGTGAGGCATCGTGTTGGCAAAATGCAAAGGGCTTCGGCTGCGTCATCATGAACCGTTTCGACCATTTAGTAGATGAGGAGTCAGATCCGCTCAACATAAAGGCCGCAAAAGCTAAGAAATTATCCAGAGCGACCAAACAGGCATGGTCAAACAGCATCCAAAGGACAATAAAGCAGCTGTTCTAAGTTCCGTTGCAGAGATGGAGCCACTGAGTCAGCTTGCGACTGTCGGGCTCGGGAGAGAGGGTCAGCGGCGCGTTCGCCAGTGGTCCAGCCTGTGTGTAACTGGCACTTCAATGGAAATTCCCTTTGGGCCTGACTGCGGATCCATGTGTCTGCCTGACACCTCCAAGAATCAACTGGTTTAAAGACGAGGGTGAGGTGTTCTCTGCTGACAAGTCTGGGGGTCGTGGTTGCTCCCAATGTGGACAGACATGTGGAGGTCAGCCACGCAGATGGATGTGGCATTCATGGAGGGGAGTTTCCTGCTGTACATACTTTAAGGTGGCTTGTTTGAGAGCTTTGGTGGGTAAAGTGAGAAAAGGGTTATCATCTTTACTGGACTGGTCAGAGGGTGGGGGATCGGTTGAAGAGTGTCGGTCGTGTTTGCTGGATGGATCTATGACAGGTGCATGTGTTGATAGGGGTGTGGGTGGCACTCTATAGTAGTGTATATGACTCAAAAACGAGTTCTAAATGAAGAAACAGCTCAAAAAATTATGTGATGACAAAGCTCCGGGGCTGGATAATATTAAAATTAAGGGAGGTGGCAGAGCAGATAAATGCGGTGTTAGAGGATATCTTTAATAGCTTGTTGGAGTCAGGACAGGTACCAGAGGATTGGAGAGCAGCAAATGTAACTCCATTATTCAAGAAAGGATCTAGAGCTGTTAGGGTTAGGTCTCCATCATCGCTTCAGACATTAAATCCTTCCTCTTCTCCAATGGCTTGATTTCCGATCATCAGTTTGGTTTCAGACCAGGTCACTCTACCCTGAACATGCTGCTTCTGCTTTCCCAACAAAGGATGGAGGTCCTCAATGCCAGGCATGAGATCAGAGCCATCTCCCGAGACATATCGTGAGCTTTCAATACGGTCTGGCACCCTGCCCTGCTCACCAAACTCTCTTCTTTTTTGTATACATTGTCGAGGCTCGTATGAGAGCGAACACACAACACACAGTAAGGGGGGCAGGAGACGAGAGGGGTGGGAGAGGGAAGGATAAAACAGTGGGGAACAGAGACATTTGGAGATCTGTGGAAGGGAGAGGGATGGGGTGGGGAACACGGGGGTATACAAGATGGACATTACAGGGATTTTCAGGAAGGAAAGCAGGGAATTTGAAGGAGGTGGGTTTTGGGTGGTTTATCAGGGGTAGAAAAAATTTGGAAGAGGGAAGATAATAGGTGGCGGTGATCGGCTGTTTTGCAGGCCTGGAGGGAAGAATGGGATTGAAGAGGGAAGCAAGTAATAAAACAATTCAATAATTGATGGATTTAATCCGGATGAAAATAACAAAATATACAAAACATTTAGTGTTTTACTATTTTTTAGATCCTCGTGGAGGATCTCTAAGTCTTACTCACGTTGTTGTTCTTCATCTTCTTCTTGTGGACTTTTTTATTTCACAGCCTACAGTTTTCATCGAAACTTCCAGAAACTTGGCGTATATATGTAAAAATTCCCTGCGCAGACAGTAACCATCTCCGATTTTGAAAATTCCTCCTAGAAAAAAGTTATGACGTCAAAATATCTCCGCTAATAGAAATGGCCTAAAATTTTATCTCCGAAACTAGGCAAGCTTTTTGAATTCTGTTTGCGGGAATCGAACAGGGCATTCGCAGAGATGAATTACCGCACATATGATACATAACTATGACATCATATCAATTTTTATGACGTCATTCCTATTTTTTGATATTTTTTGTTTCACAACCCAGAGTTTTCATCAGATCTTCGTGAAACTTCCCATGTATATGCAGAAAGCCCACGCACAGGCAGTAACCATCTCCGATTTTGGAAATTCTTCCTAGAAAAAAAGTTGATGTCATAATATCGCCGCTAATGGAAATCGCCTATACCATTATCTCCGAAACTAGGCAAGCTGTTTAAATTTTGTTTGCGGGAATCAAGCCGGGCATTTGCACAGATAATTTATCGCAAACCTGATACATCACAATGACGTCATATTCGTTTTTATGACATCATCATTAAGAGGACGAGGATCTTAGCTTATTTGAGCAAGAAACAAGTTTGTTACCTCTAAGAAACAAGAAAAAAGCACATTAAAAAAAAATGTAAAACATAGAGGGATGAAATCTCAACAACAAAAAAAACAGCCAAACAAGGTAGGAATGACACCACATTACAATGCCACAGCACGACACCACAATCCTCATGGTTTAGCATCACAATATGTTTTTTTGACATTGTTCCATCACAATCCCACAACAAAAGTAAAATGTCAAATGATAGCTTAATGGTAATCCATGAGAGGATTGTGGTGTCATATTGTGGCATTCCTCCCTTGTTTGGTTCTTTTTTGAGATTTTATTCCTCTTTTTTACGTTGTTTTTTTTCACGTTGAAGTATATTTAATAAAGATCTTCATGGAGTAACACACTTTAAAATATCTACATTCTACCTTCTTTTTCGAAGAATCAATACTCCACCGCCCGATGTTGCACCATGATTTTGCAGTGGGCGGTGATAGTAGTTCAGAGGTTTGGTTATGAGTGAAACCAAGAGTGCAACACAATCGACTCTTTTGAAGTCCATGAGATCATGTAAATTGATCGTATAACTTAAATTTTTCCCATCACTAAGGACGGGTACTTTTGCTTCTCTAGATTACTGTGTACAGTCTTGGTCACTACATCTGAGGAAGAACACAGCTACCATAGAGAGGGTATAGTGGAGGGCCACAAGATTGAATCTGGGACTAACTAGCTCGACTAATCTATGAGGAGCAGCTGAAAGAGACAGGACGTTTCACATTAGAAAGGATATGATTACGAGGAGGATCTAATAGAGATGTTAAAGATAATGAATGGTTTAGTCAAGATAAATACAGAGGGGGTTTTCAGCAGAATGGACAATTACGACCAGGGGCCAAAGCCTAAGAGTCAAGAAGATGAGAAAACGGACAGTATTAAGCCAGGGCTCTTTCAGTCAGAGAGTATTCAATGCATGGAATGGTCTTCCTAGTGGCAGCAGAGGGGTAGATTGCTTTAAATTGGAATTGGATAAGTATCTGGATGCATTGGAGATAGAGGGGTTGCAGGGATTTTGACAGGACTTGGAGTCAGCTTGTGTGTGGATGGGAGATGGTTTATGGGCCTGGTGTCATGCTGGCATGATGAACCGAATTGCCTCCTCCCGTGTTGAAGTTCCTTGTGTGTGACATTTGCTTCCAGAATCATGACTTCCCTTGATCAGGGTTCAATGGGGAAAAAAAAAATTCAACGGAGTAAAACCTGTTTGTACAATCATCATGGCTAGCGACAGTTCACTGTAATAATAAAAACAACCAGGTAAGTTCATTCATGTTGAGAATGTCCAAGCATGACTATCGTCATGAACCCAAAAGTCTTAACACATGAGGGTGGTGATTATGTGGCATCGCGTTATTAATTTTGTGCTAATTGAATGCCATTGTGAAGGGTTGAACATCCGAATTTTTAATGACCTTTATTACTTGTAACCACCTTTTGTTGGTTCAAAAGTGTTATCCATTTGTTGGTTCCTGATAAGAGTTTAATCTCTTCCCTCCTCCCACCACCACTTTTTCACTCCCCATTCCAAATTCTGCATCATTTATGTCCTTTTATTTTGATGTTCAATTAAAGTCTCATATGATCTGTGGGAATTTTTCTGCACATTGCAGGGCTGACAACAGAGGGGCTTTACCGCGTCAGTGGCAACAAAACAGAACAAGAAGCATTGCAAAAGCAATTTGAATCGGGTAAGTGGTGATCTGAACGTCAACCCGAGGGTCAAAAAACTGGCCAGGTATAATTTGTCGACTAATCTCGCATGCGGAATCATAAAATGTCACACCATTGGGCAAAAAGAATCGATACTGTTGGAGTTGAATCGTAGGAAGATCCTCTGTCCATTCTTGAAATGAAGCACTTAGAAGGAAATGATGTTCACTGATTTGCAAAACGGATTTCCCATCTCCCGTTTTTAATGTTATTTTCATTCCGTTACGTCTTCCCCATACTTATGTGTCATTCTGGTGACAAAATTGGCTCAAGGGTGCCGCAAAGGATTTAAGGGGTGAAACACTCAGTTGGATGAGGCGTGCTTGGGTCTGCCCCCTTGATAAAGAAAGTCTGGGGAGGAAACTTTTTTGGTTGTTAGATCTTGGTTTCTTATCATACCTGCTTCCTCTGGGAGGAAAAGTTGTTGTCGATGCTCCTTCACTTCGGTAGGGATCAGTGGTTGCATTACTTTCACAAGTCCACATGTGCAGGTAAAAATTACCTGCCTGCTCTCCAGATAGGCCCAGCCATTTTCGATTTTATAATTATCAGATGTACCCACACACAATCAAACAGAGAATTCCCTTATTTTAATGTAGCTGCAAAACACCCGCTCCCTCTTACTCCTCATGCCGCTATGGTGACCCGTATCCATTGGGATACACAACCTTCCATTGCGAGGTGGGGGGGGGGGGTTCGTGCTCATTAAGTGTTGCTGAGTACCCCCAGCAGGTATGCAAATCCAGCCATGTGTGTTTTTTTAGGATTTTCACACACACATACATACACATACATACATACATACATACATACATACATATACACATACATACGTACACAAATACACACATACACATACATACATACATACACACATACATGCACATATACAGTGCATACATACATAAATACACAAACATACATACATACACACACATACATACGTATACACACACACATACATATACACACACTTACATACATACATATACACACATACATACATATACACATACACATACATATATACATATACACACATACATACATACACACACATACATACATATACACACACACATACATATACACACACTTACATACATACATATACACACATACATACATACATACATATGTTGCAGTTCTATAAAGCCGCAGGCCTCTGAGGCAATGGCACACAACATACAGTGATCCCGAGGCAGTCATTTCAATAGTATGTGTATTTGTTAGCCCTTTCCATATGTCTAGTGGGTAAATGGGAAAGATGCATTGCGTAGGGAGGGCTCTTTTAGTTAGGTCTCTTTAATCATCAATCTTTGCACTTCTTCATTTTCCTCTCTCACACGAAACATGCAAGCAAGCAGCACGCACGCAAATCCATAACGACAATCGGAACCAAGCAAGCACACCACAAGCGCCTCATTTTCATTTACCCGCCAATTTTCCATTCAAAACTGTGCACAAATTCTCAACTGCTGTCTCACCTCAGACCTTCATTCTGCTCACCATACTCTACCAAGCTCACCACAACTACTTCATACGACTACCAAAAATCCCCACAGCAACTCACACTTATATTATAATTAGAAACGTGCCCGTTATTGACGATATCATTACAAAGAATTTCCACCTCTTCGCCACAACATACTCGTACTTCACGACAAATGCCACAACATTCTCCTACTTCTCTACAACCGCCGTAACTGCCACATATTCATCAAACACTCACCGCAGCTTCGAGGAATGCTGAGGAGACAACGGTCGGGTTATTGCAGGGCATAACTCAAGGCATGAACGTGTGCTCAAGCTCGGAGGACCTATGGGTAGTGCAGGTATTTCCCTAAAATCCCACGTTTTAATGGAGGCCAGCGCGCTTTCAGGGCCAAAGAGCGCCTCCAAAAACCATGGCCCCATGTAAAAGTCAGAGCTCTTACGTGTGGCACTGTCAGCAAGTGACTAAACCATATTTCGGTTTCTTGGCCTAGCAGGGCATGGCTACGACTGCAATGGACCAATGGGGAAGCTTGATTTCACTAAGAGCCTTGTTTGATCCGATTTTTGGCTCCTGCCCTCGCCCAGGGCTCATAAAAAGAGTGAACGCATCTCATTTGAGAGAAGACGACATAATTGCCAGGGACAGAGCTGGAGAATCACCTTCGGGCAGAATCGTCGGGGACAGCGTTAGAGAAACGCCTTCAGAGAGGATCGCCAGGAGACAGAACGAGCCAGGAGCAGAAGACACCAGAGCTCGACAGGAATCGGACCTTGCCGAGGAAATGGGCGGCGCAGGACAAGCGTCGATGATGAGAGAGGGGCCATGCGAGTCAGTGTGACCAAGCATGGGATCAGGAGCTATGGTTGCGAGCCGGGGCTGCTCTCGTTCTATCGATGCTCAGTTAGGCTGCATCCTGCAGCGACACTTTCACATAGATTCTTACACGATAACGATAGGGTCTTATCTTTTCTCTTATGCATCTTTCTCTACCATCTATCTCTCGTCTACTGTGAATGCAAAAGAGCAATCAGCATGGGCAAGCCCTGACCAATTCTTCTTTTCAGAGCAAACCCAAGAGTGAACCGTACTGACCTGCACCTCACATTCTTCCTCTTACGCCGTGCTGCATCCTCCATTGCATTACACTCACACCTCTCAAACACGCACCCAAGATACCCTCAGTATTTCTCCCTCCTCCCCATTTCCTAAGCGTTTTGGGTTGCGCATGTCTGCCGACCACGAAAGGTATTGAGAGGTCACTTATCCTCAACTGCTTCTTTCTCTCTGAGCTATCTCTACGTTTCTTTGGGTTTGTGTGTGTGTGATGGCACCTGGCATAGCATAAGGTCAGACTATAAGAATATTCGGGGTAACTCTGCACTGTCTTCTTTTGTAAATACTGCATGTCTTTTGCCGCACCCCACAAATTATTTGCTTTCCCTGCTGTACATTTGCAATAAATCTCATAATGTGCCATATTAACTTTCCTCGCTCTTTGTTTAAATAATTGTGCCTGTTAGACATGTATCCAGCTCGTTTTTGTCTTTTCCTCCATTGGTCTAGCATGGTCTGCACCCTAGCTTTGCTGGGACGTTATTCTCCAAAATATGCTATTTAGCTAGTACGTACTTGGCAGCTCTGCTCAGCTGCACCTGATACAGTAAGTAACTTAAGTAATGCAAGTACGTATCGAGGGCACAATTCTCCAATAATGAGGTCACATGCTCCCAGGTAAACGGTTGTCAGACGGAGGACACTGGGTCACGTGGTCAAGTTATGGGTGTTCACAGGCGATTGGTGACCCGCCGCAACACAGTTATTCATGTGCGATGGCCTGCAATTCCCAGTGAATCCAGAGAGGAACCCAAGACAGCCTTCCTTCGTGGTTTCTCCACGATGCTGGGGCCGCCGCACATGCATGCATACATACATGCATACATACATACATACATGTATACAGTGGGGAGAACAAGTATTTGATACACTGCCGATTTTGCAGGTTTTCCCACTTACAAAGCACATAGAGGTCTGTAATTTTTATCATCGGTACACTTCAACTGTGAAAGACAGAATCTAAAACAAAAATTCTGAAAATCACATTGTATGGTTTTTAAATAATTAATTTTCATTTTATTGCATGAAATAAGTATTTGATCACCTACCAACCAGTAAGAATTCCAGCTCTCACAGACCTGTTAGTTTTGTCTTTAAGAAGCCCTCCCATTCTCCACTCATTAACTGCATTAACTGCACCAGTTTGAACTCGTTATCTGCATAAAAGACAGCTGTCCGCACTCAATCAATCAGACTCCAATCTCACCAAAATGGGCAAGACCAGAGAGCTGTCTAAGGACATCAGGGACAAAATTGTAGACTTGCACAAGGCTGGGATGGGCTACAGGACAATAGGCAAGCAGCTTCGTGAGAAGGCAACAACTGTTGGCGCAATTATTAGGAAATGGAAGAAGTTCAAGATAACAGTCACACTCCCTCAATCTGGGGCTCCATGCAACATCTCACCTCGTGGAGCCTCAATGATCATGAGAGGTGAGGGATCAGCCCAGAACGACATGGCAGGACCTGGTCAATGACCTGAAGAGAGCTGGGACCACAGTATCAAAGAAAACCATAATTAACACACTACGCCGTCATGGATTAAAATCCTGCAGCGCACGCAAGGTCCCTCTGCTCAAGCCAGCGCATGTCCAGGCCCGTCTGAAGTTTGCCAATGACCATCTGGATGATCCAGAGGAGGAATGGGAAAAGGTCATGTGGTCTGATGAGACCAAAATAGAGCTTTTTGGTTTAAACTCCACTCACCGTGTTTAGAGGAAGAAGAAGGATGAGTACAACCCCAAGAACACCATCCCAACCGTGAAGCATGGTGGTGGAAACATCATTCTTTGGGGATGCTTTTCTGCAAAGGGGACAGGACGACTGCACCGTATTGAGGGAAGGATGGATGGGGCCATGTATCGCGAGATCTTGGCCAACAACCTCCTTCCCTCAACAAGAGCATTGAAAATGGGGCGTGGCTGGGTCTTCCAGCATGACAACGACCCAAAACACACAGCCAGGGCAACTAAGGAGTGGCTCCAGAAGAAGCATCTCAAGGTCCTGGAGTGGCCGAGCCAGTCTCCAGACCTGAACCCAATGGAAAATCTTTGGAGGGAGCTGAAAGTCTGTGTTGCCCAGCGACAGCCCCGAAACCTGAAGGATCTGGAGAAGATCTGTATGGAAGAGTGGGCCAAAATCCCTGCTGTAGTCTGTGCAAACCTGGTTAAGAACTACAGGAAACGTCTGATCTCTGTAATTGCAAACAAAGGTTTCTGTACCAAATATTAATTCTGTTTTTCTGATATATCAAATACTTATTTCATGCAAAAAAATGCAAATTAATTATTTAAAAATCATACAATGTAATTTTCAGGATTTTTGTTTAAGATTCCGTCTTTCATAGTTGAAGTGTACCTATGATGAAAACTACAGACCTCTACGTGCTTTGTAAGTGGGAAAACCTGCAAAATCGGCAGTGTATCAAATACTTGTTCTCCCCACTGTACATTATACATACATATATACATACATGCATACATATACACACAAAAACATACATACATACATACACACAGTTGCCTTGTTTTTTTTAGTGGATCTGTAAGATCAGTATTGTTTTATATAGTGGATTTGTAAGATCAGTATTGTTTTATATAGTGGATTTGTAAGATCAGTATTGTTTTATATAGTGGATTTGTAAGATCAGTATTGTTTTATATAGTGGATTTGAAAGATCAGTATTGTTTTATATAGTGGATCTGTAAGATCAGTATTGTTTTATAGAGTGGATTTGTAAGATCAGTATTGTTTTATATAGTGGATTTGTAAGATCAGTATTGTTTTATATTGTGGATTTGTAAGATCAGTATTGTTTTATATTGTGGATCTGTAAGACCAGTATTGTTTAATATTGTCGATCTGTAAGATCAGTATTGTTTTGTATAGTGAATCTGTAAGACCAGTATTGTTTTATAGAGTGGATCTGTAAGATCAGTATTGTTTTATATTGTGGATCTGTAAGACCAGTTTTGTTTAATATTGTGGATCTGTAAGATCAGTATTGTTTTGTATAGTGAATCTGTAAGATCAGTATTGTTTTATATAGTGGATCTGTAAGATCAGTATTGTTTTTTATCGTCGCTATGTAAGATCAATATTGTTTTATGTTGTGGATATGCAAGATCAGTATTGTTTTTTTATTGTGGATCTGTAAGGCCAGTAGTGTTTTTTTATATGGGATCTGCAAGACCAGTATTGTTTTATATTGTGGATCTGTAAGACCAGTATTGTTTTATAGAGTGGATCTGTAAGATCAGTATTGTTTTATATTGTGGATCTGTAAGACCAGTTTTGTTTAATATTGTGGATCTGTAAGATCAGTATTGTTTTGTATAGTGCATCTGTAAGACCAGTATTGTTTTATATTGTGGATCTGTAATATCAGTATTGTTTTATAGAGTGGATCTGTAAGATCAGTATTGTTTTTTTATCGTCGCTATGTAAGATCAGTATTGTTTTATATTGTGGATTTGTAAGATCAGTATTGTTTTATATGGTGCATCTATCTGTAAGAGCAGTATTGTTTTATATAGTGGATCTGTAAGACCAGTATTGTTTTATATTGTGGATCTGTAAGAGCAGTATTGTTTTATATTGTGGATCTGTAAGAGCAGTATTGTTTTATATTGTGGATCTGTAAGACCAGTATTGTTTTATATTGTGGATCTGTAAGAGCAGTATTGTTTTATATGGTGGATCTATCTGTAAGACCAGTGTTGTTTTATAATGTGGATCTGTAAGACCAGTATTGTTTTATATTGTGGATCTGTAAGACCAGTATTGTTTTATATTGTGGATCTGTAAGACCAGTATTGTTTTATATTGTGGATCTGTAAGACCAGCATTGTTAGCCTCCGCCATCGAAGATGGACGGAGGTTACTGTTTTCACCCCTGTCTGTTTGTTGGATTTGCTATATATGCGAAATATCCCTTATTGTTGGGTTTTCCGTGTGTGTGTGTGTGTGTGTGTGTGTGTGTGTCTGCAACGCGAGGCTCCACAGCACGAACTAGCAAACCAATTTCGATGAAACTTGGCCAACATGTGCAATATGTGTTGGGAATGTGCGTGTTTGAATTTCGTTGCCTCGCAACCACCCATTGCTGTGCAGCAGCCGAAAAACCGCGTACAGTATTTTCAATACTTGTTCTTCAGTTTTGAATGTAGAGAAACGAGACTTCGGAATTAAACACTTCGAGATATTTAGAAAATTTTACTCGAGCCGATTTTTGATTGAGGTTTTATTTTTCAAATGGTAGTCCTTCAAAAATCGGGTGTCTATTTACCATCATTTAAGGTGTGTATGCAGTGTTTGTAAGGAACTACACCGCCGTTCCACCTTCGATCTCTCCTCGATCCAAACGTTATTGACCAAAGTGAAAAGGATCCAAAATAAATGGAATCACCGGCATTTCTGTCTTTGTGGATTTCTAATAATATGTTTATTTATTTCCCGAAAACGATTCCACGACCCACACACCACCTTCAATTATTTATTTATTTACCGAAAACAATTCCACGATCCACACACCACCTTCAATTATTTATTTATTTACTGAAAACGATTCCACGACCCACACACCACCTCCAATTATTTATTTATTTACTGAAAACGATTCCACGACCCACACACCACCTCCAATTATTTATTTATTTACGGAAAACGATTCCCCACCCACACACCACCTCCAATTTAATTATTCATTTATTTACCGAAAACGATTCCCCACCCACACTCCACCTCCAATTATTTATTTATTTTCCGTAAACGATTCCACGATCCACACACCACCGTCAATTATTTATTTATTTACTGAAAACGATTCCACGACCCACACACCACCTCCAATTATTTATTTATTTACGGAAAACGATTCCCCACCCACACACCACCTCCAATTATTTATTTATTTTCCGAAAACGATTCCCCACCCACACTCCACCTCCAATTATTTATTTATTTACTGAAAACTATTCCACGACCCACACACCACCTCCACTTATTTATTATTTAAAGTGGGAGTGGCGTAGGAAAGTGGGCGTGGCTTATGAAAAATATTGTGTGGCTCAGGTGTGGTCAAACAAGAGCATTGAGAGAAGTTTATCAGGTTTTCCGTGTGTGTGTGTGTGTGTGTGTGTGTGTGTGTGTGTGTGTGTGTGTGTGTGTGTGTGTGTGAGAGTGCGTGCATGCAACGCGCGGCTCCACAGCACAAACCAGCAAACCGATTATTTTTCAAATGGTAGTCCTTCAAAAATAGGGTGTCTATTTACCCTAATTTTTTATGAGGAGTGCCAGTTGGCAAAATACGCAATAGGAAAAATCTTGCCAGGCAGAGGAACAATTGTATGTGAACCAATACGTCTTGGCAATGAATCTTCGTCTGTGGATCAGTCAGAATGAAAAGCATCGTATCCAGCGCTTCAATCCTAGCGAATCCCTTGTCGCCTACCGGCTTGTTTGTTTGTTTGATTGTGAACAGTATTACGGAAAAACTCCTGGACGGATTTCGCCGAAACTTGGTGGGGGGATTAGGTATGGTCCAAGGATCATGCTATTGCATTTTGGACTAAGTCCAAAGTCCAATATGGCCGCTATGGCGGCCATTTTGAAAAAATATTTGAATTTTTGTTTCTGCATTTCTACATGTTTTAAGTGATATCCAACCAAAAAAAAAAAATTGTTTTTTTGAGAAAATTTGAGAAAATTTGAAATTTGAGAAAAAAAAAAACAATTTTGCAACTTTTTTTCAAAAACGTTTCGATATTATTTGAAAAATAATTGAATTTTTATTTTTTGCATTTCTACATGTTTTAAATGATTTCCAACCCCCCCCCCCCAGAAAAATTTGTTAGAGAAAAAAAAAACAAATTTTGCACCTTTTTTTTTTTCAAAAAAATTTCGATTTTTTTTTGGCATTTCTACATGCACAACGATCTAGTTTAGTTTATGCAATCGTGGTTCACTAGAGTCTGATCCGTTTTGACCTACAATGAATAGGATATCAGGTTCACTTAAGTGACCCAGCAGTATTGGCGGCGGAGGTTTTGCACTCTACCAAGTGCTCCCCCTCTAGTTTTATAATGTGATCTGTAAGACCAGTATTGTTTTATATTCTGGATCTGTAAGATCAGTATTGTTTTATATTGTGGATCTCTAAGACCAGTATTGTTTTATATTCTGGATCTGTAAGATCAGTATTGTTTTATATTGTGGATCTCTAAGACCAGTATTGTTTTATATTGTGGATCTGTAAGACCAGTATTGCTTTATATTGTGGATCTGTAAGACCAGTATTTTTATATTGTGGATCTGTAAGACCAGTATTGCTTTATATTGTGGATCTGTAAGACGAGTATTTTTTATATTGTGGATCTGTAAGACCAGTATTGTTTTATATCGTGGATCTGCAAGACCAGTATTGTTTTATATCGTGGATCTGTAAGACCAGTATTGTTTTATATTGTGGATCTGTAAGACCAGTATTGTTTTATATAGTGGATCTATAAGATCATTATTGTTTACATTGTGGATCTGTAAGACCAGTATTGTTTTATATGGTGGATCTATCTGTAAGACGCGACCAGGGTTCCGTCAGGAAGGGCATCCGGCGTAAAACATGTGCCAAATCACTCTGCGGATCATACGGATGATCCGCTGTTGCGACCCCTAAAGGGAGCAGCCGAAAGAAGAAGAAGAAGATCTATCTGTAAGACCAGTATTGTTTTATATCATGGATCTGTAAGACCAGTATTGTTTTATATTGTGGATCTGTAAGACCAGTATTGTTTTATATTGTGGATCTGCAAGACCAGTATTGTTTTATATGGTGGATCTATCTGTAAGACCAGTATTGCCTGTAAAATTGTATTTTTTTTTCAATCCATGTGCAAAAACAAATGCTTCTTTGTCCATCGATAACACAAAACAGAATTTTCGTTTTCTAAAATGGAACTTAGGTTTTTAAAAAATGGAAAAAGCACTTTTTTAATGAATTTAAATCACTGATATTAAATACAAGCAAAGTGATCATTTTATATCCATCTGTAATCTGTCCTTTTTGTGAGGCAAGCATCATTTTTCTTGGTTTGGAATGTTGCAAACGAACCAACCTGTTTTCTTCTCCCTACCAAGTTGAGAATCCCTTACAGACAATCTAAAATATTGTGATAGGCTTGCACATTTTATCCTGAGGGCTCACTACTCTTGCTTGGCTTCTCAATCCAATCTAGTAGTACAAGTAGTACGAAAGGTGCTGGGTGTCCATTGACGTGCAGACATTTTATATTGAAGCAAAGTACAAATTGAATTTTTGCATTCTGATATTGGGATACTGCATTACCTTCCCATCACAGGTGGACGTAGGTTATGTTTTCACCCCTGTCTGTGTTACTTGTGAAAATCGAAGATTTTTCACGTACTGTATATTGGTTGGTCTTGTACGTTATTCTGTCTGTTTGTCTGCTGTCTTTCTGTTTGTATGTTAGTGGCTTACAGGTCACACTTTTACTCCGATCTTCATGAAACTTCACAACCTGGTATAGTTGTTCATAAGCATGAAGCCTATTGATTTTGAGGTCAAAAGGTCAACAGAGGTCAGCAAGTTTGTCAGATATCTAAAATCCCCAATTTTGATCCCATTGACTTAGTATTTGAAGAGGATTTGCATATCAGGTCACTGAATTCAACCACCAATTATTTTTGAGGTCAACATAGGCCAAAAGGTCAACATGGGACGAATTTATAAAATTGTCAATTTTCATCCCATTGACTTGGAATTTGAAGATGATTTGCTTCTCAGGTCACTGAATTCAACCACTAATTATTTTTGAGCTCAACATAGGCCAAAAGGTCAACACAGGCCAAAAAGTCAACATAGGCCAAATTTCTAAAATTGGCAATTTTCATCCAATTGAATTGAAATTTGAAGAGGAGTTGCACATTTAGTCATTTAATTCAACCACCAATTCTTTTGAGGTGAACATAGGCCAAAAGGTCAACATAGGACAATGGTCAACAACATAGGTAACATTTCTAATATTGTCAATTTTCATTTGGTTGACTTGAAATTTGAAGAGGAGTTGTAGATTTGTTCATTGAATTCAACCACCAATTCTTTTGAGGTGAACATAGGCCAAAAGGTCAACATACGACAATGGTCAACAACATGGGTGACATTTCTAAAATCCTCAATTTTGATCCCATTGACCTGGAATTTGAAGAGGATTTTCTTATCAGGTCACTGAATTCAACGACCAATTATTTTTGAGCTCAACTTAGGCGAAAAGGTCAGTCAACATTGGCCAAAAAGTCAACATAGGCCAGATTTCTAAAATTGTCAATTTTCATTTGATTGACTTGAAATTTGAAGAGGAGTTGTAGATTTGTTCATTGAATTCAACCTCCAATTATTTTTAAGGTCAAATTTGTTTTTTGGATTTTGCAAGTTTCGTGCTGTGTCACCACCATCTTGTTGTTGTGCTATGTTAACCACCATCTTTCTTGTTTGTCTGTTTGTTTGTGTGCAGGATATCTTCAAAAGTTGTGTTTGGATTCGGATGAAATTTGGTGGGCAGGTTGGGTGTGTGACAATGACAAATTTATTTAATTTTGGTGAATATTCGAATCCATATCCAGATACGAGACTTTTTTAATTTTCAAAGTCATTCTACACCATTGAGAGATGGGACAACATAGGACAAAAATTATATATAACATGATATTTCAAAAATTATTGGCCCCAAAATGTTCTATTGGTTCAGGAATTTCATGGCAGAGGTATGTGCTCTACTGATTGCCCTTATAGTTTAATTGTTTATGTATCAGTTTGGCCTCACTGGATGGTCAAGAGGTATGCACAGTCACATCAAAGCTGTCTAGCTTGGGCTTGAATCCTAACCAAGCTACAAACTGTCATCCTGGTGTCTCACAGGCAGGGTGATTCATCAATGGGTGTTCCATCCCTCGAATGGACGTTAAGCCGGACGTCCCATCCGCTATCATTAGTCGGTGGACGTTAAAGATACCACAGTGTCTTTTGTGAAGAGTCGGCTGTCTATTGCTGGCACCATGAACAAATTTCAAAAGCTTTCCCTCACCTACAGGGGTAACTGCATCAGCAGCACAGCCTCACCACCTTGGAAATGATGCAGCCCTTCAGCCTTGTGCTGCATATGAAAGAAGATGTATAGTTTTTACTTTATTCCATTGTTTTATGCTGTGCATCTATAAAATGTAATTATGAACCCCATTTTTGTCCCTTTAATCACCAATGACGTCTCTGTTTTAGAGATGGTGTTGACAAGGGGTGTTTTATCCTCACAGATCATTTCATGAGTTTCGAAGCGCTGGATTTGAATGTGAATACGGTAGCTGGTTGCCTCAAGGCTTTCCTAACAGAGCTACCAGAACCCCTTCTGCCATGTGATGTCCATGCCGACCTGGTGGAGGCCTATGGTAAACCTCTTCAGTTGCACTTACCTGCTTTATTGTACTAAGCCCATTTGTCTATGTGCATGTATTCACTACAGTCTGTGCATGTTTTTTTTCCAGTTCTTATGAAACATTATAAACCAGGGTTTCATTTTATATGACACTTTAGATGACCATTCCATAAGGGAGAGCAGTATGAGCTCATGGCTAATAGTGAGAACTATAATTTCCAAGAGACTAATCCTCTCGTATTGACTGACCATGGAAATACAGAGATTGGTGGGTTTATTTGAAGACATGTTGAGATTGTGAGATTTGCCAGGATCGAAAGACATGTTGTGTTTAACAGACAAGCACTGTTGAAGGCTTTAATGAAAAGCTAAAAGAGCAAGTGGGAATTTTTTTTATATTCTCCAAAACTGGTGGAATTTTCACCTTTTCCCCTTTCTTTCCTTATGTGATGGATTCACGTTATATCAAACTGATATGTTCCATGGACTTGTATCAAAAACTTATATCTGGATACTCCCTTCCACCATCCACCCCGATCCCCCTGAAAAAATATCAAGCATAAGTAAGAAATATACGGTGTCGTAGTGTTGAGGATAACACGTGCCACTTTCCGTGACACAATGAATCAAACATGCAATCAGGGTCACCGTGAACCTTAAAAATAACTTATCAAGAAAGTGCATGCGAGGTCGGCTTCTATCGATATAGAACATGGAAGAGACGATTGTGCAGAAACCCATGAGCACGCTTCCAACTGTACACCTCAGTGCCAAGAGATAAAAGTACACCTCGGTGTGACACACCATGGGACTTCAACCTACTTTCATCGCACCACTCCGTATGCTCACCACACAGGATGAGGTGTACAAGTGGTGACGATGTCCTCTTTGAGGTAGCAAATCTACATTGTAAAAGGTAGTTGACTACTGCACACTTCGTTTACCACAGCTCTGCATTATCACACCAATTATAACATTTAATACACCACCAGATAACAAGTGGCATTACAGGAACACTTAATCACCGCTGCAGAACACGCGACACCATCATTGTGATCCTTTAGCAGTTAGGTGATAATATGTACGCAGTACTTCCACTGAATGTGGCTTTGCACTCAATCCTTCCATCGTGCGTTCTGGCGGACTTCCTTCAGGGAAACAGGGGGGAGGAGTGGTTCTGTACGCATATCTTGTTCACCTTGCGAAGCTCGAACACCGTTCTCATCGCGGTTACTACCCATTGTAAATGATATTATCTTTAAGAGGCGTCATACCCTGGTAATTTCATGGTTGTTCTCCACCCCAAGAAGAAGACCGTTTGGTGATTAATAATTTTCCCGTTATGCTCTGAGACTGTGGAACTCTCTCCCTTTTCGAACATGACCTGCCTCGTCGGTCACAATTTATCAACTTATTATAAACGCTGAGATTTTTGTGGTTGCTTTCCGTTAATTTATACCCTTTTTAATTCTTACTCATTCTTAATTTTTACTTTTCTTTGTAAAATGCTTTGAGATTTTATTTGAAACTAGGAAGAGGATACCTGCCGCTTCCCGGCTGGGTGAGCTTTTCCCAGGGGTGGTTTTAGGATGTGTTGGACATTGAAAAAACCTATGGAGCTATTCACCTCATGGTGGTTAACTTTTGCCTGCAGGCCGGCGGCAGCATTGCTTGACCCCACATCCCAATATACACTTTATAGCGGCCTTTGGCGGCCTCAAAACTGACATCAAGACCAATGAGTGGTGGCTTAAAACCTTGCCCAGATTTTGAAGTACCTACAACCAAATGTTGGGGCCTCTAAGTGCTGCCGTTCAGCCGTGAAAGAATAACAAATAAACGCACAAACACTTGAAATTATTTATAAGATGAGAAGCACGAAGCTACATAAATAATAAATTGAATCCAATCGAATTGTTTCAAAGTCTACCCATCCTTAGGCATGATATTAGGACCAAAGAAGGCCCCTTCAAGTTTTCTAAATATATACAGTATAATTTGATCTGTCTGCCTTACCCCTGCTTTTCTTCTTTCTTCCTTTTCCTACCTGCACGTGTACACGACATGTACACGGCCCCAATTGTAGCAATTATCAAAGTTCCCCAAAAAGGTTACAAATCCAATCACCAGCTGCTTTTAGCAACAGCCATTAGGTGAAATGTGAACATTTTCCCAATAATACTCAAAAACATATAGTCGGGCCTTTAAAGTTGCATTGTTCGGCTAAAGCAATGGCACATTGCCTTTGGGATTCTGACACTTGCAATTGGAGAGCCATTGTGCATTGACTGCCAGGTTGGAGCAGAGTACCACATTTTAATGCTGCTTTCTTTATGGATTCATGCCATTTAAAAAAGCTTTCAGCAATCATATTTCTATTACCTTTTCAAAGCGATTATAGAACAACCAACAGTTAGAAACTTATGTGCACGATGTTTTTGGTACCATAAGCGAAATTGCATCTTTCAAAATTAAATACACAACACCGGCATGAATTCCTGACGATTTTATGACGTATGCTGTCCTTTGTTCCTAATTTTAAAGCTGTTGTTTTCAAAAGAAAAAATACCCCTTCAAAGAAGAGAAAATTTTCAAACTTGAATCATTGTTATTATCAGCCAACAGCCTCACACTCGCGAGAAACATCGTTCACTCAAGGATCCTTTAAAAATGAGTCGATGCCCTTGGCGTCCATTGACTTCAGGATTTGTAAAATTGTCAGAAATTGCCAAATTGCTTTGATGGGAGAGTGGTTGAGAGCAGCTGGCGAAGAGGAACAAGCTTGATCATCAAGCCAAGCCGAGCTCAAAGCAGCAGGGAAGGTGCTTGTTTGTGGTTTTTCTGAGTGCTGAGAAGTTCCTTTTTTTGAATACAAAGTTGAGGCTCGTGGAGGAGCTCGAACATAGAACGGATCATGATGTAACAGAACAAACAGAACAGTAGAAAGATATGTGGGGCAACACCAACAGCACGGTTGAGGAACAAAATAGAGGGAGATTTGGAGAAATGAGGGGTAGAGGAGGACGTATCAGGTGGACAAGCAAACTCTCAGGAAGAAAAGACTGGAAATTTGGAAAGAGATGGGCTTGGGGAGTGTTAATAGGGATAGTAAAGATCATGGTTTTGGATTGGGGGTGATTTGGAATGGTGGTGAACAACTGTCTTGAAGATTTGGGGGAAATGATGAGATTGATGAGAATGTGGAAGTGGGTTCCACAAGCAGGGGAAAAAAAGGAACGAACGAGTGGAGGTGAGCAGTGATGCCAGATTTAGGTAGTTTCATCAGGAGGGGTTGAGCTTGGGCTGCGTGCACCCTGTAGAAACCTGCGAGGACAAAGCACAGAAAGAGCAGAGGGTGCAAGACCAGAATGGAGGTAGTCGAACACAGAAAGACCACCAACCCGTCTGCGATGCCGAAGTGACAGGCCCATAGACTCAGCTTCATCGCGGGAGATTCCAATGCCCTTGATTGCCTTGGTTTCAAGAGCATCAAACTGACAAAGGTGTGAACATGTAGAAACGCAGGAACATGGAGAAATGAGGGAACATAGAGATGTCGTGCAAGGTTGAGATCCGCTGGTAGATTTAACGCTCTGCGTGACTTCCTAAATTTTTTTTAATTTGTTGTCAGTGCCTAATGATCACTTTCACTTTTGATGCCTGTCAATGTCAGAAAATTGTACTTTTTATTGGACATTTTCACAATCTAAATTGTTATCTTTCCAAGATGCCTTGATGGCAGAAGCTCAGCTGCAATACTTTTATTCTGCTTCCAACTTCGATATTGCATCCAACACTTGCATTTCTGTCATTTTTCTTGCAGAGATTCCAGACAAGACCGGCCGCTTGTTGGCACTTCGTGGGAAGTTGAAAAAACTGCCGACAATCAACCAGGAGGTTTTGCGGTTTATAATCACGCACCTCCACAAGTCAGTCGATAATTAATTGATGTGATTATTTTTCTTGAATAACCTGTCGTCTTACCTTTTCTTGTTTTGTGAACTCTTTTTGTGCAGTTTGTTAAACCATCGCAGTAGTTGCTCTTAACTATGTGCACACTGTGCATGATTTGATCATGTGACTCCCTTCCGTTTGTCCCAGGGTGAGCCAGTACAGCAGTGAAAATTTCATGACGGCCGAAAATCTGTCGATCTGCTTCTGGCCTACGCTCATGCGGCCGGACTTTTCCTCGGTGGATGCACTCACGGCCACGCGGTCACACAAGTACGTGGTGGAAACGTTCATCGCTCAGTGCCCCTTCATATTCTACAACCAAGATGAAGTGGTGGAGGCGGGTGGTGGAGGTTCTGTTCCTGGCTCACCTGCCCCTCCATACCCATCACCCATGCCGCCTCTTGCAGGCCAAATCTCTTCGGCCACACCTCCTGTGATGGAGTTCCAAACGTCGGGTGAAGGCTTTCCTGGGCTGGTATTAGAGTAAGGATGGTCTCCTTAACTTCATTATCATCCTTTCCCGCATTTGGATCATTAGATTCCAGTTCCTTTTCTTTCTTTTGTCTGTCTCCTTCCTGTTGTTATGTTTTTTTTTTTCTGAGTCTGTACAACAGTAACTCTGGCACCTCTCTGGCTGTATCATGTCTTTGGGACTGTCCCACTTAGTACCCTATGTGATCACCTTCTGGGTGCATTCTCTCATCTCTTTTTTTGTTGTTTTGAATCTGCAAGCCACCACACTGCCCTCTAATGACAGAATGGCACAACTACATCATACATTCAGAAAACTCGGGGAGGTCACAGCATTTGCAGAAAAGAAAAAAGTGTGCTACGGTTGCCGCTCTCCAACACGATAAACTCTCATGGTGCTTTTTGGGAAATGAAACGCGTTATTATGAAATAATTCTCGTGAGTGTGTCGTGCGCAAAAACTAGTACACGCTATGATGTCTGTCCAATTGTCGTGCTTTCAAGCATCTTTCCGGTCATTTCAAGATGTTTCCACGCCGTGCAAGATCAATATTGCTAACATGGCTTTGAAGTCTGAACAGCGTACGTTAAAGACACTAACCCCAAAAAATAACTCTGTTTGTAATTCAGATAACTCTGAGCATGGGATGTAATTTAATAACGAGTTTGTTGTGTATGGGTGTGATACGTGCTTCGGCTGCATTCCGTCATACTGCTTGTTTTGCTGCTTACTCGTTCTGTCTCCAGCTTGGTTTGAGACCATTTTGTGACGACAACTTGCATTTAGGCCAGAGGCCCAAATGGTAAAATCTCCGGAGCAAGGTGAATTGATTGGAGTGGATTGAGCAAACTGACGTACGTTCGTGTTGGCTGTGTTGGAGAGCACGCCATGTTTTTTTCCTTTTGCCAGTGATTTCTATTTGCTAGAAGGCCAAAGTGCATTTCCTTCAGCTTCAGGAAGTACATCGGGAGACTTTTGACTCTACTTTGAGCATAATGGCTCTTTACACTTGCTTACCCAATGCAGTATAGTTGATTTTAAATAACTCTCCTAATTGCTTGAACCACATGTGATGATGTGAAGATGAGACTAAATTGGATAAATAGATACTTCGTCGTTTGGCTTAATTGTTTTACCATTTCTTTCTTCTTTTTCAATTTTTTTTTTGCTACTTCGGCAAAGTTGTTAACAGAGGATGTCTGCTGTGCATGGATCCTGTCGCAACGATTTGAAATGGAGGGTGTGTTTTCACTGCCATGGCATCCATAAATATGGTCCAGGTGGCGGTCTTGTGGATGAGTTTCTTGAGCGTGGCATGGAAATGGTGCAAATTCAAAGGAGGAGGTGACACAGTAGTGTTGTCGCGACATCACTAGAGCTTTCTTTCTTTTTTTCGGCCAAACCGTTGCTGCTGGATTCAATTTCAAGACCCCGACCTCATAGACTATCACTTGTTATGATGCAAGGTCTGTCTTCTTCTAGAATAGATACAATCGCGTTGTCTGCCGTTGAGAGTGTGAGTGGCACTACATCAAATAAGGGAGCCACCATCTTGGTACAGATCAAAACCAGGCAGCAACGACTACTGCCTCGTGGTATCACAAGAAACCTGTAAAAACGCTCTTCGATAATGACCAAATTTGTGTTCAAAGCCGCTAAAACACACTCACACATGCTATAAGTTCAAAGCCGCAATGGTCACACGGTCGTCTCAGTCTTTTTTCCGAAGCAACACTTGTTACTCAAAACATTCTTTCACCATTTTGATTGTTGGATAACTGATCATCAAATACAGTCAGCTTTTCATTTTCTTTTTCTTCCATGGCTAGCATTACTCGATCCGTGTCAACAGATGTGTACCATCGCCATCGATGAGACTCCAGAAATCTCTCGCACGGCAAAAGCAGGGCTCAGTTTATCGTGGGCCTTTGGCAGGACGCCACCGTTGGTGTACGTAGTTTGACCAATGACTTTGCAAGCTGTCATGTATGACTGCTTTGCTCACAACGAATCACCATTGAGAGTTGAATAATTTTATTTTGATCATACATAAACAAAAAGGACTGAATATTAAATAAAATCGACTGTTGATTAACGTGTAAAAATTTGAAATGGCCAAGGTCACGTGACGTCCAATCATGTCGGGAGTTGTGCATGTTTCCAGGGCCAAATTTTAACCAGCAACGTGGAAAAGACTCCTTTTTAATGAACACGCAGGTAGAACCGGTTTACAAGCAGGTTGCAAATGTATAAAAGAAAATTACCCCTGTGCGGGAGTGACGGTCATCTCTGCGAGAAAATATATAGCCTCCTGAAGGTAGGGCAGTTTTTGCAAACTTTGAAGTCACGTGACGCGAAAACGAAAGTGAATATCGAAAATCCGGCCCGACCAAATTTAGAGATTGTCCCATAGATTTATATGCCACAATCAAATTCAAGATCGCTTGAGAAATGTAGGAGATGGATTTTGAAAATCGTCATTTTCGCATTTTTTGCCAACTTTGAAGTCACGTGACACGAAAACGAAAGCGAATATCGAAAATCCAGCCTGACCAAATTTAGATATTGTCCCATAGATTCATATGCCACAATCAAATTCAAGATCGCTTGAGAAATGTAGGAGGAGATAGATTTTGAAAATCGTCATTTTCGCATGAAAATCGTCATTTTCGCATTTTTTGCCAACTTTCAAGTCACGTGACACGAAAGCGAATATCGAAAATCCGGCCTGATCAAAATTTAGATATTGTCCTATAGATTCATATGCCACAATCAAATTCAAAATCGCTTGAGAAATGGCGGAGGAGATGGAATTTGAAAATCATCATTTTCGCAATGGACGGACGGACAGACGGACGGATCGAAGGACATCTACACCCATATTATTAGGTCATGCTCGAAGAGATGACCTTAAAAGGACATCAGAAACCGACACAGGGGAAAAATCCACACAAAAATATTTAATTGCTGAACAATGATATATTTAATCATCTTTCGTCTTCTCTCCCCGTCATCGCCTCGTGTTTCCACATTGGCATCGCTGCTTTCGAGTAGACATTGCTTGCTCTGCCGAAGCAGATGCAGAGCATTGAGTCCCTTTTTGTTCTGTTCTGAAATCGGTATAACTGGCAGGTATCCACTTACCGTATTTACTCGATACGTGTTATCGCATTTCACTAGTTACTTGTACCATTGAGAACTTGTAATCCTTTTGTTTTACCAGTTCATCTTTTGGCCGTCGCATGAGTTTGCCAAAAGGCTTTCGCTTGGAATCTTGCATTAAAGGCCCAATAATTGTCGAATTCATTACAGGTTGGTTAACGGCAGTGAATTTCATCATTAATATTCTAATTATATGTGTTACGTCATGGCACCATGTAATACTGACTGCACTGCACCCTGCTTCATCCTAGATCGGGATGGAATTTCGATTTTGAGAACCCTATTGGTTTGTCACAAGGTATTTACCATCACACTCATATAACCGCATAATGACACGACATCATAGCCGAGCGCGGAGCATAACGCACGCATTCTCTTCTCGCAAATCGTACCGAGTTTACAGGCGGCATCCAGTCTTGGGCTAACACAACAAGCCTCGGGGGTAGTGCTGGCACAGTGATCAAGTGAAGAACACAAATTCCAAATCCTCGAGATTAATTTGAGATTCCGAGCAAGATTCTCATCCACATCCGTTTATTTATCGAGCAATCAGCGGCGCCTTCCGGATGGTGCACCATGAATTCCGATTCACTCTTACGCCATATGTACTCTTTAACCCTGTCTTGCTTGTGCACAACTACAGGCTAGAATTACCGTTGTGGTGTGCAGGGTAGTGTGGCAGCGTTTCTTTTCGAGGTTCGAGCGAGCTATTCGGAAAACGACACGGTTCTTGAGCGCCGTGTCTATTTAATGGTGAACGTGTCATGGTGGAGCTCGTTAGTTGAGACACGAGGCAGATGATTCAGCTTGGGGTTGTGAAGAGTTTCATATTTTGTTTATGAGAAGAAACCTAGCATGGTGGAGAAAGCACAGTGAATTCCTCTGGCATCGGAATTGGTTCACGTGGTCATGGTGAAGTATGCGACCCAAGATCAATGGTTCAGCGAGCTTCATGTAGATATCCAGTTTTTGCTAAGGGTTGATCAATTAAAGCAATTAAATTATTTGCTAGTCATCTAATGAGAAAGAGTGAGGGCCATTGCGATCTCAATGAATACCATTTTCAAGGATTTCCTTTACCCTCCCCACTGGGCATATGGAGGAGCTTTTGAAATTTGTTTCAACCACATGCAGGCCTAAGACATGAGGAGACCTGAAGATACCATCCCATGAATCAAAGACGTTAGACAATGGAGAAAATAAACAAAGTGGATCGGATTTGAATGAGAGGTCACAGCAGCACAAGCTTTGTGCCCGGGTGGGAATTCCAGACATGCCGACCGATGTGATCCAGCCTTGATTTCATCTCGATCGGATCATCGGTGATGCTCCGCCGGCCAAAAATAATCACCAACAATGGAAAAGGAGGTTGTTCAGAGGAGCTGACAAGTTTGTTCTCTTTGTTTTTCTTTTTACAAGGATCAGGAAAAATATGCTGCTGTGTTTGATAGTTGCTTCCACGGGTGTGGAATGAGAGTAAGTGCTTCCTCAAGAGGAATGTTGCGCCGGCAATCCAAAAGTAAAGGAAGTTCTTGAGTAACACTTGGAGTGCAAACATGTGGCTGGAATAGTCGAGTGACACATCCAACGGAGCTCATGTCAGGGCATCTTGCTTGCAGTACAAGGCATTAATTTTACTCCCGAAGTCAGGAAGAGGGTTTGATAGTTGTACGCACTATGGAAAGGAGGACCAAGAATACTGCTGAGCAATAAACTGATCAGAACAGACACTGTGGGGTGGAATAACCAGGCCAAATGAGCACGGACACCTTTAGAGATGTTATTAACCTCACCGGTTCTCTATAGGAGGTTATTGTAATCGGTCAGCGTGTGTCTGTGAACGTGTGAGTCCACACGCAGATCGACTTTAACAGAGATCGTTCATTCTCAGATATACTGTAATCTACCGAGCCCGACGAGGCTTTGCATTGTTCAATGCTCAGTGCTGTTTTCCGAAGTGGGTTTCTTTTATACGTGCCAATATCTTGCATCTTGCGGATCATCGGATTAAGGTCTGTAAGGCGTTCTTTTGTGTCCTCATGGGAGCATTATTTCATTCACCCATTTGTTTTGCAAATCGCAGACTTTTTCTTGCGCTTCTCTTTAACAATGTCTTGTATGTCATGTTTTTAAATTTTATTTACGTGCCATTTTCAGTATTATTTAATTTCTTCAGGCTAGGGTGTGGTTTGATCTGATTCAGCAACTCCATCGCTGTTATCACTCGATTGTCTGTTGTTTTTTGTTAGCTTTTTTTTAATGACCTTTTGTTTTTTTTTGTAAAATCCTTTATTCTGCAGTCGTTTAACCCTGCATCGGTCGGGTTTCTATTTCATTTTTTTTCTGCCTGTTTTCCCTCAAAATAGCTGCGGATGGATGTAGTCTTACTGACCAGACTGGGACGCTTCGTCCAATAATTTTTGTTAATGAAACCAATTTAGTTTGAACCTAAAAAATGAACACGACTCAAGTTGGCTGTGTGCGCAAATGTTCGTATTGTTATAACCAAGGTGGAAATTAGAGTTTAACAGTGAGGGTGGGTAACTAGTATAGAATCATAGTCTTAAACTACTAGCACCAGCACCTTTTTTAAAAGTGGACACAACACCACATTTTAACTGAAGCATGAGGGAACGATTTTGGATGGGGAGGTGATGCTTGGCAAATTTCAGACTCTTTCCTCCCTCCATCCCTCAAATTGTTCTGTTGCTGGTTGTGACTGCCGAAAGAAGAAGAAGCTTGCACCCACCCGAGTCATGACGTTAAGGGACTGACGGGATGGCCTAGATGCCTAGAGGTACGCACACTCACCTCTGAACTGTCCAGCCTGTGTTTGAATCCCGACCCAGCTGTAAACTGTCATCCCGGTGTTTCACAGGCATGGCGATTCATCAAGGTGTGTGCCATCCCTCGGACTGACGTTAAACAGGTGTCACATCTACCAGCATTCGTTGGTGGACGTTAAAGATCCCATGGTGTCCTTCGCGAAGAGTAGGGGAGCTATCACCGGCACCGTGAACAAATTACAATTTCCTGCCCTAACCAGCAGAGGGCATTGCATCAGCGGCATAGCCACACCCTCAGCCAATGATGCTACCCCGCAGTCTTGTGGTGCATACGAACGAAGAATATCCTCTGATCGGTAAAGAAATGCTCCAATAATTTAACCAATGCATCAAGCCTTTCTCAAAGTATTGGGTTATTGATCCACAATTACTCATTTGATATCGAACAGCGTTATGACAACAAGCACCGCCACTTCCCGAAGACCATACTCGAGGACCAATGTGATAGATATGTTGGCTTTAATGCCAAATAACCATTCCGATTTTGGCTCTTTACCATGTGGCATCTCAATCTTGCAAACGAGTTTCAACACTTGATGCAGATATTTATCTGTTTTATTATTTTATTTTTTATCTAGCACTTGCTGCATTGCATTGTGGGGGAAATATGCACATGTACAGGTTTGGATGGTTTAATTCAAGGGTGTGTGTGTCCACATTGTATAAGGGTCATCGGTATAATCCATGCAAGGAAGAAGGGGTGCTGAGTAAAGGTGGAGGTGTTTGAGAGTGTGGGAGATATGTAATAGATATATCATCTCTAATCATTTAAAAATTAGTTTGAAAACCAACATTTAGTTCGGTTCAAACTTCCAACTTCATTAACTTGCTGCCAAAGCATCAATGGGATTAGGTGAAGAAAAATACCTGAAATATTTATTTGGTGGGGTGGGGATTCAGGAGGGTTGAATTCTCATTTCCACACTTGGTTAAAACAATATAACGTCTAATTATTTTGACAGATGTCAGTTATCATCCGGCTGTTCCTTTTGAGCTCTCCGCCCCCTCTCCTCTCTCTCCCCCCTCATTGCAACTGAGCTTGCTTTCAGTTTGATAAACTTTCAACTCTCTTGACTGTAATTCTGACCGCTCTCACTTCACCACACAAGGTTTCAGTTTTTCCTTTTCAATTGTTCTCCTTACCAATTGTCCTTGCTGGGTAGTGCAGGTAGGTATGTGTGTATAGAATGCAGCAGCTTGGCAGTGAAATTAGTTCTTTGACAAGGTGATGTGATGAAAATGAAGCACTTTTAAAACATAAAAGCTTATGGGCTGTGACTGGTATGACCTATAGGAACGAGATATGCTGGAAACGTCAGAACGTTCTGTTTTGAAATGTTAATACTTTCACCACTTCTGAGCATGTGTGTTGAAACAGCTGTTTTAGCGAGAGTAGTAACAGAAATGAAGTTGCACTCCTCAATGTGGCCGATACTTGTTTTTGTTAGGAACAAGCTTTTTCACGATAAGTCATGCCACACATTTTGGTCAGAGTGATGCTCGCTAGGGGACAGCTTCTAGCTGGAGGCCGATGCTAGCTGGGGACTGATGCTAACTCGGGACTGATGCTCACTGTGGACTGATCCTTGCTCAGAACTGATGTTAGCAGGGGACTGATACTAGCTGGGGACTGATGCTCGCTGTGGACTGATACTTGCATGGACTGATGCTCGCTGTGGACCGATGCTTGCGGTGGACTGGTGCTCCTATGGACTGATGCGAGCTGAAGACTGATGCTCGCTGGGGACTGATGCTAGCTCAGAACTGATGCAAGCGGGGGACTGATGCAAGCTGGGGACTGATGCAAGCTGGGGACTGATACTTGCATGGACTGATGCTCGCTGTGGACCGATGCTTGCGGTGGACTGGTGCTCCTATGGACTGATGCGAGCTGAAGACTGATGCTCGCTGGGGACTGATGCTAGCTCAGAACTGATGCAAGCGGAGGACTGATGCAAGCTGGGGACTGATGCAAGCTGGGGACTGATGCAAGCTGGGGACTGATGCAAGCTGGGGACTGATGCAAGCTGGGGACTGATGCCAGCTGGGAACTGATGCTAGCTGAAGACTGATGCTAGCTGGGGACTGATGCAAGCGGGGGACTGATGCTAGCTGGGGACTGATGCTAGCTGGGGACTGATGCTAGCTGGGGACTGATGCTAGCTGGGGACTGATGCTAGCTGGGGACTGATGCTAGCTGGGGACTGATGCTAGCTGGGGACTGATGCTAGCTGGGGACTGATGCTAGCTGGGGACTGATGCTCGCTGGGGACTGATGCTAGCTGGGGACTGATGCCAGCTGGGAACTGATGCTAGCTGAAGACTGATGCTAGCTGGGGACTGATGCTAGCTGGGGACTGATGCTAGCTGGGGACTGATGCTTGCGGTGGACTGGTGCTCGCTATGGACTGATGCTAGCTGAGGACTGATGCTCGCTGGGGACTGATGTTAGCTGTGGACTGATGCTAACTCGGGACTGATACAAGCGGGGACCTGATGCTAGCTGGGGACTGATGCTTGCGGTGGACTGGTGCTCGCTATGGACTGATGCTAGCTGTGAACTGATGCTCGCTGTGAACCGATGCTAGCTGTGAACTGATGCTCGCTGTGGACTGATGTTAGCTCGGGACTGATGTTAGCTCAGGACTGGTGTTCGCTGGGAACTGATTCTTGGTGGGGTGTTCATAAAGCTCTGCGAACAGGATGCAAGTCTAAGAAATGGTACAGGTTTTATTCTTCAACATATAACTATATGGAAGGGGAAGGGGGCTGTCAGTAACCCCTTAAAGGTATGTGCACATGCCTCTGAGCTGTGTAGCACAGGTATAAATCTCGACCCAGCTATAAACAGTCATCCCGGTGTTTCGCATGCAGGGCGATTCATCAATGGGGGTGGCATCCGTCATTAGAACGTTAAACTGGAGGACCTATCTCACAACAACTGTGATTGTTGGTGGCCGTTAAAGATCCTACGGCGTATTTCAAGAAGATTAGGTGAGTTACTGTTCAAATTCCAAATTCGTGCCACCTTTAATCAAACGTCAGGCCTCGCCAGCTTGTTCCTGAAAGACTTGGGCTAAAAACGTTCCGTCTGCTCCCACAAGAAGGAAGGAATAGTTGGGGCATTCGAATTAAGTTGTAGTAGTAGCAGTAGTCGTAGTATCTTTCTTGCTGATTTCATTTAATTGGATATTGGAAAAACAAATAAGTACCGAATCTCGTATGGAAAGCTTCTTGGACGCTCCACATGGATTCCTCCTGCACGAGAATGAGTTCTGGGTTGTAAAACTGGAAGATCTTTGTTTGAATGACATTTCCTTGGAAGGTTTTTTTTGTGTGAATCATATTAGTCAAAGTACTTCTCGAACATCTTCATAGTGCATCCAAGAGTTCGAACTAGCTGATTCTGTTGTTGCGTTGAATTTGGTGTCACTCAAATTGCGGACGCTGCCGGTACTTGCGTGTTGATGAAGTTTTTTAGCACTTTGTCGAAGATAATATTCTGCTGCGATAAGAACAAACAAACTCAAATGAGCTAAGATCCTCATCCTCTTAATGATGACGTCATAAAAACGAATATGACGTCATTGTGATGTATCAGGTTTGCGATAAATTATCTGTGCTAATGCCCGGCTTGATTCCCACAAACAAAATTCAAACAGCTTGCCTTGTTTCGGAGATAATGGTGTAGGCGATTTCCCTTAGCGGCGATATTATGACGTCAACTTTTTTTTTAGGAAGAATTTCAAAAATCGGAGATTGTTACTGTCTGCGCAGGGTATTTCTACATATATACGCCAAGTTTCTGGAAGTTTCGATGAAAACTGTAGGCTGTGAAACAAAAGAGTCCACAAGAAGAAGATGAAGAACAACAACGTGAGTAAGACTTAGAGATCCTCCACGAGGATCTAAAAAAATTCATTCAATCCGACAGGCATTGTTGATGGTGCACAAAGTCCATCTTGTATTATTATATCGATTTTGTTTGTTTGTTTTTATAATTCCCACATGTTTTGGTCAATTCCTCTCCCAATCAGGATATTTATCCAGGATTTGGCCATTTGGACAAAAACTTTTCTTGCAACACGACATGCCGCTCCGAACACCCTGTGCCAACGAACAATTGACAGGTGACCATGGTAGCATCTTCTCTTTACATTGATCAAATATGGAGGAGCCAAGCTTATCTGTTGCCTGTTATTATACACGTGTGTTCGCTTACGACTTCTGATACAACCTTTCATTTTTTTTGTCCTGGTGCGAATATCATGGTGTTGAAAAATGTAGCACTTTCCATAGTTTTTGTTGCTGTTGTTGGTGTTGGTTTGGGTTTTTTTTAATATCTGTGAGTCCTTCAATGGCAAGCAAAGAACCATGCTAATCACACGTTCCCTTCTTGGGATTTTGATGTCTTACGTCAACCTGGGAGAATTAAATACTGTAATGTAACCGTTATCGCCTGTGATGTTCTCTACATGATGGTGAGAAGGTCTTCTTTGTTTTTTTTTTTTGTTTTTTTTTCTTTTCAGGTGGGTTCTTTAGTCCGAGCTCGATGTTCAGATTTTCAGGGTCTTTGGTCGTCCATAAATAGCACTTGCAAAGACTGTTGTTTCGCACTCACAGTTGTTTCGTTTTGGACGCGTCGATGCCAACACGTGGCACTTTGTTCGAGAGACGAGTGCAGTGGATTTCCCACTTCTTGTTCGCACTCTGTTTACAGGTTTGTTTGCACATAGTACGTCTGCCAAGGACTCGACTTCACATTAGTCTCGCACCTGAACACTACACCATTGACCATGAGTCTGTGTACGAGTCTTTAGTTCATTTTCATGGTCTGGAACGGATTTGTTTGTTTGTTTCTTTGGTGAAATGATCATTTG
The DNA here is from genome assembly GCF_056783735.1 of Eptatretus burgeri. Taxonomy (NCBI): domain Eukaryota; kingdom Metazoa; phylum Chordata; class Myxini; order Myxiniformes; family Myxinidae; genus Eptatretus; species Eptatretus burgeri. The sequence goes on along the minus strand of NC_140975.1, from coordinate 53,029,177 downwards.
GATCAAGTGATTGAGTTTTGCTAAGACTGTGCTCTTGATTCTAGATTCTTTCGATTCTTGATTCATAGGCATAGATTCTCAAAACATCTTTTCACGGTTGTTAACGATAGATGGATAGCTTTCCACAACTCTGAGAGCAGGCACATTTGTCGGAACATTGTTGATCACAAAACCCTTGATTTGGCATTGCTGATGCGTGCAACGTCAGGTTCTAATTCGACGTCCTCGTTGAGGACATATATTTCTGCTCTTTTGCTCGGTCGAGGCGAGGGTTGTGAGTTTTGAAGAATTTTGCGAATGTTTGTGCCCTTCGATTTATACTGTTAAACTGTCAGTGTGTGGTTTCCCCCTTGGTTGTTGGGAGGGGGAGGGCGGTAGAGTGCTTGGGGTGGGTGGAGGATTGACGTTGCCTGTCCTGCTGCACATACACAAACATATTGCTGTATCAAACTGCTGTGGTTTGGAGTGTACGGTGAATTGTTCGCGAGCAAGTGCAAGATGCACCATGGACATCTTTTCCTCATCGTGGGGGCTGGGAGCTGCTACGTGCTACAAAAGCACTGAACTTTGTTGTTGTCTTTGGACGAAACTGCGTGGCTGCTTGGTAACGATGCTGAAATCCACTACTACCGAGCTACTGGAAACAATTTTGGTTGTTTAAACTTAATAATAATGATAATAATTAATAATATTAATAAGTGAGGCGTGTGCACTACAACAGAACTACCCTGCGGTTGTGTGCTGGAAAGGTACAGATGACGTGTTATCCCCGTGTAGAGAGGGTGCTTTATACCTGAGGAAAAGGGGGTGGGGGGAGTGCACACACCTGCACATTTCTCTTTGACGTTCATTTTTATCTTGTGCTCATTGTAGAATATGAACGGTGAGGTGTTTCGGTTGTACCATATGGAAGGAATAAAGGAAGTTTACTGTCTTGGGTTGTGGTTATTATTTAGTGTGGTGATTTTGTTGTTTGGGTGTGATGCGGAGATGCTCTTTTTACAGGTCATTACCTCTGCCGCTGAAGGTTGATGGGGGTTATGTTTTCACCCCTGTTTGTGACTTGGAAAAATAATTTTTGTCCAAAATATATTGATCCGTTCGTTTGTTTACATGTTCTGCTCGCCCTCGGCCCAAAACGTTCAGCCGATCATTGTGAAACTTTCGCAGATTGGCGTTACCGTCCCTGTGACAGTCGATCGGTCGACGTGAGGTCAACCTTGGCCAAAAGGTCAACATTGGCCAAATTTCTGAAATTGCCAATTTTCATCCGATTGACAAAATTTCAACATGATTTACATATCAGCTCACTGAATTCAACCACTAATTATTTTTGAGGTCAAAAGGTCAACATCGGCCAAAGGTCATCAATTTTGGTGCGATTTTTAAAAGTCTAAATTTTTCTTCCGATTGACTTGAAATTTGAAGAGGATTTACATATCAGGTCACCGAATTCAACCACCAATTATTTTTGAGGTCAAAAGGTCAGCAAAGTCTTAATTTCTAAAATTGTGAGGTAGGGCCAAAAACGATGTATAGCATGATATCTCAAAAAGTTGTGGATGAGTTGTTACAAAACTTGGTGGATGAGTTGGTTCGGTGACAAGAACAAGCCGATTCGATTTTGGTTTAGATCCAGGCCATCAGTGGGATACAAAACATAAACTGTACAACCTGGTGGAGGTCTGCGCTCTACACAGTGCCGTTCTACTTTGTTCTGTTTCGCCAAGTGTCGCCCCATGAACAATTTTCGTCTGTCTGTCTGTGAGCAGGATGCAAAATAACTGTTCGTGTGACACCACGAGTTTTTAAAATTAAATCAAACAGCTAAACTTTTAACACTCATGCATCGGATAGGCTTGCCATTAGTGTGGGAGGGATGGCAAGCTATATATTGTATTTGAAAATACATTCTGGAACGTCCACTTATTACGTACGTAAATATGGTGGGATTTTCACCCCATGTTTCCTCTCCTTTTCTCCCCTTTTTCCTTTTTCTTCCCAAACTTTTCCCCTTCTCTCCATCTTCCCATAAATTCATATTTCCCTTTGTTGTGTAGCTTTTCTCATTTTATTGCTCCCTTTCCATGCTTACGTAATGAGTTACTGGACCCTTTACCAGATGTTTCATTATTTAATCCACTCCATTGTTGTGAAAACAGAACATCAATAATGTGCAATAGAGTGCAGTAACCCCACCCCATCCTCTCCCCAAACCATTTCATGTCGGACACACGTGCGATGTCCAAGTCTCCTCGTTCTCCTCTGACGGTCTGTGAACCTGCTGCCCTCTGTCGTTCAGTTCCTCCATGAGATTTAGGTTGTGCACACCCAAAAGCTGATTCTTAACTTATAAACCACATTATCTTTACTACTATGTAACGATTGTACATATACATAACAGTTGGTTTGACATCAACTGGAATGCATGCTCTTTCTCTGCTCTCGTGGAATAACAAACATCCTTATTTGAGGAAGCGACAGGTGGGTGTCAGGTGTGCCCAATTTTCTTTCTGCCATTGTCAGTCGATCTACAAAGCTCCCTCGTGTGATGCCAGTGAACCCCTCTCCCGAACATGAGGACAATAAGGCCCGCAATTGGGGGGGGGGGGGGATGGACTTTTGATCAAACATTGAATGTATTAATTATGCTTTAAACTTTTAGAGCTATTCAAAATATGTATTCTTACCTTTTGGGCTGGCAGGGTGATATAGGCCCTACATGTATGTATACTCACCTTGAAATCATCAAGCCTGGGTTCAAATCCTGACCCAGCTATAAACTGTCAGCCCGGTGTTTCACAGGCAGAGAAATTCATCATTGTGTGTACCGTCCTTCAGATGAGCGTTAAATTGAGCATCCCGTCTGTGAGCATTACTTAGTGGGTGTTAAAGATCCCATGGTGTCCTTCATGATGAGTTGGTAAGCTAGCTATCACCGGCACCGTGGACAAATTCCTGCCCTAACTACTGCTGAGAGAAGGATGGCAAACCGCGCAGCATGACCACAGACCAAGAAAAGTCTTTGTTAGAAACAACAATCTGTATCAGAGTATGGGAGATACATCAGTCCGTCATACAGTGACCTGCAAAAGTATTCACCCCCAATAATGTCACATTTAGATGAACTAGTGCATGCCCGTATGTGCAAATAAAAAACTTTCAAACCATGAGCCAGAAGCGACAACCACACAGGCCGTTCCTTCGCTCTCACGTTCTTGTGACAACCACACTTCCACCACAGAGTTAATTAAAATACAAATTAAAATCAAGTTTACCTCCCTGTCTTTGCTTGCCATGACATTCGCTGCCATATAACCGCACGGCCCGTGACGTCATCGTCGGCCGGCCGCGCACCGACCTATGCAGCCACGCCTATGCAGCAACGTGTCATGTCATTGGTTGGTAAATAAATGGCAGCAGCAACGTGTCATGTCATTGGTTGGTAAATAAATGGCCGCAGCAACGTGTCATGTCATTGGTTGGTAAATAAATAGCCGCAGCAACGTGTCCTGTCATTGGTTGGTAAATAAATGGCCGCAGTAACGTGTCATGTCATTGGTTGGTAAATAAATGGCCGCAGTAACGTGTCCTGTCATTGGTTGGTAAATAAATGGCCGCAGTAACGTGTCTTCCCATTGGTTGGTAAATAAATGGCCATAACTTGGGAAGCACTTGTCCAATTAATATCAAACCTTGAAAAGGCACATACTCAGGTCCCCAGCAATATACCTGGCAAGTTTCAATTCGATCGGACCAGTGGTTGTCGAGAAACAGCAGTCTCTCACACACACACACACACACACACACACACACACACACACACACACACACACACACACACACACACACACACACACACACACATTGCTGGAATTATAGATCGATTACAAATTATGTAGAAACATTTTTTCAAAATGAATTTTTTTTTTATTAATAACTGAAGAGATCAAACAAAACACTGTTGTTGTTGAAGAAGGTCACATGTCAGGTTTACCTGTAAAAAACATGTACAAATCAAAATTCACTGGATGTTAAAGAATTCAGCCACTTTGGTCAGTACTTGGTGGAATCACCTTTTGTTGCAATGACTGCGATGAGTTTTTTTGGGGGGAGGAAGGAAGCGCCTCTCCAAGATACGTAGCAAAGAGGATCTCACACGTACAAACTGTCCGATGGACGGATCTGGAACGTGTCTCATTCAGCATCTGCCTGTCAAAGGAATGTAAGAGATGAGGCCGAGTGTGCACTCCTTCCTGACATCACCGCACCACCAGCGTAAAACACATCAGAACATGTGCCGGTCGGTGGGGACGCAGAACTCACAAACCTCCAGTGTGGACTCAACATGATGTGATGAAGTCATGTCAAGTCCTTTGAGAATTAGAAAAGGAAGCGAATTTAAACTGTTTCCATGTTTAGTAGCGAACGCAGCGAGCTTCATACTTAATGCGTGCACGTGAGAGAATAGGAAACAACAACAACAACAAAAACAACAACAACAACAACAACAACAACAACAACAACAACAACAACAACAACAACAACAACAAAAACAACACAATACCCTGCCAATTGTGAATCCGTGTCGTTGCCCATGACCATTTTGCTTCAGTTTTTGTTTTGTTTCCGGGTTTTTTTTTGTTTCCGGTTTTTTTTTTGTTTCCGGGTTTTTTTTTGTTTCCGGCTTTTTTTTTCCGGTTTTTTTTTGTTTCCGGTTTTTGTCATGGGGAATGATGCATGCCGGGCCATCATGACCGGAAGTGTTTATTTATTTATTCAATTATTTTTTTCCTAAAGTTAATTTTAATAAAGATATCTCCCGCATCATCAAAAAATAATTTTTAATCGTGATTTACATCATTTGATCGCTGATCCCGAATCCAGTCCGAAGTAACCGGAAATTGCGTGAAAATCATCAGCTGTGCGGCGCTTACACGTACCATGGTATCGTTGGCAAGTACACAGTTGTGAACAAGTTTTATGTAAAGTCAGAAGCGAATGTAAGAAGAATTCTACGTTCGTTTCTAGGCTTTGCCTATTCCATATTATTACTTGTTTGATGGTTAATCCATGCTGCGCCAATTACTACATTTAAACTTCGAGTTTATTGATATTATTGTTTCCCACTGAGATTCGGTTAAAGAAGTCGTGGTTGTGGGAGGGGGGGAGGGGGGTATGTGGTGTTGTGGGAGGGGGAGGGGGTATGTGGTGTTGTGGGAGGGGGAGGGGGTATGTGGTGTTGTGGGAGGGGGAGGGGTATGTGGTGTTGTGGGAGGGGGAGGGGGTATGTGGTGTTGTGGGAGGGGGGAGGGGGTATGTGGTGTTGTGGGGGAGGGGGTATGTGGTGTTGTGGGAGGGGGAGGGGGTATGTGGTGTTGTGGGAGGGGGGAGGGGGTATGTGGTGTTGTGGGAGGGGGAGGGGGTATGTGGTGTTGTGGGGGAGGGGGTATGTGGTGTTGTGGGAGGGGAGGGGGTATGTGGTGTTGTGGGAGGGGGAGGGGGTATGTGGTGTTGTGGGAGGGGGAGGGGGTATGTGGTGTTGTGGGGGGGAGGGGGTATGTGGTGTTGTGGGGGAGGGGGTATGTGGTGTTGTGGGGGGAGAGGGGTATGTGGTGTTGTGGGAGGGGGAGGGGGTATGTGGTGTTGTGGGAGGGGGAGGGGGTATGTGGTGTTGTGGGGGAGGGGGTATGTGGTGTTGTGGGAGGGGGAGGGGTATGTGGTGTTGTGGGAGGGGAGGGGGTATGTGGTGTTGTGGGGGGAGGGGGTATGTGGTGTTGTGGGAGGGGGAGGGGGTATGTGGTGTTGTGGGGGAGGGGTATGTGGTGTTGTGGGGGGAGGGGGTATGTGGTGTTGTGGGGGGAGGGGGTATGTGGTGTTGTGGGGGGAGAGGGGTATGTGGTGTTGTGGGAGGGGAGGGGGTATGTGGTGTTGTGGGGGGAGGGGGGTATGTGGTGTTGTGGGAGGGGGGAGGGGGGTATGTGGTGTTGTGCATGGACTGGACGCTCGAGGGTGCGATGATGATGATGATGATGATGATGATGATTAATAAGAAGAAGGAGTTCAAGGGGTGAGAGGTCAGGAGGTGTAAAGGTTGTGACGTTCTGATGTTCGGTTGAATAAAAACCCTTTGGTGAAGATTGAATTCCTCATTCTTCGAGTATTTTACGACACAACAGCTTCTTTTTCAAAATCGGAAAAGGCTTTTTTTAACAAAGGCCTAGTAACCCTGTGAGGATCTCTGCTGATGGAAAATGAAGTAATTCACGTGAAAAGGGATATTTTATAACTGACACGTTGTTGTTGTTGTTGTTGTTGTTGTTGTTGTTGTTTGTGTGCTTGTTCCATGTAGTTTTTTTGGTTCGATAATTAATTATTTGTGTAATTTTTAGTGCTACTTCCATGTCCTTCTGAAGAGTTTATACTTTGGTGGAATAATATAAGTTCCTGTTCGAACCGCCGTGTGAAGAAGAAGAAGAACAAGAATAAGAAGAACCCTGCAGTGCTTCTTCTTCAAAATCTGTAAAAGGCTTTTTTAACAGACAAAGGTCTTGTAGCCCACGTGACAAGTTCAGATTTCTAAAGAAAGACGACACTGTGGGAAAGTGTCCATGTCCTGAGACTCGCTTTGGGTGCCGACTGTGACAGGTTTACAGTCCCAAAAGATGTTCATGGTGGTTGGTTTTCGTGTGTCACCTGTCACTGCTGGTTGCATCATTTTCTGGGGACGTGGCTGTGCCGCTGATACAGTTCCCTCCATTAACAGCCCACTGGTACTCATTTTCCCGACCTTGGAACGATAACATGCTGAATCAACCCCACCTGGTGTTCATTCAACGGCCGACAGGAACTCGAACTGAAGACCCAAAGATCTTGAGTGAACCTCCTCAACCGGAAATGTGGAGAAACAGAGAAATAACAAAGTGAAAACGATCGAGTGTGAAACGGGATGACCGTTCATCAACAACGATGGGCTAACAAACGAACTCGAAATTAAATAAATGTCCAATTCAAACTGACAATGAACAGTTCCCTTCATTGTGACGTCACAGAACGTTGGTAACTTTATCATTGTTACCCCCACGCTCTTTGTCCCAGTTCAAACTTTGTTTCGAGATGACGAGGACGCGCGTTTTTCTCGGCGTTTTGCTCAGTTTACGATTCTGTTTGTTACTTTACTACAACTTTGGTTACCTGCTCGAACTTCCACAGGTGAGCTGTAAACGAGTATGAACATTTGTGTCCATTTTAAGTGGTTTAAAGGCGAAAGGTCCAGTTTGTTCATTCCACGGGTGTTCGACCATCCGTGTGGGTTCGATTCCCCCCACAGTAAACAAGTAAATTTATTTCATGACTTCGTGTAAACAAGTCCGGTTTATCTGTTTACGAGGTTGTTCACCCAGGGATCATCGACATACTCTCCAGTGGAGTTTGTGATTACGCTTTCTTGGTAGTTTGTGTTGCAGCATTTAATGTACATCCTTCACTACGACAACTACAGAGTTCATAGAACACGATACCCCGTGCAGTGTTCAGGTACAAACAGGAGATCCTCACCGTTCCTGGGGGTTACATTCTTCAACCAAAAAACGCAAATCTGCAAACTTGGGAGGGGGGGGAAAGGGGGTAATGGGAAATATGGTTTAAAATTTCCCCAAACTGTCCCCTGAATTCACACGTTTGTGCATTGTTGTGTGATATTTATTTTCATGTCGTCATGGGTTTCAGGTTGATCACACACCAGGTATAAACGATTTCCTGGGGAGGAGGCTGTGTTGCATGGAAGTGGGGGGGGGGGGTGAGGGAGTGGGGGTGGGGGTAGGTATGGTTGTGATGTGCTAAGAATGGAATCCAAATCACTTTCTCTGATTCAACATGTTTGTGTTTTCGTGTCCTTTGTGTAGAAGTGGCAAGGATATCCCGAGTCGATCTGTGAAGGACTGGGAAACCTCCTTCCCTTTCAGGTATGACGTCATGAAATACACCATGAGCATTTGATGTGGATTGTCTCCATATGTGGAGTTCAGAATGTGTATCAGAGCCCTCGTGTGTGCGTGCGTGCGTGCGTGCGTGCGTGCGCGCGCGCTTCATAACTCCAAATCCAAACTTTGCACGGATACTAAGGGAACTCCAAGGTAGTGTATGAATGAAAATTGGGTGTTTTAATAAATTTAAATTCACCTTTTAAAGATAATTAATGGCTTCCTTCACTGAATAGCTGAAACCCGTAGTCAGCCCACGTTCACTTTGCAGGGGTCTTAAAATAAGACTGTCGTTCTCTTTGTTAATCCAGTTGGAAATTTATTGCAACTTCAACAATGAACACGATCTGAAAGATATAATAATGAACATGATGATTAATAATTATTATATATTATAATATAATATATCATTATATTATATTATAATGATTAAGAATCCTCTATCTCCCCCCAAATCTTTGGCATGGAAAATACAAGTGTGTAACAAGTGCGTGTTTGTGTCTTTCGGCATGACAAAGACTGAGAACATGAAGAATATATGTAGCTAGCTTTGAAGCCAATTGAAAAACTGAACCAGAAACCAAACCCAATGTCAGTAATGGTCAATGCCAGAATCACATGTCATAGTCAGAGTGCCAGGCAGGCTTGCTGGTGCTTCGGCCGGACCGTCTGGGTGCAGCAGCTGGTTGGCGAAGCACAGGGTGTTTGGCGACCGTATTGGGTTTGGGACCGCCGACCTGAGAAGGTGATATTGGAGGCGCTGTGCTGATATACCGAGTTACCTGCGACGACTTAGCCATAGATGGGGTTGTAGCATCATCAAAGGGCCGACTGCGGCTGGGAGGGCTTCGGTTGACCCTGGGTGATTCAACAGGAAACGTAGCAGGTGGCTGCTGTGGAGTGGCGTCAGAGTTGACGGTGGGATGTTGTGGTGGCATTGGTCAAGTAATGGATGGGCCATAAGCCTCCTTGTGACTGGTCGGGGTTGTGGTGTGCATGATGTTCCGCCAAGTCATCAGTCGCTGCACTTCAATATCACCATCGATCGTCAGTCATGGTGGCGGTGTTTGCGCAGGAATGTACTTTCGCAGGAATTTCCTATTGCGCAGAGTAACCCTTCCTGAACCGTCAACTTTCACCACATATTGGTCAAACTGGCGAACCTCGATGATGATGCCGGTTTTGTCCCATTTGAGGTGGTGTGGCCCGGTCTGATTCTGGACGCGAACACAGTCACCGAAAACAAGGGGTAAGAGTCTCTTGGTATGTTCAGACCGGCGCTCAGCATCTCTCATGTGGCGATTGCTGAGTGCTTCCTCCCGAGCCGCCAGTCTCACGCCAAGTGTTATGAGGTTTGTATCTGCCAGGCGGTATTGGGATGAAGTCTCGAATTGGACGGCCGAAAATGCACATCGCTGGAGAGAATTTCGTGTCTCTGTCTGGGGTATTTCCATACTGGAGCATGGCACGTTGGAACGCATCGGCATCAAGGCCTCCATTAGGGCTAGTGTTGTTCACGATAAGACGCTTCACAGTCTTGACACCAACTTCAGCACGGCAGTTGCTATGTGGATAAGCAACTGAGGAGAGTCGATGATGTACACCCCAGTCCTTGAGGAATTGACGTGTAGCGACGGCTGTGAATTTAGGACCACCATCGGAAGCTAATTCATCAGGAATAACAAATGTGACAAAGGTACGTCTTAGGCAAGCGATGAGTCCACTTGCACCATGTGAGGCTCTCCAAACTATCGGCCAGTTAGAATACCGGTCGACCACCACCAAGTAGTTGCATCCTTTGTAGTGGAAGTAGTCGGCACACTACATTGGAATGGATAATTATCTGGGGGTGTCGGGGGAGTGGGTGGCGCACTTGGATTGGAGGGCGCAATCCGATTACAACGGTAGCACCTAGCACGAAGGGCCGCAATGGCAGGGGCGATGCCAGGCCAGAAGATGGAAGACTCGACTCTCGCAGTCATAGAGGTGACCCCTTGATGTGCAGCGTGCAGAGCGGCTAACACCTCGTCCCTGAGAGATGGTGGTATAAGGACACGATCCTTGTAGAGTACGACACCATCAACTGTATGTAGACTATCTCGAAACTGGAAGTACTCGCGTAGGGATCCAGGGAGCTCATGACGGAATTCAGGGATACCTGACTCGATAAGGTCAACAAGGCTCTGCATGTTATTGTCACTGGCTGTTGCAGTTCAAACCCTGTCCTATGTTACAGATTTGAGGCTGAGTGAGGCGAGGGAGAACATAGCAGACGTGGAAACACACCCGTTGGGGGGTTTCTGGTGCTGATCCTACCTAAGCCACCCAGGAGGTTTTTGGAATGCGTCAGGGTGATGGGCATGGAATCAATGGCCACCATATCATCAGTGAGGGTCAGTTTCACAGGCTCTCCAGTAGGGTGGCATGAGATGCAGTCTGTAGCGCGATGTCTAATCCCCGGCACATGGATCATCCAAAACCTGTATCACAGGGTCTTCTCCTTTAAGTTCCTAACGTGAGCGTTCCAGCTATCCTCTCAACTTCGATCATTAAAGATTTTGAGCAGAGGTTTGTGGTCAACAGCGATTATGAGGTCTTCACATCCCAGAACAAAGTATCTGGCCTTATCTAGGGCATCAGCAACTGCAAGGGCCTCACCTTCAATTGGTGCATAACGTGATTCAGCAGGATGGGTGAATCTGCTGCCCACGAGCGTGATTTTCCATCCTGTGTGACAACAGCAGGGCTTTATGTTGGTGCAGGTACAGTGTTTCTGCAGTAGCCAGAAGCCAATGCCAGTCTTGGACCAGTCTGTAGCGAGGCACGTGGGCTTGCTGGGGTCGAATATCCAGACACCTTCCTCGATCTCACTGGCGATGACAGCTTTCGACTCTTCAAATGCATCCTGGAGGTGCTCATCCCACTTAAATGGTGTACTAGGTTTAAGTAGTTGCCAGAACGGCAACATCTTCTCAGCCATACTGAAAGCGTATGACACTTGATTGACAAGCCCAAACCAAGAACGTACATCTGTGATGTCCTTGGGTGTTGGGAAATCAAGGATTGCGCGGAGGTATTTCCTGCAAGGATGGACACTATTGGGAGTTATTTCGAACCCAGCAAATTCCACTATATCTTCACCAAACACAAACTTGTCAGGGTTCAGGGTGATTCCATTCTGTCCGCAGGTGTCAAGCCACTGAACAGCCTGGAAGAAACTGTCTCCCAGCGAGTCAGACCATAGCAAGACGTCATCAACGCATTTGGTTTTATTGCAGATGTCAGACACGATCTCATCATAACGCCTTGTATATCCATCACCAGACGCAATATACCCTTGAGGGGCTGTTTTGTAGCGGTATCTACCCCAGGGTGTGATGAAGGTGGTCAGGTGTCTGTCTTCTCTGCAGATGGGCACGCTATGGTATCCGTTCCATGCAACAAAGACCGTCTTCTTCTTACCGTTTGGAACCGATGTAGCCTGATGAAAGGGTGATGGTGTGTGATGGGTTTCCCATGTAGCATGGGCGTTGAGGGCCTGGGAATCAACAGTGCGGCGTGGTTGGCCATTCTTCTTTGGACAGACAACCATTCTATGGCACCAGGTAACGGGTTCACCAATGGGGACTGGCTCAAGTACACCCAACTGTACATCGTGGTCTAGCCCAGCTTTGACCGCATCCCGCCAGTGTAGTGGGACTGGTACCGGTATGTGGTGTGCCACTGGTTCAGCATTAGGATCCACCATCAGTTTCATGGGCAGGCCATCCATTAGAGGCAATGTTTGATGCTCACAGGTGTTAAATGTGCTTAACATAGTATTCAAGGAAATACTGTTGTCGATGCAGGCGATTAGCATCAGTTGCGGGGAACGGCAGCTTTGTCGGGGGTGGTGGGGGTCGACGACGCTGAGGGCAATGGCACGCTGTGGTGGGGTCTTCCTGTAAGACTGCTGTTGCGTCCGACTGCTGTACTGTCGGGTCTATACCAATCTTGGGGAAGCTATCCGGGATGATGTCAAGGGCGGCACAGGCTTCTCTGCTGAGGAAGAGCTTGTCAGAGCTATCTGTGACATAGGTTATTTGCCTACTTTCAACGGCCTGACCCTGTTTGTCTTTGCCCGACAAGTGGAGTACAGTGACCCCAAGGATATTGATGCCTCCATTGTTGGCAGTGTGCATTCTCATGGTTATTGGGATGAGGTCAGATTTGTGCAATCAAGGTGGTGGATGACCTTTATACCAGCAAGGCAACTCTGGCACCCTGTGTCTGCCATCGTGGGGACATGGCAAGTCATGGTCTGAGTGGAAAGGTCAAAGCCAAGGGCTGCGTAGTCTTCGCACATGATTTTGACAGTCACATTAACAAATGGTTGAGGTTTTGAACTCTTCCTGATCCATGTATTAGAGAGTTTGTCATAAACATGGTGGTCAAGGGTGATGGAACGCTCACAGTGTGATGGACCCGAATTAATAACGTTATCAAACTCATTACATTCATGCCCAGATATGTTAAGAGTTTCATTCGACTGTTGTGCTGATACATGAACAGTACATAAGGTATCAAACACAGCATTTTCATTGTTATTAGAAGAGACACTCATGCGTTTAGGTTCGTTCCTACTGCGACATACACTCTCCATGTGATTATCGCGATTGCAATGCCCACATCTGTGACCATATGCCACACATTCTGTCTTGCGAACGTGGACTGGGGTGCTCTTCCCGCGTCCCTTTTTGCCACAGTAGGAGCATGGGTCGTTTCTGTCCTTGATGGTTACTTGGTTGGCCTTTTGATATGCGCTGCTAGCTGCTTTCACTGAGTGTGTGTCCAATAGTGTAGATATTGACCGTTTGCCAGATTCTTTAGCCTCAATGAATTGGAAGACGTCCTCCAGGGTCATGTCCTGTTTCTTGTCACCACGGAGGTCAAGCTGGATCTCAGGGTCGGCAATTCCTCGTGTAAGAACATCACGCATGATCGCTTCTGTGTAGTTAACTTCAGCGTCACAACTAGGGCATTTGATTAGGAATTTGCATATTCCCGCTTGACCACGTAGGCGAGCCCCAAAGCTGCGCACCGTTTCATCATGGTCTTGACGCATATTATGTAATGTTACTCTGCCCACCGTGGTGTTCTCTTCGCGAACAGCAAGTTTTCTAATGGCCGCCATTACCACCTCTATGGGTTTGTTTGAAAGGCCACCACCTGTCGATCTTGTCAGATCCTTGCGCAGGGGTTCGTCACAGCACTCTAGTAACTGCATCACTTTGTCGCGGCCAGTGACTTTGGTTGCATCGACGTATTCAGACCATCGTGACTCGAAGTAAGCCCACTCTTCACTGGAGCCAGCAGTGACGATTGTGGGCCTTTTGACTTTTTCAACCTTAGCGGAATGTCCAGGGGCGTGTATGGCACTGTGGGCAGTGATGAGTGTGGCCACAAGAGCAGGATTGAGGTCTTCAGTGATGTAGTCACAACCGGCGATTGGGCATCCCACAGCAGGCATCGTGGCCTTGGTCAACTTGCACCGTGTTCATAAATAAGACTGTAGTTCTCTTTGTTAATCCAGTTGGTGATTTATTACAACTTCAACAATGAACACGGTCTGAAAGATATAAGAATGAACATGATGATTAATAATGATTAAGAATCCTCTAATCCAGACTTGCTCCATGAGGATCAGCACGAACCCAATGGATGCGTGTCGGGATGTTTTAATCTTTGCCGGTGATCTTGGGGAGGGGTCGAACACAAATTCTCTATGTAAATGTGTGGATCATGTAGGGCCTCCTCCAGGTGGTGGAGGGTATTACAAGTCTCCACCATTTACAGTCCACTATTCCTGACCCCACGTTTTCCAGAGTTGTGAAGGAGTTTTGAATTACAAGTTGTAGGTATATTTTTGATTCCCACAGGTAAACCAGGATATTATTATTGTTTGCCAATACAGAGCTGTCCTTTGCCTATACACCGCCCAAATACATAACGGTAAAGCGTGAAAAGAATGTTTCACATGCTTGGAACAAGATTGACCGCAGGACGGGGACTCGGCCTTGGATTTGTCACGACGTTGTTGCTCCACTCCTCATCAAAATACTTGTTACTTCAAACATAATATTGCCCACCTTCCTGTGAGGATCACTGACAATGGAAAAGGAAGCAAAACACGTGAAAAGGGATATTTTTATAACTGACATGTTGTTGTTGTTGTTGTTGTTGTTGTTGTTGTTGTTGTTGTTGTTGTTTGTGTGCTTGTTCTATGTAGTTTTATTGGTTCGATAATTAATTATTACTATGTATAATTTTTAGTGCTACTTCCATGTCCTTCTGAAGAGATTATACTTTGGTGGAATAATAGAAGTTTCTGTTCGAACCGCCTTGTGAAGAAGAAGAATCACTCAGTGCTTCTTCTTCTTCAAAATCTGCAAAAGGCTTTTTTAACAGACAAAAGTCTTTACTTGTAGCCCACGTGACAAGTTCAGATTTCTAAAGAAAGACGACACTGTGGGAAAGTGTCCATGTCCTGAGACTCGCTTTGGGTGCCGACTGTGACAGGTTT
>NC_140975.1:52949633-53009633 GCF_056783735.1 Eptatretus burgeri | reverse complement strand
AAGCCTCACCATGATAACAGGCAGCAACAACAGAAACAGCACGGTTTTGAGGGGTTACTGAAACAGAAGCCTCACAGTGATGACAGGCTGCAACAGTGTCAGCAACAACCGAAACAGCACGGTTTTGAGGGGGCCACACAATACTCAGGGCTTTCAACAGGTAAGCACTTCAGGACTTTGGGGAAGTTACACGTGAAGATGCCGGGCGCAAACACAGCCCACTCCATGGTAAAGATGTTAAGTTGAAAGAAATTTTGGGAATTAATAATTGTACGCAAGTTGTTGTCAATACTTCCCTCTATGAAGACGAAGAATATCCTTAATTGTGGAGATAATTGTGATTATAATTCTGGTTTGAAAGGAAATTTATTGGCGTGGTTATCTCCACGTACGATAAATAACAAGAACTTTAACTCTCTCTTTGCCCCCCCCCCCCCACCCACAACCACCACAACCACCCTTCCCTGGATTAAATAAAATCACTTTGTTCTTTTTAATGGATTACCTGATCCATCAGTGCATTTCCTTCTGTGCCCTTCCCTGAATCCTGAATCAAAGTGATGGAGATGTCAGTGTGTTTATTGTTTCCACTTGTTGTTGTTTTTCCATAGGATCCTCAGTGAGGTGCTTGCTCTCTCCATCACCCCTTCAACAAAACCATCCTATCTGTCAGAACATAAGTAGCCAACATACACGCCTCACATTACTGAACCTCAAGTTCTACACCAACATTACGTCCCATTTTGTCTGTGCCTCAGGAGCGTCGAGAACAAACATATATTTTGTTGCACTCAAAGCCAGACAAGGAACAAATAAATCTTACAACTGGAGGAAGTCTGGCATGACTGTTAATGTCGTCATATAGAGGTCACTGTATACACCTGGATGATCATTAAAGTAAATTGTTTTTGAAATCATATATATATATATATATATATATATATATATATATATATATATATATATATATATATATATATATATATATATATATATATATATATATATATATATATTAGACACAACATATAACAAACAGAAAAGCAGAGGAGAAAGGGGAAACGCCAACAGCAGGGTGAACGGAGTCGGTTGCAAGTAACACTGAGAACGCAAGTAGCGGAGAACGCAAGGGGTGGACAAGATGGATACATAAGCAAAATTTTGGGATGGGGTTTTAATGTGTGTAAAAGAGATCATGGTTTTGGATGGGGGATGATTTTGGATGGTGGTGAACAGCTGTCTTCAAGAAATGGAGGAAAGAATGTTGGCCGACTTAAAATCTGGTGTTGGCTTCACGGTTAGGGTGGTGGCTTGGGATCCTAGGGTCCTGAGTTCAAGCCCTGTTGGCTGCTGAATTAACACCAGGGGGTTGACTCAGCCTGTCATCCTTCCGAGGTCGGCGAAGTGAGTACCAGTGTAGCAGCCAAAAAGGCTGCACACGAAGGGAGGGGGTATTGACAGATTGATTAAATCTGGTATTGGTGTAGCGCAGGCATGATGGGCCGAATAGCCTCCTCCTGTGTCTCAATTCTTCAATATCTTGTAGAATGAGAATGAAGAGTGTGTAGAAGGTGGTTCCACATGTGGGGGGAAAAAGAGAAATAAATGAGTGTAGGTGAGCAATGGTTCTGGATTTAGGCAGTTTCACAAGGAGGACCACGTGCATCCTGCAGATACGTAGGGGTGGGGTAGGGACAGCAATGAGGGGCCAGAGAGTGCAAGTCCAGAAATTAGGTGGAAGAAGACAGATCATTATCCGGTAGGCGATGGTGAAGTGATAGGCCCATAGACTCAGCTTCATTGCAAGAGATACCAATGATGGTGAAAGCCTTGGTTTCCACGGCATCAATCTGAGAAAGACGTGAGGCAGGGGAGCCAGCCCAAAGGGGGAGAACAGCACTCCATCAAGCTGCGGATGAAGGCCTTGTCGGCGGATAGGAGCTCAGGTGTGCCAAGGAAGGACTTTGCATGACGGGGGATGCCAAGGCAGCTTTTGGCTTTGGAGGCCAACTTTTAAATGTGGCTTTCCCAAGGGAGATCATGGCTGAAAGTGATAGCCAAGAAGTTGAGTGAATTAACCTCTTCGGGAGGGTGGCTGAGAAAGTAGATGAGAGGATTTGTAGAATGGTCATATTCCAAGTGTTTGACCAGTCTGAGATTTTGTCTAGGTCTGAGGAAAGGGGAGACGTTGCTGCCTGTCTGTCAGGAGGATGAGAGATGTCATGGCAGAGAGTGCTGTCATCAGCAAAGAGATAAATGGGATTTTCCAGAGTCAGTGAGATCGTTGATGAAGATTGGGAATAAGATGGGACTGAGAACAGTGCCTTGGGGGAACTACAAAGAGGACATTATGGCAATGTGACTGCAGACTCCAGCCTTGATAAGGAGAGAAGGAAGGGTTCTGTTGAGAGCCACACATTGGCTGCGAGAGTGGAGGAAGTCAGTAATCCAAGAGTGGAGTTGGCCTGGATTCCATAGGCAGACAGTTTGGAGAGCAAGGCAGGATGCTAGACTACATCGAAAGCTCGTGATGTGTTCAGAGAGACAGCCCCGATCGCATGTTGGGAGAGGACCTCCATCCACTGTTGGGAGGGAGAGTACAAGCAGCCTTTCCAAGGTGGAGTGACAAGATCTGAATCCAAATTGATAATCTGAAATGAGGCTGTTGGAGAAAAGGAATTATTTTACGTCAATTGTGAAGATGGATCCTATGACCTTGTTGATGATTGGAAGTCAGGTAATTGGTCTGTAGTTGAGGGGATCTGTTTTTGAAGCTTTTTATGTAATGATGTGATGTTGGCTGATTTCCAAGCAGATAGAAGATGGCCTGTGGTAAATGACAGGATGAGATGGGCAGAGAGAGGATGTGCAAGAGCAGCAGAGCAGGTTTTTAGGACACGTGAGCTGATGCCGTCTGTTCCAGTTGCAGAGTCAGAGTCAAAGTCGAGAGTTGCCAGAAACTTTTCCACATTCTCAGGTGAGAAAGACATGGAATCCCGGAGAAGTTGGGTACGACTGGGAAGTGTGGGTACAGAGAAAGAGGGGTTCGGGACACAAGATTTTGAAGCAAATACAGAATTGAGGCATTCGACCTTCTCACGAGCGGAGTCGGCTGTGGTGCCATTTTAAGCGTCAGAAGGGATGGAGGGGGAGCATACACCATAGACAGACTTGACAAGGTGGCACCAGGTTTTCGAGTATGGAGACAAGTTTGAAAGCTCATTCTTGAGATTGGACAGATGTTGTTGTCTGGCTTTCCTGAGAGTAGACACACACTTCTTGTGGGCTTTGTGGAGTGATCTTCAGGTGCCTTCAGTTGGATTTGCCTTCCAGGAGGAGAATGCAAGTTATTTTAAAGCAGCTGCCTAACCACAGGATTCAGAGTACCAATGGCAGGAGGATTTAAATCCTGCGGGAGTTGTAGATGTGGAAAACTAAGATATAAAATTGAAGACAAAATATAGTTGGCGTCAAGGCCACTGGAGAAGAAGATGTCATATATGGTGGTGGATCCATTTTTTCAATATCCAAGTTAAAAGAAATAGGAAAGGCAAATACATTCTGAGAATGCAAAGGATTTGCCAGAATTGAGAAGATGGCACATCCAGAGAGAATGACACCTGTTAATGTATGTCCCATGATATACTTATAGGAGAGAGGTGTTATCAATTAAAAACAATTTGGGTTCAACTCTTAACAATCTTGAAGCACTTCAGCCTCCCTACTTCCCTCTCCTTATCCTCCCTCTCTTCCTCTTCCACACGTAAGTATGGAATTAATATTATTAATTAATTAATTATATTATATAAGTTTTGGGAAACGTAAAAGTTAAATGGTAATTAAAAAATATCTTAACCTCAACCCTAACAAATATTTTAATTCATGAAATATAATTATCAAAGTAAACTGTAAAATTGCCAAAACTTCTTTAACACTCCTCCCCCACACCACCCCTTTCCACTCCCTCACACAACTTCTCAATTCGAGTTCTGGTTTATAAAAAAATATTTAACATTGAAGTAAATGAATAAAATGTGAAAACTTATTAATTATCCCACCCAACTTCCAAATAAACAGGACAGAAATTAATTAATCAACAAGGAAATATTTTATGAAATAATCACCACACTTTCAAGCAAGGAGGACCAGAAGAATATTTCATCAATCGAGTATATTGTGTAATGGGTTTTTAGTAGAGTAAATTTGTGGTTTGACCCCAAAAAAATTGATACAAAAGGTTTTTCAACGGTTTTGGGTAGGTTTTGACCTCCAAAATAACATACTAAAAATCTACTCAAATCCACCTTCCGGAAAGGGCCTATTTTCAAGATGGCGTCCAAAATGGCCGCCGTGGGCTTAAATTTCCATAGAATGTGCAATAGCTGGCCTACATTTGTGATTTTTGTGTCAATTTCTATGTTCTAGAGGTCAACAAATCCAATGAAACCATTTTCAAAGCTGATCAGTGATGGGAAAAACCTTAAATCCAAGATAGCGTCCAAAATGGCTGCCATGGACATAAAATTGCTACTAAATTGTCAATAAATACCGTGCATGTGTGATATATGTGTCGATTTCTATGTGTTGGCGGTCAACAAATCCACTGATATCATTTTCAAAGTTGATCAGTGATGGAAAAGCCTTAAATTCAAGATGGCGTCCAAAATGCCCCCCCCCCCCAAATGGCCACCATGGGCGTGTACTTGTTTTAAAACAGGCAATAAATGGACTACATTTGTAGTGTTTGTGTTTATTCTTATGTTTTGGAGGTCATGCCCAATCCTTCAAATAGTGTCTACCTGAAAAGTTGTCCCGTGTGTAGTGATCAGAATTAATTGACCATCTTGTGCATAACATAAATAAAAATATGCTTTGGTAATTTAGAAAGTAATAAATTAATCGGCTCTCACAATGATCACCATTTCCTCTAGAACGTACTTTCAATTAAAATGCCTTCAAGTTAGGGTAAATCGAAAACATCAACGAAAGTTCGTTCATTGAAGTAGCATTTACCATAGATAAACTATGCTTCCTCTTCGTCCTCCGATACTGTCTTGTTGAAAGGATTTTCACAGGTATCAAGTTGACAGGGTCCGGAGACGCTGTGGCATGGCAGACCGTATCCCCTACAGCTACAGCGACTTGTTCTACAGCCAGTTGTGCAGTTGCATCGGATCATCTTCAACAACTTTTCTGGAGCAGCGTCCTTGTCTGACATGACTGGAACTAGTTTATTGTCCTCCAGTTTCCAACCCCAGTCTGTTGCCTTCAAGTTTCCGTTCCTCCCCATCCAGACCATAATCTGATAGTATACTCTCAGAGAGTGAAACCTTGTTGAAGACGCTGTTGGTGGCAGACGTTCTGGGGTGACAAACGACTTAGCTGAAGCCAGTTTCTTCACAAAGACATTATATTGCAACTTGACGAGGGAATCACAGGGATGTCCTCCAAATAATACTTTCATGGCATTGTTGCCGTTTTCCATGACCATGTCTCTTGTTTGGTTGGGGACAAGGAAGGTGTTTGCACAAGTCTTGATTGCTGAATACCCCTTTGCCAGTTTCTGAAATGCTGACTTTTTTCCAATTCCAAATACTCGAGATGTCGAGTCGCACCCAGTGAAGGCATGAAGGAAGAGAAGATGTGGGCATAGCTCTTCACCCAATGATACTTTCAGCTGGTTGATATTGTGCACCTTCCAGTTCCTGGATGAATTGTCAGAACGAAAATACTGTTCTTTGCTGTCGACGCTAGTGTAATGCAATAATAGCACCAACAAATCTGTATCTTCTCCAATCAGGGTAGTTGATTGTTGGTATGACGATGTCACTGCCGCTTTTACTATGTCTACATCGGCATCCCCTGGTGCATGAATTACGTTCAAGCCAATTTTCTTCATTTCCTCACTGATGAGGTTGATGAGCTGTTGCTTGTTGGAGCTCCTGGACAGGAACTCATCCTTTTTGCCAGAGAATTCTGTTCCAGGTGTGAAGCTGACTTCGGGATGAACAATATGGCCACGGCGCTTGTGTGTATTGTCCTTAATAGATGGTCCATCATCATAACCATCAAAAACGACTGTTGCTTTTCCATAGTGACGAATAGTGAAGTCAGCATACGACTTGGCTATCACATTGAAACTGTCCCCGGCTGTCTATGACAAACGATGTAGCAAGGAGCCACCATCAAGAACATAGTGCTCAGTTTGGGGAACAGAGTCAGACACGGTATCATTTGACACTTTGGCAGAATGGTCTCTGATAGCTTGAACTAATTGAGGTTTGTCAGCCTTTCTGAAAATACCTATACCCTCAAACAGGGCAGGGGGAAATGGGCTCAGCTCATAGCCCATGACATCTTCCAACGAAATGTCTCCTGTTTTTGAGACAACAAGAAATCTTTGAAAGAGTAGAGCAGGGTCAATTGCTCTGTCTGGACCAAGTTTGACTGAAGATACATCTCCAAGTGTTTTGGCTCTGTCTTTTCGTTTGAAGGAAGATGTGAAAGCGGGTTTATTGACCATACTTTCCATAATCTTCTCTCCAACAGACTTATGCTCATGGACATTCACATCCGACGCGGCCACCACTCCAGTCACAACATTTCTTAGTGAGGGATCTGGAGAAAACGGAGAGCATTCACTGAGTTTTGAACTGATTTTGGCTAGGTCAGAAGCATCTCTTTCCATCCTTGCGCCACTAGATTCCTTGTGTTGTTCACTAGTCGTGTACAAAAGATCAGTGAATTCCTGCATCGCACTGTTATATTCCGACGTGACCGGCATTGACATTGTCCATAGAGACCGTTGTTCTTCACCCATCCCACTTCCGCGTGTTAGGCCACCAGTGCTCTTCAGGGATCTCATCAAGGTCTGTTCGATGACAAGATCAGGGCTTAGACCCGCCCAGAACTTATTACGCCATCCATTTTGGACGCCATCTTGGATTTAAGGCTTTCCCATCACTGATCAACTTTGAAAATGATTTCAATAGATTTGTTGACCTCCGAAACATAGAAATTGACACAAAAATCGCAAATATAGGCCAACTAGTGCCCATTCTATGGCAATTTAAGCCCACGGCGGCCATTTTGGACGCCATCTCGAAAATAGGCCCTTTCCGGTCGGTGGATTTGAGTAGATTTTTAGTATGTTATTTTGGAGGTCAAACCCTACCCAAAACCGTTAAAAACCTTTTGTATCAATTTTTTTGGGGTAAGGCTATTTTTTGTTGTAGATTTACCCGACTATTTATAAAACTCATTACTAAATGTTTGTTCAAGTATAACAGGAGATTATAAACAAACCTGGCTCTGTGTCCATCCTTCCTGTCCATGCTTCCTGCCCAAACCACACTCAAAGTGACAAGATAAATCCATTCTCTTATTTTTATGACATATTTTGATGTGAAATTAATGGTGCAATGTCTCTGCACCGATCCCCCAACCTACCCATGCTTGCCTGAACAAACCACGTCTCTCATCAATGAACCTCCATACAAAGCAAGAGAGAACGGGCTGATTTCAAACACCTCGGCTTCATCTCTGTGTTTGAGAATGGAGTTTACTGAACTGACTTGGGAAGACTTTGAATTGTCTTGGATAAACAGTGTTCTCCCAACTACCGATATTGATTTACACATTCAAATCTAAATATTGGACTTGAACCTCGACTCTGTAAAAGGAAGGATTTTTCTTTCTATTTACGGAGCCTGATTTGTTCATTGAGTAATCTCATGTTAAATGAATGGGATTAATTGAAACTTTATTATTTCCTTCCACAGAAAATTGTTTCAGATATACAACCTGAAAACACCCACTTTGTCAAAACGAGAGGTGAACTCATTGATTTATTTGAGAACCTTTTTAACGATGAAAACCTTAGAAGACCCACAAAATGAGTTCTACCTTGGAGAGTCACAAAATTCGGGAAAATCAGGAATAGAGTTCTGCCTGAATGGCTCACAATGTGAGACCGACCTTGGAGACCCCCAAAATTGGGGAAAATCAGGAAAATAGTTTTGCCTTGGAGACTCGAAGAGTGGGTTCTACCTTGGTGACCTTTGGAGTTATAAACATATCGATGTCATTCTTCGTTGGATGGTACTTGATGAGAGAGGTAAGTTCAGTTGATTAAAAATTAATTCAATGATTATATCATTTAATTCGCTATTAGATAAGTAACGTATTTATTTATTTATTTTCAGCAATATCAAGAAAGTTCGGAAGAACTGGAAATTCTTCAGACATATTCATGAAATATCTCTGTCTCCCTTTAAACTTTTTCAAACTTGAAACAACTGAAACTTCATTCTCAGGATAGAACTTGAAGAAAAGAAAAGAAAAAAAGACTATTGAAGACTTATATTCACCTTGTATTGTGTTATTTTTGAACTGTGAAAAAATAAATTTTTTGACTTTAAAAAAAAAAAATGTAAAAATGATTTATGATGTGAGGATTTGGTGTGTGTGTTTGAATGTTGAGGTTGGGTTTGGGTTTGAATGTTCGTGTTGGGGTTGAGATTGAATGTGAGGGTTCGGGTTGGGTTTGGGAATAATTTGTAATTTTTTGTGAATATAATGAACTGAGAATCTCTTATCCTTTCAAATAATATCATCTAAAAGTCCGAAGAAAAGTGTCTCAAATATTGTGACCAACACATAGGGTAAAGCGAGTTATGTCTCATGTTCTGTTTAGCTCTTAAGAATCAGCTGTATTTGTGTGGATAGATATACGTTGTGACTGTTAGTTAGTTCAAGTCCATGTTCTTTTCTCTTTACATTCTGGACTTGAGCCATTTCTCACACACCACAATGGACTCGCCACGAGAGCACCAGGTGCTTGTTTGCGTGCACGCTGCAGAAAGCAATCGATCCTATCACACATGGAATGATTGAAAGTGTCTTGACAGTGAGGTACGTCATAATTTCAACAAGATGGTATTCATAGAATACTGTTCCGGCCACTGCTCTCAATTAACTTCGTGGTGCGAAGGGTTGCTTAACAACCATGAACGCCAATCAGTTAACCCCGAGTTCTAATTTGCCATTTAACTTGAGGTCACGTGGCCTCCTGACCGGGCAACGGTGATGCACCAATCTTATCTTGATTATATCTTAAGTAATGCGGCCGAGCGTTTATCGCTGGTGCACGCCAACTGTAACAGGTTAATTAGTTTGGGAACTATCTCCCAGTCTATCTCGGTTCGGACAATACTGGATCAATGGAAGGAAAGGACGAGCACGGACAAGTTGAAACATCAGCAAGGAATTTATTAACAAGATAAATAAATAAACTGAATAACTTTTTATTTCCTTGTCAAATAAATGGATGAATTCAAATCAATCAAATGTTCAAACAACAAAATAATTTCAAACAAATAAAGAATTCAACAAGCATTTATAGAAAAACAGTCAAAGAGCAGATGCTTATCACTAAGCCTTACTTAACAATTAAACACGGGACAAGGGTACCCCGCAGATCATTCAGGGGGGAGGGGGGGGAAGAAATCCGGTCTCGGCTTACCAAGGCAGAGGTCGTCGTGCATCAACTAAAATAACCCAAAATGTGTGAGCATGCCTTGGTCCACTGACGTGCACCCACCCACAAACAG
The DNA here is from genome assembly GCF_056783735.1 of Eptatretus burgeri. Classification (NCBI taxonomy): domain Eukaryota; kingdom Metazoa; phylum Chordata; class Myxini; order Myxiniformes; family Myxinidae; genus Eptatretus; species Eptatretus burgeri. The sequence goes on along the minus strand of NC_140975.1, from coordinate 53,000,022 downwards.
ACTCAAACACCAATCGACGTCACGTCGTCACCCCCCAGGAACCAGGGATGCCAAGAATCAGGTACACCAAGAGCCAGCCAGCGTCCATAGAGCTGCCAAACAGGGTGTCAAACGTCGATGAAAGAAAGGTGGGTATTGAACGTCAATGGAAAAAGGTGGTGCTGAAGTAAATGATCCGAGACCACAGCCATGTTTGACCCTCAAAATGAATTGTTCAGGAAAAGCCCGCGGTGTGTTTAATGACTCAAATGTCCTGTAAGTCCAATGTGAAAATAATAGCCAAAATAAAATATGTAAATAAATCGTGTATTTCCAAGCCAATGTGTCTTGATTGAAAAGGGATAGAATGAGTATCCGTTGGGCTAACGGTGATCTATCGCATGCACGATCGGTGAATATCGCTTCTGCAGAAATGAAAACTGACATAAAATCATACGTCATGAACGTGTCGTGAAGAGGAAAAGATTTTCCCATAAGAAAGAAAGGGAATCTGTTCTCTACCCTTCTCCAATGCATCAAAGAGATAGAATCCCACCAGACAAGGGGATGGGTCTATTCTGAACATGCATTTATGGAAATTACTGTCTGAGGACCTGGAAGTTGTGTGCATTACTCGGATCCAATTCTGAAATCCACAACAACACTTACCCTGCACCATCTTAAGAAGAACTTTGTGCAAGGCAACTCTTCTGTTTTTCAGGGTTTTTTTTCTTTAATCCAATATGGTGCCAGACAAGTGACCAATAATGTCACTTTTATCAAACTATATTTCCCATTGGTAGTTGATCAATTAGTTAAAGTTTTGCATTGATTGTTTAGCGGTTTCGACAATTGCATATAATTTTTTTTTTCATACAGACCGGATGAAGCATTGCACGTATCGATTTATGACGTCATAATGAAGGCACCGATGACATCATCAAACAAATCTTATTCCCCATGAGGAGTACATGACAACGAACCACGTTTCAATTTTTTTCCACAGAGTGATTTCAGAGATATCGAGGTGCAAAGTTTTTCGTTTTTTTCCAAGATAGCGCCTGTACCACGAGACCGATGACGTCATAATTATGACTAAAGAATTCCACCGGAGGAGGCGCATATATTTGGAAAAATTTTGTGTGAATTAGCCTAACGTTGATGACATAATGAATTTTTAAAATGCAGACACGTACGTATGGCACACGTACGACGCGACCGATCGCTTCACCCCACTTGTCGCTTCACGAGTGCAGGGTAATAAAATAACCCAGGAGGGAGTCACTGGAAGACGCCTACATTCGAGAGGAGCTGGGAATGGCGAGAGAGCAGAAGGAGCAAGGCTGAAGAGGTGGATAAAAACAGACTCCACCGAACCCGTGTGCTATGTGACAGCAACAGGCCTCGTGCTTTGGTCTCATTGCGGGAGATGTCAATAATGTGGAGGGCTATATTTCCATCGAATCTGGGAGACATACATTTGATGGTTCTGAGCAGCATAAGGAAATACTTGGAATGACATGTGGCTAGTTTTGGAGGCCGGCTTTTTCATGTTTGGCCCAGGAGACATCTTGGATGATTGGGGAGGGCTTGAAGATCAAGAGACTGAACCTCTTCCAGTGGCTGACCATGGAAATAGGTACTTTCATCTGACAATCCTTCTGTATGACAGAGTGAGACTGTCCAGGAATGAAAGATAATGTTCTATTCATCAGATGAAAATCTCATCAATTCCAGATCAGCAGAGAGTGATGCAGCTGCATTCAGCCTAACAGTGGGAAGAGTGGGAGGGGGAATGGGCAAGGGGGGGTATGGGGGGGAGGGTACTGCACGACACAATGTAGAGTCATTCGTCTGCAGAAAGGAAGAGCGAGGTTTCCAGAGCATTTTCATCATCAAAGAGGGTTTTAAAGGAGGCCAAGATCGTTGTTTTATATTAAAAACCACTCACTATGTATTGAAACAGCTTTTCTGGATATATTTTTTTCCAAAACGATTTGTCTCATGAACCACATTTGAAATTGAGTATCGAATTGTAGATCATGGTTAAGTGGTAGATCATGGTGGTAGGTTACAGTTAAATGATGATTTTGAGTTCCCCACCACATTTGATCGAAAACCTGTTTTAATGTATCATGTGATATCCCTCCAAATCGAAACACAGGCATTATCAATCACCAGTGTGTGTAAGAGCTATTGTAGATACCAGGGTGCTCCAAAAGTCCTGCCCGTGTGTATGTGTGTGTGTTTATATATCTACTGAGGCTGCTTGCTTGTACTACCAGGAAATCATCGGAACTCGACACATATCTGTTTCATCCACAGATATTTCTCATATTCATATATTTCCGTGATTCCGATTTGCATCCAGGAACACAACAATTTTGGTTCACTATTTTGAAATTGCCACTCTTTTGTGAAATGCTGAAAATGATAATTTTAATGACTATTTCACTCACAGATTTTGTGCTCGCAACGGCAGGTTAAAAGTTCCTGGACGAGCAAAAACGGGTCACTGTAAGCGCGCTCACAGTGCATGTGCGAAAGAGCTCGCGAACATTCATTCGTCATTTTGAAAGTAGTGTATTCTTCACACTTGAGGTCCTTCTATTGGATGGTAGAGTTTGTCCTTCAAACATTTTAACGGTTCACTCATCTGGTTTTCTAGATACGCACAAAAATCAGAGAACTTCATTTTTAGATGCCAGCACGAAGGTGTGCAAGTCTTGTTACCTCTGCGACCAAAGGTGGACAGAGGATATGTTTTCACCCCTGTCTGTCTGTTTAACATTATGTACAGTGGGGAGAACAAGTATTTGATACACTGCCGATTTTGCAGGTTTTCCCACTTACAAAGCACGTAGAGGTCTGTAATTTTTATCATAGGTACACTTCAACTGTGAAAGACGGAATCTCAAACAAAAATCCTGAAAATCACATTGTATGATTTTTAAATAATTAATTTGCATTTTATTACATGAAATAAGTATTTGATCACCTGCCAACCGCGAAGAATTCCAGCTCTCACAGACCTGTTAGTTTTGTCTTTAAGAAGCCCTCCCATTCTCCACTCATGACCTGTATTAACTGCACCTGTTTGAACTCGTTATCTGCAGAAAAGACATCTGTCCACACTCAATCAATCAGACTCCAACCTCTCCACAATGGGCAAGTCCACAGAGCTGTCTAAGGACATCAGGGACAAAATTGTAGACTTGCACAAGGCTGGGATGGGCTACAGGACAATAGGCAAGCAGCTTGGTGAGAAGGCAACAACTGTTGGCGAAATTATTAGAAAATGGAAGAAGTTCAAGATAACAGTCAATCTCCCTCGGTCTGGGGCTCCATGCAAGATCTCACCTCGTGGAGCCTTAATGATCATGAGAAAGGTGAGGGATCAGCCCAGAACTACACGGCAGGACCTGAAGGCAGGACCAATGACCTGAAGAGAGCTGGGACCACAGTATCAAAGAAAACCACAAGTAACACACTACGCCATCATGGATTAAAATCCTGCAGCGCACGCAAGGTCCCTCTGCTCAAGCCAGCGCATGTCCAGGCCCGTCTGAAGTTTGCCAATGACCATCTGGATGATCCAGAGGAGGAATGGGAGAAGGTCATGTGGTCTGATGAGACCAAAATAGAGCTTTTTGGTTTAAACTCCACTCGCCGTGTTTGGAGGAAGAAGAAGGATGAGTACAACCCCAACAACACCATCCCAACCGTGAAGCATGGAGGTGGAAACATTATTCTTTGGGGATGCTTTTCTGCAAAGGGGACAGGACGACTGCACCGAATTGAGGGGAGGATGGAATGGGGCCATTTATCGCGAGATCTTGGCCAACAACCTCCTTCCCTCAATAAGAGCATTGAATATGGGGCGTGGCTGGGTCTTCCAGCATGACAACGACCCGAAACACACAGCCAGGGCAACTAAGGAGTGGCTCCGTAAGAAGCATCTCAAGGTCCTGGAGTGGCCTAGCCAATCTCCATACCTGAACCCAATGGAAAATCTTTGGAGGGAGCTGAAAGTCTGTGTTGCCAGCGACAGCCCCGAAACCTGAAGGATCTGGAGAAGATCTGTATGGAGGAGTGAGCCAAAATCCCTGCTGCAGTCTGTGCAAACCTGGTTAAGAACTATAGGAAACGTCTGATCTCTGTAATTGCAAACAAAGGTTTCTGTACCAAATATTAAGTTCTGTTTTTCTGATGTATCAAATACTTATTTCATGCAATAAAATGCAAATTAATTATTTAAAAATCATACAATGTGATTTTCAGAATTTTTGCTTTCGATTTTGTCTTTCACAGTTGAAGTGTACCTATGATAAAAATTACAGACCTCTACATGCTTTGTAAGTGGGAAAACCTGCAAAATCGGCAGTGTATCAAATACTTGTTCTCCCCACTGTATATTGGTACCCTCAATCAAACCAAAACCTTTCGATCATAGACCACTCCAGAAACACTCCTCCATCTCCCACTCTCCGTCACTGCAAACACCTTCCTCGTCGAAATTAGTACCCAGGTACTTTAATTTAGAATACAAAGGTAAAAGAAATAAAACCGAGGTACCTGACTTGCCTGATTCTAATTGTTATCTCCAAATCCATTGTTCCCTCACTCTCGTTCACCGCAACAACTTTGTTTTCCCCACATGCATCCTCAGTCCCTCACTTTGCAGACTTTCCTGCCATGCAAATGGTCTATTAAGTTGAGTTCTTCATCGTTTGAATGCAGCATAAGGCTGTGGGGTAGTATCATTGGCTGAGGGTGTAGCTGTGCTGCTGATGCAATGCCCCCTGTAGGTTAGAGCCGTGATTTGTAATTTGACCATGGTGCCAGCAATAGCTCGCCGACTCTTTACGAAGCACACTGTGCGATCTTTAACGTCCAACAACGAATGCTGGCAGACGGGACATCCATTCATCGTCCATCCAGGGGATGGCACACACATTGATGAACCACCCTGCCCGTGAAACACCAGGATTAGAGTTTATAGCTGGGTTGGGATTCGAACCCAGGCGAGACAAACTCAGATGTGAGTGAGCATACATACATCTAAGCCATCTTGTCAGCCAATTATAATATGCAGTTGTCGTTAATATCTAATATATAAAGCTCATTCTAACCATTCATTCACTGGCTCACTGATATTAAAGATCGGTACCTTCCCAGGCGACGTAGAAAGATGAAATTTTGAGTGTGGACAGACATCGAAGCCGAAACACCAGGAGAAACAATAAAATAAATCACAGAACCATCGGAAAGCATCCATCAATGAAAATATAAATAAATTAAAATAAATAAATGAAAAATCAAATGCAGGTGAGTGACCCGAGACAATGGGGAAGCTCGGTTCGTTGTTGCTTACAATGTGTAAGCAGATCCCTCTAGTATTATTATACAGATGGAATGGTGCAAAATGCGACTTGCATGCCCTAATTTTACAACTCCTTTTCAGTTCCGTAACAAGTGAAAATCGAGGGTGTTTGCAAGGACTGTACCATAATTATGTTGAAGAAAGCAAATTATGTAATTAAGGAGTATCATCTTGCTCTTCCAACTCATTTTCACTTCCAAGATCCAATTCCGCAACCACAAGGCATGGATATATGCGGATACCAATTATCATCAATAAATAATAGAACAAGATGTGATCATTCCAAAAGCTTTAATTTATAACAATGCATCACCACCGGCCATAATTGTCGTGTTATAGTAATACTGCAGTAGTTTCTCATAATGGTTTACTACAACAGTTCCTTTTCATAGGAGGTATGAAAGAACAGTCATGTTTTCTTTCAGGTGTTATGGGTCCAGTCCAGGGGTTTCCCACCAACTCTTAGATGGTCTGATAAACTCAGGCTCGTTACGAACTCGTTGTAAAGAGCTTTCGAGCACGAACATTCTCTCCCGACCTCATTCGCTGGAATAAGTGCTTTAAATGGCGATGGTAATCAATGAATCTCCACTTGCAGGACGTGTGCGAGCCAAAAGCACACTCATGACATTATGGTTGAAATGTTTGCTCTGACTCTGGATGGTCGATGGTTTGATACTCCACTGTCTATTCACCCTGTCTCACAGCTTGTACTTGCTGCTTCCTTGCTTGACATTTTAACCCCTTGTGAGTAGACATCACACGGAGGGGAGAGGTTGGTGGATATAGATTGCTCCTTTAATTGGCCTGTTGACTGTGGAGAGAAAAACGACGTCGCAAGATGGCATCACCATGCTTCACGACCCATTGGCCCAGGAAACTAGAACGGGCACTCATAGAGCGCATACCTTCGCCGCCACTACTTGTTTTGTTCTTGGTATGAGTGTGGGGAACTGGTTTCATATGAATGGTCTTATGACACAAACCACATATCTATAATGTCATGACCCCCCCCCACCCGACTTTCGGGGGCTACAGACTAAACAACAATCAACTCACGTCGTTTTGGCGAGTCTTCACTCGCAAGCTCGGTGAATACAACGTTTCAACAAGAGAAGGTAATCTCGTTTGATGCTGGTTTCATGCAAATCGAATAAGAATTGACTGAGTTATGCCGAAAACCGCATATTTTTCAAGGGCGTGACCCCCCCCCCGTCATTTTACCCCAACCGGTGACATGTGTTATGACGTCATTGTGTCACAAGATTGGGCATTAAATTCTGAACATTTTGGTGCTGAGTTCATGTAAAGCGGACAAGAATTGACCGCGTTATGACAAAAACCGCATATTTTTCAAGGTCGTGACCCCCCTGACCTTTGACCCCTAACCGGTAACAAGAGTATGGGCGTCATTGTGTCATATTGCATATCACAAGATGAGGCGTTGAATTCTGAACATTTTGGCGTTAGTTGCATGCAAATTGAATAAAAATTGACCGTGTTATCGTAAAAAGACAATTTTGACCTTTTCGTGACCTTGACCTTTGACCCGAACGATCCCAAAATCTAATCGAATGCTTCCTGGCTAATAACCAATCATCCCACCAAATTTCATGCAATTCGGTTTAATACTTTTTGAGTTAAACGAATCACAAGATTACAAATAAATAAATAAATAAATAAATACACGCCGACCAAAACATAACCTTTCGCAGAATGCGAAGGTAATTAGGCCACATACCCCAGAGGTCAGAGGCTTCGTTTGTGTGAAATGAAGTCCCATGATGTCTTGCGGCAGGATGGCCAAGAGATACACATACTCGGCTCGAAGCTGTCCCGCATTAGTTTGAATCTCGATCCAGCTATAAACTGTCATCCCAGTGTTTCACAGGTAGGGTGGTTCATCAATATGTGTGCATTCCCCAACAGTCTCCAGTTACAACTTCAGTGTCAAAGAACAGCCGAAACACTGTGTTTGCTTCAAAATATTGTGTCCCAAACCCAGGTGTGAGGCAAGGGCTGGTACTCCTGCCTCACACCTAGCTCGGCTTCACGCCATGGACACCAAGGCTTTCAGGATCATTGGTATCTCCCGCTATGAAGCTGAGTCCTTGAGTCTCTCAATCTCTCACTGCAGGCAGGTCGGTGGTCTTTATGTCTTCCACTGACTCCTCTCCGGCCTTGCCCCCCCTTTCTCTGTCTGTGCTCTGTCCCCCGAATATTTCTGCAGGGCACTCAAGGTCTGCCAGAAAAACACTTCTGGTGAAATTGCCAAGCTCAGGAATCACTGCTCACCTTTACTCTTTCATTGCTCTTTTTATGCCGCCTCTGGAACAAACTCCCACACTCTCTTCAATCCCATCCTCCCTCCAGGTCTTCAAAACAGCTGTTCACCACCATCACTTGTATTCAAAACCATGATCTTTTCCACCCCCATCAATCCACTCCAACCCACCTTCAAATTCCCTGCTCTCATTCCTGAAAGTCCCTGTAATGTCCATCTTGTGTACCCCATCTTCCCTGCCCCATCCCTCTCCCTTCCACAGATTTCCTAATTTCTCTGTTCCCCACTGTTTTGTGCTTCCCTCTCCCGCCCCTCTTGTCTCATGCTCACCTTGTTATATGTTCTGTATGTCAGCTTTTATATGAGCCTCGACAATATGTAGAAAAAAAGCACCACTTGGTTAGCTTGGCACCACAGCACTCATCCAGAGTTAAAAAGACGTTTACAGGTATGTACTGAGATTTGGAGCTTTTTCCCCTCTTTTTTTTTGTTCAAATTCCTCCATTCCACTTCCCTACCCCTTCAATGCCATATCTCCCGCCTTCAACCCCACCTCCTATCTCTCCATCACCTCCTACCTGTCCCCCACCTCCTACTTCTCCCCCACCTCCCACCTCTCCACCCCCACCTCCCAGGTCTCCACCGCCACCTCCCAGCTCTCCACCCCCACCTCTCCATCCCCACCTCCCACCTCTCCACCCCCACCTCTCCACCCCCACCCCTCCACCCCCACCTCTCCACCCCCACCCCTCCACCCCCACCTCTCCACCCCCACCTCCCACCTCTCCACCCCCACCTCCCACCTCTCCACCCCCACCTCTCCACCCCCACCTCTCCACCCCCACCTCCCACCTCTCCACCCCCACCTCCCACCTCTCCACCCCCACCTCCTACCTCTCCACCCCACCTCCTACCTCTCCATCATCTCCTACCTCCCCTTCACCCCACCTCCTACCTCTTCCCCAGCTCCTACCTCTCCTCCACCCCACATCCGTATCCCACTTTACAGGTGACTTTTTCCATGTATCCATCTCTGCCATTTACATTCGTTTCCCATCATCACACAAATGGTTCGTTGGAGACGTTTGAATTATTTAACCCAACTCGAAACGCCATCATGTTCAAACTGTCTCGTCATCACGTGATCTTTTGACTGGTTTCCACCAATCCTGTGGTTAACTAAAGTATGAGTGTAAACTACCCTCAGTAGTATGAGTGTAAGCTACCCTCAGTAGTATGAGTGTAAGCTACCCTCAGTAGTATGAGTGTAAACTACCCTCAGTAGTATGAGTGTAAACTACCCTCAGAAGTATGAGTGTAAGCTACCCTCAGTAGTATGAGTGTAAGCTACCCTCAGTAGTATGAGTGTAAACTACCCTCAGTAGTATGAGTGTAAACTACCCTCAGAAGTATGAGTGTAAGCTACCCTCAGTAGTATGAGTGTAAGCTACCCTCAGTGGTACGAGTGTAAACTACTGTCAGTGGTACGAGTGTAAGCTACCGTCAGTGGTACGAGTGTAAGCTACCCTCAGTGGTACGAGTGTAAGCTACCCTCAGTGGTACGAGTGTAAGCTACCCTCAGTAGTATGAGTGTAAACTACCCTCAGTAGTATGAGTGTAAGCTACCCTCAGTAGTATGAGTGTAAGCTACCCTCAGTAGTATGAGTGTAAACTACCCTCAGTAGTATGAGTGTAAACTACCCTCAGAAGTATGAGTGTAAGCTACCCTCAGTAGTATGAGTGTAAGCTACCCTCAGTAGTATGAGTGTAAGCTACCCTCAGTAGTATGAGTGTAAACTACCCTCAGTAGTATGAGTGTAAACTACCCTCAGAAGTATGAGTGTAAGCTACCCTCAGTAGTATGAGTGTAAGCTACCCTCAGTGGTACGAGTGTAAACTACCGTCAGTGGTACGAGTGTAAGCTACCGTCAGTGGTACGAGTGTAAGCTACCCTCAGTGGTACGAGTGTAAGCTACCCTCAGTGGTACGAGTGTAAGCTACCCTCAGTAGTATGAGTGTAAGCTACCCTCAGTAGTATGAGTGTAAACTACCCTCAGTAGTATGAGTGTAAACTACCCTCAGTAGTATGAGTGTAAACTACCCTCAGAAGTATGAGTGTAAGCTACCCTCAGTAGTATGAGTGTAAGCTACCCTCAGTAGTATGAGGGTAAGCTACCCTAAGTGGTATGAGTGTAAACTACCCTCAGTGGCATGAGTGTAAGCTACCGTCAGTGGTACGAGTGTAAACTACCGTCAGTGGTACGAGTGTAAGCTACCGTCAATGGTACGAGTGTAAGCTACCCTCAGTGGTACGAGTGTAAGCTACCCTCAGTGGTACGAGTGTAAGCTACCCTCAGTGGTACGAGTGTAAAGTACCCTCAGTGGTACGGGTGTAAACTTCCATCAGTGGTACGAGTGTAAACTTCCATCAGTGGTACGAGTATAAGCTACCCTCAGTGGTACGAGTGTAAGCTACCCTCAGTGGCACAAGTGTAAGCTACCCTCAGTGGCACGAGTGTGAACTACCCTCAGTAGTATGAGTGTAAACTACCGTTAGTGGTATGAGTGTGAACTACCCTCAGTGGTATGAGTGTGAACTACCCTCAGTGGTACGAGTATAAGCTACCCTCAGTGGTACGAGTGTAAGCTACCCTCAGTGGTACGGGTGTAAACTTCCGTCAGTGGTACGAGTGTAAACTTCCATCAGTGGTACGAGTATAAGCTACCCTCAGTGGTACGAGTGTAAGCTACCCTCAGTGGCACAAGTGTAAGCTACCCTCAGTGGTACGAGTGTGAACTACCCTCAGTAGTATGAGTGTAAACTACCGTCAGTGGTATGAGTGTGAACTACCCTCAGTGGTATGAGTGTGAACTACCCTCAGTGGTATGAGTGTAAACTACCCTCAGTGGTATGAGTGTGAACTACCCTCAGTGGTATGAGTGTAAACTATCCTCAGTGATATGATTGTCAACTACACTCAGTGGTATGAGTGTGAACTACCCTCAGTGGTACGAGTGTAAGCTACCCTCAGTGGCACAAGTGTAAGCTACCCTCAGTGGCACGAGTGTGAACTACCCTCAGTAGTATGAGTGTAAACTACCGTCAGTGGTATGAGTGTGAACTACCCTCAGTGTGTTGAGTGTGAACTACCCTCAGTGGTATGAGTGTAAACTACCCTCAGTGGTATGAGTGTGAACTACCCTCAGTGGTATGAGTGTGAACTACCCTCAGTGATATGAGTGTAAACTACCCTCAGTGGTATGAGTGTGAACTACCCTCAGTGGTATGAGTGTAAACTACCCTCAGTGGTATGAGTGTAAACTACCCTCAGTGGTATGAGTGTGAACTACCCTCAGTGGGATGAGTGCAAACTACCCTCAGTGGTATGAGTGTAAACTACCCTGAGTGGTATGAGTGTAAACTACCCTCAGTGGTATGAGTATAAACTACCCTCAGTGGTATAAGTGTAAACTACCCTCAGTGGTATAAGTGTAAACTACCCTCAGTGGTGTGAGTGTAAACTACCCTGAGTGGTATGAGTGTAAACTACCCTCAGTGGTATGAGTATAAACTACCCTCAGTGGTATAAGTGTAAACTACCCTCAGTGGTATAAGTGTAAACTACCCTCAGTGGTATAAGTGTAAACTACCCTCAGTGGTATGAGTATAAACTACCCTCAGTGGTATAAGTGTAAACTACCCTCAGTGGTATAAGTGTAAACTACCCTCAGTGGTACGAGTGTAAACTACCCTCAGTGGTACGAGTGTAAAGTACCCTCAGTGGTATAAGTGTAAACTACCCTCAGTGGCACAAGTGTAAGCTACCCTCAGTGGCACGAGTGTGAACTACCCTCAGTAGTATGAGTGTAAACTACCGTCAGTGGTATGAGTGTGAACTACCCTCAGTGTGTTGAGTGTGAACTACCCTCAGTGGTATGAGTGTAAACTACCGTCAGTGGTATGAGTGTAAACTACCCTGAGTGGTATGAGTGTAAACTACCGTCAGTGGTATGAGTGTGAACTACCCTCAGTGTGTTGAGTGTGAACTACCCTCAGTGGTATGAGTGTAAACTACCCTCAGTGGTATGAGTGTGAACTACCCTCAGTGTGTTGAGTGTGAACTACCCTCAGTAGTATGAGTGTAAACTACCGTCAGTGGTATGAGTGTGAACTACCCTCAGTGTGTTGAGTGTGAACTACCCTCAGTGGTATGAGTGTAAACTACCCTCAGTGGTATGAGTGTAAACTACCCTGAGTGGTATGAGTGTAAACTACCGTCAGTGGTATGAGTGTGAACTACCCTCAGTGTGTTGAGTGTGAACTACCCTCAGTGGTATGAGTGTAAACTACCCTCAGTGGTATGAGTGTGAACTACCCTCAGTGATATGAGTGTAAACTACCCTCAGTGGTATGAGTGTGAACTACCCTGAGTGGTATGAGTGTAAACTACCCTCAGTGGTATGAGTGTTGGTCGTGTGCTCTTGGAACTTCAGAAACATTGATTGGTGGTTTCCTTTAATAGAAAAATATCCACATGTAATTAATAATTACCTCCCAAAACAAATCCCTCAGCAGGAAATCATGAAGGGGAGGCCTCTTTCACCATGACGGTCTCGTCTCTGATCATCTGATCATCATCTGATCATCTGATCAACTCTTCATCCCTTCATCCCTTCATCCCCTCTGATGATCATTGGAAATAATAAAATGTAGACTGTAGTTGTAAATTCCCTTGCCGTTTCCCCCCTAATCATATTATCAAACCGATCAAAATGTGAATAAGTCATCATTTCTCACGGGACCAATGGGCTTGCTTTCTGTTCGTCACCATGGCGACCTCATCCGAGCAGCCTTCCTCCCCTTCCATCCCTTCCGCAGCATGCCCCCCCCCCTCCCACCTGAACCCTACCGCCCCAGAAACACATCGCCCTTTGATTGGTCTAACCCTGACCCGCCTTGCGTGTTCCCTGTCGCAGTGAGCGCTTCTCTCTACGCTGGGGATGCTCCTATTCCTTGGGTAAGTCACCAGGCCGCCATTGCTAAACGCAGTCGAGCTCCTTCCATTTCCAGTTTATATGAGCTGTGTCATTGAATGAGGTTTATTTTCTGTGTAAGATCATTTTAAACCTGTCATTCGATTTTAAAAACCTTTGTGTCCCTTCGGTGTGAGAAGTCTCGGCCTTGTTTATATGGGGGGGGGGGGGAGGGTGAAAGAAAGGATTTACTTAATTATGGCATCTTTATGGCTTTTATATGACTCATGAGAATGAAATGCACTTTGAGGAAGATTTTTGGTGACTTCATGTGGTTTCGATAGTTGGGTAGATGGATGTGGTGGAGATATTTTAGGTGGATGGTTGTGATGGAGATAGTTGGGTGGATGGGTGTGGTGGAGATAGTTGGGTGGATGGGTATGGTGGAGATATTTTAGGTTGATTGGTGTGGTGGAGATATTTTAGGTGGATGGGTGTGATGGAGATAGTTGGGTGGATGGGTGTGGTGGAGATATGTTAGGTCAATGGGTGTGGTGGAGATATTTTAGGTCGATGGGTGTGGTGGAGATATTTTAGGTCAATGGGTGTGATGGAGATATTTTAGGTCAATGGGTGTGGTGGAGATATTTTAGGTTGATGGGTGTGGTGGAGATATGTTCGGTTGATGGGTGTGGTGGAGATATTTTAGGTCAATGGGTGTGGTGGAGATATTTTAGGTTGATGGGTGTGGTGGAGATATGTTCGGTTGATGGGTGTGGTGGAGATATTTTAGGTCAATGGGTGTGGTGGAGATATTTTAGGTGGATGGGTGTGGTGGAGATATTTTAGGTTGATTGGTGTGGTGGAGATATTTTAGGTGGATGGGTGTGATGGAGATAGTTGGGTGGATGGGTGTGGTGGAGATAGTTGGGTGGATGGGTGTGGTGGAGATATGTTCGGTTGATGGGTGTGGTGGAGATATTTTAGGTCGATGGGCCTCTCACTCAATCACCGCAGGTTGGTCGGTGGTCTTTCTGTCTTCTACCGACTCCTCTCCAGCCTCGCCCCCCCCCCTGCTCTCTCTGCGATTTGTCCCCACCACATTTCCACAGGGCGCTCAAGGTCCGCCAACAACCCCCTTCTGGTAAAACTACCAAAATCACGAATCACTGCTCATCTTCACTCTTTCATTCCTCTTTTTTCCCGCCTTTGGAATAAACTTCCTCACTCTATTCTTTCCCATTCTTCCCTCCAGGCTTTCAAAACAGCTGTTCACCACCACCTCTTATCTTCCCCCATCCAAATACTCGATCTTTTCTACCCCCGATAATCCACCCAAGCCCACTTCCTTCATTTCTCCTGCTTTCCTTCCTGAAAGTCCCTGAAATGTCCATCTTCTCTTCGCCATGTTCCCCGTCCCATCCCCATCCCTCTCCCTTCCACAGTTCACCTAATGTGTCTGTTCCCCACTGTTTTGTCCCTTCCACTCCCGCCCCTCTTGTCTCATGCCTCCTTGCTGTGAGTTGTGTGTTAGCTCTCATACGAGCCTCGACCAAGGTATACAAAAAAAATAAAAAAAAATGGGTGTGGTGGAGATATTTTAGTTTGAGGGATGTGGTTAAGATATTTTAGGTTCTGTAATTATGGTTTACACAATAATGGTTGTGGAATTTTACCTGGATGGGAGTGGATAGGTGGATCGGAGTGGTGGATAGGAGTGTATCTGGTGGATAGGAGTGGTGAGATGTTTTCAGGTGATAGGAGTGGTGGATAGGAGAGGTCAGATGTTTTTGGTGGATAGGAGTGGTGAGATGTTTTCGGTGAATAGGAGTGGTGAGATGTTTTCGGGTGATAGGAGTGGTGGATAGGAGAGGTCAGATGTTTTTGGTGGATAGGAGTGGTGAGATGTTTTTGGTGGATAGGAGTGGTGAGATGTTTTCTTTGGATAGGAGTGGTGAGATGTTTCTGGTGGAGAGGAGTGGTGGATAGGAGTGGTGAGATGTTTTCGGTGGATCGGAGTGTTGAGATGTTTTCGCTGGATCGGAGTGTTGAGATGTTTTTCGTGGATCGGAGTGTTGAGATGTTTTTGGTGGATCGGAGTGGTGAGATGTTTTCGGTGGATCGGGGTGGTGAGATGTTTTCGGTGGATCCGAGTGGTGAGATGTTTTCGGTGGATCGGAGTGGTGAGATGATTAGGGTGGATCGGAGTGGTGAGATGTTTTCGGTGGATAGTCGTGGTGAGATGTTTTAGGTGGATCGGAGTGGTGAGATGTTTTCGGTGGATCGGAGTGGTGAGATGTTTTCGGTGGATAATAGTGGTGAGATGTTTCGGTGGATAGGAGTGGTGAGATGTTTTCGGTGGATCGGAGTGGTGAGATGTTTTCGGTGGATATGAGTGGTGAGTTGTTTTCGGTGGATAGGAGTTCTGTTCTTGCGTCTGGCAGCTTGGCTGCTGAGTAGCTATCATTTCTTGGAAGCACGGCTGTGCTGCTAATGCTGTGCACCTCTTCCAGTACACTGGTCCTCATTTCGTCAACCTTGGAAGGATGACAGGCTGATTCAACCTCACCTGGCTCTAATTCAGCAGTCAACGGGGCTCAAACTCAGGACGCTAAGATCCTTAGCCAGCCACCTTAAAAACTAAGCCCACACTCGGCTGGTGGATAAGAGTGTTGAGATGTTTTCGCTGGATCGGAGTGTTGAGATGTTTTCGGTGGATCGGGGTGGTGAGATGTTTTCGGTGGATCCGAGTGGTGAGATGTTTATGGTGGATAGTAGTGGTGAGATGCTTTCTGTGGATAGGAGTGGTGAGATGTTTTCTGTGGATCGGAGTGTTGAGATGTTTTCGGTGGATCGGAGTGGTGAGATGTTTTCGGTGGATCGGAGTGGTGAGATGTTTTCGGTGGATAGTTGTGGTGAGATGTTTTCGGTGGATCGGAGTGGTGAGATGTTTTCGGTGGATCGGAGTGGTGAGATGTTTTCGGTGGATCGGAGGGGTGAGATGTTTTTGGTGGATCGGAGTGGTGAGTTGTTTTCGGTGGATAGGAGTTCTGTTCTTGCATCTGGCAGCTTGGCTGCTGAGTAGCTATCATTTCTTGGAAGCACGGCTGTGCCGCTGATGCTGTGCACCTCTTCCGATACACTGGTCCTCATTTCGTCAACCTTGGAAGGATGACAGGCTGATTCAACCTCACCTGGCTCTAATTCAGCAGTCAACGGGGCTCAAACTCAGGACGCTAGGATCCTTAGCCAGCCACCTTAAAAACTAAGCCCACACTCGGCTGGTGGATAAGAGTGGTGAGATGTTTTCGGTGGATCGGAGTGGTGAGATGTTTTCGGTGGATCGGAGTGGTGAGATGTTTTCGGTGGATAGGAGTGGTGAGATGTTTTCGGTGGAGAGGAGTGGTTGAGTTCTTTGCATGGTTGGGTGTGGTTGAGATGTTATAGGTGGCTATGAATGGTTAAGGTCTTTGCATGGTTGGGTGTGGTTGCGGTGTTTATGATAGGTTGACTGTCGGTGAGTGCCTTTTCAACTTCTGCCCGTGTGTGGTTGACAACAGCGGATCTATCAATGTTGTACAGTCAGATGTTTCTGAAAATGATCAGCTCTGCTCAGTTTCCTTTGTCAGAAAAACTGAGTATTCAAAAGGCGCATCGGTCATCTTACTTGGCAAGCGATGAACATTCCATGCATGACTCGTTTTTCACGCAAAGCATACAAATGTTGATTTGGGTAGTTGGAAAAGTTTCGCTGCTACAAACTCACCTGATTGGCTGCCAATCTGCGATATAACTCAACATGGCTTGAGAAACTTTCACAAACTCACGTGATCATTGCACGCTACGCCCTTAGAGTCTCGTTCCTGGTTTGCAGAGATTCATACTTTTCACTTTGCCAGAAATGTTGGTGCATTTTGAAGTCCAATTGGTTCGACATCGATGTCAAAGACAAAAAACTTTTTGCAGCGTCTGCTTCGTCAAACTTTCACATCGTTTTAGCACAATCCATGTTTAGCATACACCTGTCCAATTATGCCCATGATGATGATGCATTGATACAGTATTGAAACTAGAAGGACACTCGGTAGAGCGCATATCTTCACCACGCAATGCCTGATCCAGGAGAACATATCGGGCCCAATACATTTTAATTCACCTGGACTTTAGTCAGGTGAGCTTATGTGATCGAGCAGTGTCCGCAGGTGAGTCATTCAGTCAGTGAGTCCGTAAACTCTTCAGTCATTATCGCTTGAACCAAACACTCGCTTTTGATAAAACTTGGCCACAAACTTCATATCTGATACTTAACAAAGGTTTATTGACCGCATCAAGATCTGCGCTCATTCAGGGGGTCGACAGGAGAGGGGGTTTTGACCCCCCCAAAATAGTTAATTGGATTCTTCTCTGAAACGTCATACACGATTTTAATGAAACTTAAGCTCAACCTTCATTACCCATGTTGTACCAAAGTATATCGACCGCATCAAAATCTGCACTCATTAAAGAGGTCTGTGGGGGATCGGGATGGGGGGGGGGTTACCCCTGAAAATAGGTATTTGTTCTTTTCTCCGAAACTACACACACAATTTTGATGAAATATGACCACAACATTTAGTACCCGTGATGTCCCCAAGTATACCGACCGCATCAAAATCTGCACTCATTAAAGGGATCTATTGGGGGGGGGGGTGTTTGACCCCCCCAAAATTGTTATTTGCTCTCTTCTCTGAAACTACACAAATGATTTTGATGAAACTTGACCACAACCTTCATCACCCATGATGTACCAAAGTTTGTTTATGGCATTAAAAAAAAATTAGGGTCTAAGGGGGTCTGCAGGCAATTTGAGTGACTGTTGCTCCTGGTCCAGTTGAGCTTCAGGACGTGCGGTCCTATTTTTTATCGCCCGCCGCGTGGTGGAAGGGGGATATTGTTATCACCCGGGTCGTCCGTCCGGCTGTCCGTCCGTTCGTCCGTCCGTCCGTCCGTCCGTCTGGCTGGCTGGGCATCAACATTTATAGCTGTGATTGCGATAACTCATAAACTGTTCGCCATATCGATTTGAAATTTGGGTCACACATGTACCACCTGAAAAGGAAGAACCCTATTGATTTTGGGCATAGCCGGATCCAAGATGGCCGGCTGGGGTGGCCATCTTGAAAAAAATGTTTTTTGTAATAAATGGAAAACCGCTTATCTGATTTCAATTATTTTTCAATGGCGGGGGATTCCCCATCTCTGATGGTATATTTAAATATGCTGCATATCGTTTTTGGCCCCATCTCTCAATGCTGAAGAATCATTTTAAAATTTCAAAAAACTCTTGTATCCGGATCAGGATTCGGATCTTCACCAACCTTGAATCAATTTGTCCTTGTCACACACCCAACATGTCCACCAAATTTCATTCGAATATGGCCACAACGTTTTGAGATATTCTGCAAACAGACAGACAAACAAAACAAGCCAGTAGGCGGCGATTGGTCGCCGAGCATGGAAACTACAAGATATAGAGCAAAATGGATGTCATATAGCGGATAGGGAATCACCTTAAGATTATGCATATCAAATCTCATCCAGTTCCATCTGCTGATAACTACTCGGTATCCATTTGAATGAAAAGTACCGAAAATGCGGTTTGAAATCGGAAATCCCCAAAGTTCGAGGGGGTGCTGTGGGTGAACAAAGATCTAAATCGAAAATCCGGCTCGATCGTTTGTGCACAATATATTGCAGATGATTAGTGTGAATTTTCATGACCATCCGACCATAACCCTAGGAGTAGTAGCATTTGGCGCGAAGGCACCTCCAGCTCTCGCATATTATCGATTTTTGCACTAATTGACCTTTGACCCCTGACCTAAGCGAAATCGGTCAATATGTCCTGAGGCAAAGTTATAGTACTCATTGAGTACCATGAACCTGCAAAGTTTCATTCGGATCGATGCACTCACCTGGTCGCAAAGGGGCCTTCAATTTTCGCCGATTTTTGCGCATACCCTAATTGTAGGGGGCGCTGCGGGTAAAGAATTCCATATATCACAAAAACCGGAATATATTTGATAGAGCATCACCTGTAGAACATTCGTGCCAAATTTCATAACCCTACGTGGGATAATGGCTTTCGGAATTGATTTCGCGTGAACGGTACCGATTTTGAACGTTTTTCGGTTGTTGCTAGGGTACCAAAGCGTCCCTAGCAACCATCACAATTTCCAAAGCACAAGGTCATAAGATGTACCAACCACCCGAGTTTGGTCAAAATCCGCCTACGTTTACTACCAATTATGCTGATGACAAACGAACAAACATCCAAACAAACATCCAAACAAACAGACAGAATTACTGACAATAAGGGTCACCTACTTCGGCGACCCAATAACATAGCCTTTATCCACCTTTGGTGCTCGAGATAACAACATCCATCCTGGCACAAAATGACCTGTTTTGTCTGAAATGAAGAACCTGTAAAGTTGCTTACCGCACCGAGAACTTGCCTTCGAGCCTAATGGAATCATGCAAGTGATTGAAAATCATTGACAGTGCGTGTAGCGGAGTGGAAGGGGGTGGTAAAGTGGTATATCAGATTGAGCTGCTGATATTACATGGCCCAGCCTCGTGCTAGTCAAAGCGTATAATTACATTTCGGTGATTTGGAAGGTACAATAATCGTCATCACGATTGGATCACACAGATTGGTAATGGTTCGATGAGCAGTATGACATAACGGATGGAAAAAAAAAACAAATACGAATACATATCGATGTCTCGTAGAAATAATAATAATAATAATAATAATAATAATAATGAATCTCTTTTGAATTTTTAGCTGAGAATTTCTTGGGAAGGTGATTTTTCCATATTCAAGGAACTGCATGATGTTTCATTTGTTGGAGCATGATGTGTTTCCATTAGACTGAGACATTGTGCTGGTGGTGAGGAACCAAATTAGCCTTGTGTGCAAGCATTAGGTCACCGGTGCTAAGGTTACCATGTTGGACGGTTTGTGGAGATTAATTTGAAAGATGTGTGGGAGGGGATCATAAGTAGTATTTAATTGGTTGTATTTTAAAAAAAAAAATTGGTTGTACGTAGAACAAGTACTTGATTGGTCGTGATGAGAAGAAGAATTTTATTGATTGTGATTGGAAATGGTTCATGGTCGGGTTGGCGGTGACGAAACCATCTCCCACACCAGGTTTCCTGGTGAGGAGGGTGTATGAGATGGACACTCAGCAGGACTAAAAATAAAACCTGTCAAAGGGCGGAGGAGCTCCTCATGAGCCAACGATCATCCATATCTAGTGCCCAACTGTGTCTGCAGACGTCCTCCTGCAGTTGGGTGACTATTTTAGGAGGTTGGTGGTAGGATTTGCACTGCGGCCACCGTAAAACCCTTCAATCCGCAAAACGTACCACAAAGAAATCTGAAAACCCACTCCGTGGGAGAACCTCCTGTGCAGCTTCTCTATGCAGGGCAGCTCACTGTATGACGGGATTGGGGCAAAGCCTTCGGGACCCCCAATCTTTGATGATAGGAGGGAAACCATGGGGTACCTTCCTGGGTCAGATTGCGGTTGTGTGTGTGTGTGTGTGTGTGTGTGTGTGTGTGTGTGTGTGTGTGTGTGTGTGTGTGTGCGTGTGTGTGTTGGGTGGTGGTGAGGTGTCGTCCACCTAGATGGGGGTCTCCTTGGGTTAACCTGGGGTGGTCCTTTTGGGTGGGTGCCTGGAATATCCGATCCCTAAGAGAGGATGATAACTTGTCTGTTTTCATCTGAGCTCAAGCGTTTGGACATCGGTATTGCAGCTCTCTGAGGTTCGGAGACCGGATAGTGGCAAGATCATGGTGGGTGATTACACCTACGATTGGGCTGGTCAACCTGATGATTACCATGCCCAAGGAGTTGCTGCAGCTGTGTCCAATAAGCTGTCACCAATGATAATTGAGGTAACACCGGTCAAAGAGCGTATTATGACACTAAGGATTCGTCACTCCTTGGGTGTCGTTTCCCAGGTCTCTGTCTATGCTCCGCTCCGAATGAAGTGAGTGATCTTACCATGAAGGATGCATTCTACGCCACACTCGAGTCTGTGGTTGATCAGTGCCCCAAACAAGATACACTTCTAGTCGGGGGATTTCAATGCATCGACTGGAACTGATAGGGACGGTTATGAGGTGTGTGTTGGTCCCCATGGGTCAGGAACTATGAACCAGAATAGCACTAAGTTCCTTGACTTTGCAAGAAGTCATGGACTTAGGGTGACTGGTTCATGGTGTCAGCGCCCACAAGCTCATCGCTGGACTTGGTATTCCAACGCTGGCGGTGTGGCAAAGGAGATTGACCATGTCCTCGTTGATGGTCGCTGGAGGATGATCCAGAACTGCAGGGTCTACCGGAGTGCTCAGTTCCTCAATACTGACCACCGGCTTGTTGTAGTGACTCTAAAGCTGCACCTTAAATCCTGGAGAACGGTACCATCCCAGCCTCGGCTGGATGTTGGCAAGCTCAAGGATGAGAGAGTAGCTGAGGAGTTTGCGAATAGGCTGAGTGGAGATTTGGGGGGTCTGGGTGCTTTGGGGAATCCTGAAGAGTTGTGGAGCGCCTTCAAGACCACCATTCTTGATGTTGCCGGTGGATTTCTTGGAACTCACCGTTGGGGAAAGAATAATTTTGTTTCTCAAGGAACACTGGATACCATTGACCAGAGTCACAGGGCCAGGCTGAATGGCAGAGCTGAGCTGTTCAGGGAGCTGAGGAGTAAAACTATTCTTGAGCTCCGGGTGGACAAGGAGGCCTATGTGCGAGGAATCTGTGAGGGGGTAGAGCATCACCTGTGGTCAAGGGATTCCCATCCTGTTTACAGGAGAATTCGCACATTGCATTCCTCCAAGCCCATCCCTCGGTGTATTGCAGTGAGAGCGGAGGGTGGTAGGCTCGACAGAGGAGTCCGAAGTGAAGGCCCGCTGGGTCGGTTACTTTGAGAGGCTGTGCCAGGCTGATCCATCAGCTGTTGAGTTAGATGTCAGCGGTGTTACTATACCTATTGCTGACCCTCCAATCAACTGTGATCCACCATCGTTTGTGTAAAAACAGGCTGCAGTGAACCGGTTGAAACGGGGCAAAGCTCCAGGGATCTGTGGCATCCATGCTGAACTTCTCAAGGCTGGTGGAAATGCTGCACTCGTGTCGTTGCATGCAGTTTTGTGCTCTGCCTGGAACACAGGCATCATCCCAACTGACTGGAAGAGGGGCCTTGTTGTCCCTCTCTGGAAAGGGAAGGGTGATCGCCAAGACTGCAACAACTACCGAGGGGTGACGCTGCTCTCAGTGCCGGGCAAGGTCTTTGCTCGGATAATTCTCGATAGGGTTCGCCACCATCTGCTTGAGCACCAGCGTCCAGAGCAGTCAGGCTTTACACCAAAGAGGTCAACGATTGACCGTATCCTTGCTCTTCGTGTCCTCACCCAACGCAGACGAGAGTTTCGGCAGGGGCTGCTTGCAGCCTATGTTGATCTCTGTAAAGCGTTCGATTCAGTGAATCGGGATGTCCTCTGGAGGATTCTTGGTGTTTGTGGGGTGCCACCAAAACTGATCAATCTGATGTCTAAACGATACTCTGGTACGGGGAGTGCTGTGAAGTGTGGTGGTACCATCTCTGACTTATTTCAATTTGTTACTGGAGTCCGTTACGGGTGTGTACTGGCACCCACACTTTTCAGCACTTGCATGGACTGCATTCTGGGGAGGATGTCGGAGAGATCAAGCTGCAGTGCATTGTTTGAGAATGTCAAGATCTCTGACCTTGATTTCGCAGATAATGCAGTCATCTTTGCGTAGACTTTAGATATCCTCTTGGGGGCCCTCGAGGCGCTGGATGAGGAGTCGGAGCCGTTGGGATTACGGGTTTCTTGAGTCAAAACTAAGATCCAGGCTTTCGGTGACATCTTGGATGCTGCTGTCCTGTCTGTGTCTGTTAGTGGCGAGGATGTTCAGGTTACGGAGAGATTCACTTACCTTGGCAGTGATATTCATGTCTCTGCTGTGAGCCAGAGGTCAACAGACATCTGGGTCGGGCCTGGGGAGTCATGGATTCACTGGATCATGGGGTGTTGCGCTGCCGGTACCTGTGCGGGAGGATGAAAGTCCGAGTCTTCAGGTCCTTGGTACTTCCAGTCTTGCTCTACAGATGTGAGACTTGGACGCTTACCAGGGTTCTGAGAGGGCAACTTCATACCTTTGGTAGCAGGCCTCTTCAGAGAATCCTTGGGTATTGCTGGTCGGATTTTGTTTCCAACGAACGGTTGCTGAGAGAGACTCAAATGAGATTTGTTACCTGCATAGTCCGTGAGCATCAGCTGCGGCTGTATGGACATGTGGCTCGTTTTCCTGACGCTGATCCTGCTCACCAGATTCTCTCAGCGAGGGAGTCTCATAAGTGGAGGAGGCCAGTGGGCCAACCACGTGCCTCATGGTTGCAGCAGGTTGATCAGCATCTCAAGGAGATGGGGATGGGCCAGGCATCTGCCTGGGGGGTGGCCAGACAGAGACCCCTGGAGGAGGGCAACGGGCCGGCCACGTGCCTCGTGGTTGCAGCAGGTTGATCAGCATCTCAAGGAGATGGGGATGGGCCAGACAGAGGCCCCTGGAGGAGGCCCCGGAGGTGGAAAGTGGGCGAAGCGACGTGCTGCTCTGGCACATACTCCCATACCTACCCTGACCTGATTAGAAGAAGTATTTGATTAGTTGTGATTGGAAGTACTTGGTTGTGATTAGAAGAAGTATTTGATTGGTTGTGATTGGAAGTACTTGGTTGTGATTAGAAGAAGTATTTGATTGGTTGTGATTGGAAGTACTTGGTTGTGATTAGAAGAAGTATTTGATTGGTTGTGATTGGAAGTACTTGGTTGTGATTAGAAGAAGTATTTGATTGGTTGTGATTGGAAGACTTATTTCATTGGTCCTGTACATTTCACAAATTGAAAGATGGGGGAGAATCTTGGACCCTTCAAAATATGTTCCTTCCTTCCCTTCCTCTCTTTTTACTTCTTGAAGAGTCCAATTGTAAGGAACACTGTGATTTATTTTATTAACATGATGAACTGCACTTTTGATGGACAATCCTGTCCTCCCAAATATAACTCGATTATAATGAACAGTGAAATGTCGGATGTTTTTGTTTTGTAAATTCTCTAAATCTGGTGAACCATTGCAGGAAAGTTCTTCCCATGCCAACCGACCACCGACAGGCACCTATCCCTCTCCACATCGCTTCTTCAGTCCCCAACTTTCCGCCTCTCTCTATACTCCCCATAGCTTTGCTTTTGGCAATTTTTTTTTATTTCCCATGGCATTTCATTCTGGTTTCCCATTCGATGATCCATAGATCAGTCGTTTCAGTTTCACTTTGGGATATCTGTTTCGATTTGTCATCGCAACCTGTGATGCAACGTGAATGGTGTACAGGAAAAATGTATCAAAAACGATTTTCGGGGAAATCATTTTCTATTTTCAAAAGGATGTAGAAGGGTCGAGAGTGGCTTAAGGGTCTCAAAAGGTCAAGAAGGGGTCTAAAGTGTTTTAAGGGTCATAAAGGAGTTTAAAGGTCTCAGGGTCTTAAATGAGTCTAAATGTCTAAAGGGGTCTAAAGGCGAAAAAGCAAAAGGGGTCTGAAGTGTCCAAAGGGTCTTACAAGGTTTATAGGTCTGAAAAGTGTCGAAAGGGTTGAAGACGGTCTATTAGTCTTAAAAGAGTCTAAATGGGTATTGAAGGGTCTAAGGGGTGTAAAGGGTCTCATGGGGTCTACAGGGTGTAAAGGTGTGAATCTGCAGTAAAGAAATTAACTCTGGAGTGCAACATGGCAATACTGGGCCAAATGATCTCCTCGTGACTGTTTAAACTGCCTATTTAGGTGCATCGTGGTTAAAAATCTGATCGTAGAAAGTTTCGTCGTGAATTATCTTTGGGAGCCCAAAGCAGGTAAGGTCACAAACAAAAACACATTTTGGTTTTTTTTTATATAGAGATGTACAACCTTATTTTACTGCTGCAGCCTCTTCTTCCTCTTTCCAGGTAGGTGGCATCACTTTTTTTTTTTCTTCCATCGACCAGTTTACAGTGAGATCTCTTGGTAAAGCCTTGGCTAATGGGGAAATGCTCAATCAGAACCTCAATCAAGGCTACGGGAAAGCTCACCCATAGATGTTCAAAAATTCCTTTTACAGCTCGTTTTAATATGTAACGAAAAAGGTCGTTACATAACGGCTCTGGAAACACCCCCCGACCACCTGTAAGTGTGAAACCGAACAACGTCTGGACATACACCCACCCCCACCAAACTCCGAACCATAACCGCGATGCATAAGGGACGTCATTTTTTGAATGTCCCCTCAGATAAGACATCGTTAAGAGGTCAGAGATAGGGATAATATTGTAAGAAATGAAATGTATCTCACCTGTGATTAAGTATTTCTGTGATAGTGACCAGAAACAATTTGAAAATTTTAAAAAATATTATTGGTTGCCAAGGTTACCGTCTCCACCCAGTATGATATGTCATCACTGAAGTTTAACACTGAATTCCCGTTGAATTCCGAAATAAAATGGCCTTTTTATGAAGCATTGTATATATTGATCTACCGTTGCTGAGATAGCGAGAGGTGGCAGCTCATGTGTTTACAATTTATGAATTGTGAGAAAATGACTGTTTAAAATCCCTATTTAGGTGTACTGGTAAATAATGTTATCCTATAAAGTTTCGTGGTGATTAACCTTTGGAGCTCAGAGGAGTAAGGTCACAAATAAACAAACAAACACTCATTTTGTGTATGTATGTGCACATATATATATATATATATATATATATATATATATATATATATATATATATATATATATATATATATATATATATATGAGAGTAGTACTCTCATACACTGTAGTTGGTAACAGGTCCTACTACAGTTGTCTGCAGAGAATTACTGCAGGAAATAATTTTTGTCTGTGCTCATCCATTGGCAACCACCTATCACGTAATATCAAAAACGATGAGTTAGCCCATTCTCGAATGGGAGCTCCGACTGATGGGAACTGGTGGCACATGCATGAGAGTGTGGTGCTCGGAACCTCTCAACCATTAATTCACTTACTAATACAGAGGCTGAAGTACGTAACACGCATCCGCAAGGCTCCACTGTAAGCGCTTCATATTTTGTGATGTTTAAACGATTAAAGTTTGCCATTTTGAATTCTGCATCTGTAATAAGATAATCATGTACATTTGCTCCCCCTCCTGCCTATCTCACCCACATCTCTGCCTCCATGCCTGTATAACACAGGCCTCACAGCAATGGGCGACACAGCTGTCATGTCGACGCTAAATCCAATGGCACCAGAAACCCTTGAAAGGCACTGCTCGGTCGGAGTCCAGCAAGAAAACGCGACCGTCCTCGGCACGATGGATGTCGGGAAAAGCCTTGTCGAGGTCAGCTTTTAGCGTTCAATCCCTTGGGGACATGATTTGCAAAAGACAAATCCTGACGATGCTGTGCCATTGATAAACAGCATTTATTTAACTGTTGGATCACCACTTACGCATGCCGGAACAAAAGACTGTACACTTGTATATCAAAGTAACATACAAAGTGAGCAAGTAAGAAAACTGTCCCATTTCATTTGAGAATGATATTTTGATCCTTGAGGTTTTGATGAACCGCGGTCAGCATTCTTCCACAATGCACCTTCCGCCGTGATTGTGGATCATAATGGTTTCGCCAAAATTTATCTCCAATCAGTTTGATGGTCTTTGATTTCCTTTTTTTATTTTATTTTTTTTTTCAAACACAAAAGCATAATTCAAGGTGCATGGAAGAACCTCCAGCACAACAGACCACTCAATGATGGAATCAAACGAAGCATGTCACAAAAGCTCTTCGTGCTTGCAGACAGGACGTCCAATTGGATGTGAATCCGAACGACGACACGCACATCGATGCCTCGCCCTGAATGCGAAAATACCAGGATGACAGTTTATAGCTGGGCCGAGATAAGCTCGAAGGCACGTGCACAGACATCTAGGCTATCCGAATGGTCTACCAATTCTGATCTGTGCTTTGGATTAAATAAACTCTACAAGTGTCAGATAAACGATAGGAACTTCAATGCAAAAAGAGGAAACATGTTCCGTTGAGCTGAAAAATGAATGCTTTGGCAACAGCAAGAAGCTGAGGATGAAAGAAATACTTTCTGGTAAGGAGTTTTATGTCTGGATGGAATAAAAAATGTGTCCAAGACATTAAAAAAAAAAACCAGAGAGTTGGTGTCAAAGTCACCCAATGCTCACCTGTTTATACATTTATCATTTTTAAACGACGAGGCTAATAATATTTTTTATAAAGCATTGCAGTGAAGTCTGATCCAAATAATTTTAAAGCAATATATGTGTTCAAAACAGGTCAAAAATTTCAAACATTTGAAATTATTTTTTTAATTTCAACTTCACTACATCAATAATATACCACAAAGGAACCTCCATGCCAAATATCAGCATCCCAGTACACATATTAATGAATGGCAAGCTTCTAAATAACTTGCACCAAAAACTTTAACGTTGATGAGCTACAAAAAGGTAAAGTTCAAAACAGGTCAAAAATTTTAAACATGTGAAATTATTTTTTTAATTTTAACTGCACTACATCAATAATATACCACAAAGGAACCTCCATGCCAAATATCAGCATCCCAGTACACATATTAATGAATGGCAAGCTTCTAAATAACTTGCACCAAAAACTTTAACATTGATGAGCGACAAAAAAGTTTAGTTCAAAACAGGTCAAAAATTTTAAACATGTGAAATTATTTTTTTAATTTTAACTTCACTACATCAATAATATACCACAAAGGAACCTCCATGCCAAATATCAGCATCCCAGTACACATATTAATGAATGGCAAGCTTCTGAATAACTAGCACCAAAAACTTTGACATTGATGAGCTACAAAAAAGTTAAGTTCAAAACAGGTCAAAAATTTTAAACATTTGAAATTATTTTTTTAATTTCAACTTCACTACATCAATAATATACCACAAAGGAACCTCCATGCCAAATATCAGCATCCTAGTACACATATTAAATGAATGGCAAGCTTCTGAATAACTTGCACCAAAAACTTTAACATTTCATGCTCACACTCATGCTCACGCTGGGGGTATCGCTATAGCTCTCTGTTCTTCGAACAGGTGAGCTAATAAATAAATTTTCCAATACATTAATTGAGACTGCATTATTACTTTTTTGTTGCAGATAGACTGAAAGTTACAGAAAAGTGGAGGACATGGATAATACAATGTCCGGTGGAACTCGTAGAAACAGGAAGGCATCAGGAAGACCAACCCCTCATTGACCCTCACAACCTTTAAAATTACTTAATTCATAAAGATTCATAAAAAGATTGACTTGTGAAATGTTCATCAGATTTACTGTTTGTTCAGCCAATAGTGAAACGGAGCTTCAGTTTCTCATTTTGTGGAGTTTCAGTTACAGTCAGAGTACTTTTCAAACAGCTCCGGTGAATCGGAATCCGTTTCTCAATCTCCAAAGAAACGTCCACAAAAACACGACTGCACAATTTTGCCTCCGATGGAACACTACTCAGTAATGTTGGGTTGGTCTTCACGAATATGAAGGCCAACCCAACATTACGATGTCATATGTTGGCATTCTGAGCAGTACCCACCACACAAATGATTATGAGACGTCATCCTAATCTTAGCATCAAATAATAAACCCTCCTCTGTTTACTGCTGCTGTCACAGTGGATGTGCTTCTTTTTTATTTTCATCATAATTATGTTGATTGTAATCAGATGCGTACATAAATAAATGTTGGTAATCATAATTAAGCATTTCAAAGGCAATTTTCACATTCAACGTAAATCCTTCGGTCATCTCTACAATGTGATGGTGCACATTTTTCCCGACAGGTTAGGGGTCTGGCAGAGGGTCGTGGATGCTATGATCGACCACCACCTGTCCATACGCCTGCCAACTGGTCTCTGCTCTTAAGATTGCCACAGATTGATGCTTGGTTGCGCAGCATCGCCATGCGCATCAGAGACCTGGCGAGTTTCGTACAACATGACACGGGAAATCGGCATGGCGATGCACATCTCGTGTTGCTGAAGGTGCCAAGCTTTCTCGATGTGTATGCACCACCGTTCTGTCTGTTACATGTCATGTTTCACGTCTTTTCGGTAGATGCTTAAATATGGCCGGACATAGAGACAATGCGGGGCCTTGCAAGTCCTGGATGAGTGAATCTCCGGAATGATGTGAGGCTTCTCCCAAGAGTCGCTTCGGGTTTATCTCACAAACTGGTGAATCTCACGTCGGAGGTGCCTGCAGTTTACTCCTGCATGTTGCCCTCTAGTTGGCACCGAGTACGTGTTGGGCGAATCTCCTGCGATTTACCAGAACCCATTGATTCAACTTGCGTATTTCTTTTGATATGCCCAATGGCCACCGCTCCACTCTCCCCATGAGTTGTGTAGCATCATGTAAATGCTACACAACTATTTTCCATCCCAACATGTATTTATGGCTTCACTTATTTATGGTAAACCACTCCTTTCATGCCATGAGGTGCATTGGGCTGCTGAGGCAGTTTCATTTTGGCTAAGGAGTGCAATCCTGGAAGGGTGGCCACTCCGATGCAGGAGACTCGAATGGCTGGTTACCACAGTTGGCTGGTACTCATTTTGCTGACCTCACAATGATGGACAGGCTGAGTCAACTCACCTGGTGTTGTTTCAACAGTATGACCGGGGCTCAAACTCAACACCTTAAGCTCTTAAGCCAGCCACCTTCACTATTAAGCCAACATGAGGCTACTTAGTTAGGGTGGAGCACGCAATTTTTAGCTCACCTGGAACCTAGTTCCGGAGAGCTTATGGGATGGAGCGTCGTCCATCCATCTGTCCGTCCGTTCGTCCACAAATACTTGCAACTTCTTCTCTGAAACTACACATACAATTTCGATGAAACTTCACCACAACCTTCATCACCCATAATTTACCAAAGTTTGTTCATGACATGGGAAAAATTGGTGTTTAAGGGGCTATAAGGGGGGTTGACCCCCAAAATAGGTTTTTACTCTCTTCTCCGAAACTACACATACAATTTCGATGAAACTTGACCACAACCTTCATCTGCTGTGATGTACCAAAGCTTGTTCAATAAGAATGAAATTCCAAGCACATTTTAAAACATTTTAATTTAAATTTTGTATTTGAAATCAACATTGGGGGGGGTGCATGAAATACGTAACGCTTTTTTTTCGATTTGACCCCTGGTTCATGCCCTACAGAGTGGGGACCTGGGATCACAGGGGTCAAAACGGAAAAAAAAAAAAAGAAGTTTTAACAAAATGCGATATCCGATCATTCCTGGTGAAACTTTTGCCATCTTTCAACTTTCCTTGAAGTGGGAAGCGTGGGGATTTGTGATGGCACGCCATCGACTTTGCAGTACTGTAGTTGTAATAAGTATAATAATCTTGAACGGTTTGATTGCACACTATGCAGCAGCTGCTCTGTTCCTTACTTCAAACTGCCATGAAATATGGAAGCTGTATGTTTTGCCACGTTATAATGAATTGGCTCGATTGTTCTCGATGCTTTGCAATATCATATGGCATAAAAGACGAAGAAGCCCCACAAATTGTGGATAATATTCTTTGCAGGACATTTGTGAGGACATGGCGGGTCATGTGGAACAGGTTCGCGGTTTGCTGGAGGCTGAGTTTCCACTGCGCCTGCTTGCCATCTCTGTTGAGCTTCTCCTGGATATCCGTGCTGTGCAGCTGCTTTGGCATCGGCTGCGTGTTGCCACACTTGTCCTGCGCGAACGTATCTTTCGTGGGCTTCAAGACGCCAACGGAAACGTGCCTGGAATTACCCCCAATAGTCCAAAGTCTAACCCTGTGATTGTACAAACAGAGGTAACTTGCTACGTCCGCCACTGGAGGTGGACGGAGGTTATGTTTCCATCCCTGTCTGTTTGTTTGTTTCTTTGTCTGTCTGTTTGTTTGTCTATGAGCAGACTATCTCAAAACGTTGTGGACCGATTTGGATGAAATTTGGTGGACAGGTTAGGTGTGTGATGAGGATAAAACGATTAGATTTTGCTGACATATCCGGATATAGATAATAGCATTTCTTAAGTGATTCTTCACCATTGAGAAATGGGACCAACAACAATATATAACATGATATTTCAACAAGTTATGACAAAACTAGGTGGATGAGTTGGTTCGGTGACAAGAACAAGCCGATTCGATTTTGGTTCAGATCTGGATCCAGATCCGGCCTATCAGTGGGATACAAACTGTAAACTGTTCAGCCTAATGGAGGTATGCACTCTACCGATTGCCATTCTAGTTTTACAATGTTATTTAATTTGTTTGTATGTTGCTTTGTGTGCTGAAAACTTAAAACCTGCTTCTTTTTTTTTTTTTTAGGAGTGTTCCAGCTTGCAGACAGACAAGAATGGGCTTTGTGACATCCTTACTCGCTGCTCAGTTGACTACTTTTCTTTGGACTGTGGAATTTCAGCCTCTGAATTAAAGGCTGTAAGCCCTTGGGCAGAAACATCTTCTCTTCAACCTTGTCCTCCAAGCTCAAGTGGAGAAGTTATATCAGAAATTGGAATTAAATGTGTCAGCACTTTAATTTGTGATGGTAAACAAAGCCAAAGACGGGAGCAAATACAAAACCTATTGGATGAAGGTGAAACAAAAAATGTCAGTCCTTTGAAAGAGTCATCTTCTAAAGACACTGATAAGTTGGAGAAGAATATTGGTGATGATGAAGAAACGAAATTTGAGACCAGTGAGGAAACACTTCCACATCTCATGCGCGACGGCGTGGAATCGACACACCGTCAGTCGCTCACTTTAGAAGATGGAGACGATACCGTTGAAACTATGGAACACAATATGGATGAGTTTGATAAAACAAGGGTCATGCAGGATGAGTTCAACGTTGATGCTCCAGAGAGAACTCATTTTTTGGACTCTTCCGATATAAAGGCTGAGGGTATTTATTGTCGAGAGGCGGTTGCTTTAATGGCTTCCAGTGCACTTGAAAAGCCCTCGAACTTTTCAACCCAGGCGGTTGACTCTAATATAAGGCCGGACTGCCGTCGTGATGCTCTCAAGAGCAAGACCTTTGACCGAACCACAAAAAAACTAACTGCTGAACCACAAACGAGTCAGTCCGACTCAACAAATCTACTCTTGCAGAGGAAGAAGATCAAAGAACCCATTTATCAAGATGGTGGAGATGCCTGCGTCATCGTCAAAGGAGTGCAGGGAATAGCTTCCTGTTTAGAAACTGACAATAAAGCTGTTTTAATTGCAGACGTTATTCCATCCGAGGCAGATACTGTGACTATCACAGGAGCAGAAAATATTAGCCTTGCAAAGAAAGAGTTCCAGAGTCCAGATTCTCGCTCGAGCGATTCCGTGAATGCACACCAGCAAGTGGATAATTCTTTGCAATTTCAAAACGTGAAGTGCGAAAGATCAAACCCCGAATCGACTCAGCAATACCCAGCGACTCATTTGGAAGGGTCTGAGAATCAGGCAGATTCTTTGACAGTGGTAAAGACAATAAAAATGGAAAACGACTTTCGAGCTCCCCAGCTGAACTTTCCAAATGAGCCAAAGAAGGTTGATGAAAATGGCAGAGAAGACGTACATGACGTGTGTCATCTTCAAGTTTCTTCACCAACTTGTGATGAGGACAAACCAAATCTGAGGGGCTACAGTCTTCATCCAAAGCCATCAGAAATACAAAGCACTATTCCATTCGTGTCTCCGAGTACCAAGACTTCAGATGGTGACATCCTTGAGGGTAAGAATACCAAACTGCCTTTTTCAGAGAGAATTGTCTCGATGAAAGCAACTTTTTAATGTAAACGTTTTTGTTCTCTTTTACAAAGCCTCCAGGAACCGTACGGAGAAACCTGATGAACGTTGGTGTCTTTCCTTGTACAACAAACTCGGCTATGAAGATGATGGCTGTCGTGCCGAGGTACAGGCAGTGATGGCAGAAAATTCCATCCTGTTTGAGATCAATGAAACGGGCTTGGATGATTGGGAAATTTCGGAAGCTTCAGAAATTCTGGGTCAACGGGACGATAGCTCGGAAGGTCAACCGGGTTATAGCCCTGTACGAGATTTGCTGGAAAGGGATCACATCGACTTGCCCAACAACAGATTATTTGCATCTAACTCCATGGACCTAGAGCATGGTACAAAATGTTATTTTGAAGACAACTGACTTCAGTGTTGTTGTTGTTGTTGTTGTTGTTGTTGTTGTTGTTGTTGTTGTTGTTGTTGTTGTTGTCGTCGTCTCACCAAAAACACGACCTGATCAACTGACGATATCCCTCATCTTGTTCGTTCTAGGTCTTGTACTTACACCAGAAAGATCATCGGATATTGCACCTGAGGGAGATGGCTCATCAAGTCCTGCATCTTCAGAAGGTGAAAGCGACGGAGAGCAAGAGAAGCTTGAGGTCAGTGTTGTTTCAGATTATATTGGTTTGGTAATTGCTGCCAGACAAATATTCCACGTAATTACATGATGACAACACACGTCCAAGGATCAACGACGTAGGTTGCTCCTCTTTAATTTTGTGGCAGATCGCTCCCATATTACAAATCTTTCAGACTCTCGCCATAGGATTGAAGGTCGGTGTAAGTTATCGTGAGTGCTTCATTGATTTACAACAATAATGATACGTATGTGATGACTGAAAATGCATCAAACAAGGAATTTACAGGAACTTGTTTTTTTTTTTTACGATGATCCATCGAAGGCTCTTCGTGGAGCTTGTAAATAAATCGGATGGAAGAGGAAAAATTTCGTCAACATCAGTGTACTTTATTGCAAATTATAAGGGCGTACGTCGACGATGGAGAAATATATTTAGACTTTGGGATCTGAACCTGCGTTGTTTTTTTTTTTATACAAGGGTCTGGGCTTATGGGGAATCTGGATTACAATGTGCAGCAGGTTCACAGGTTGACCATCATCTCAAGGAGATGGGGATGGGCCTGGCATCTGCCTGGGGGATGGCCAGACGGAGGCCCCTGGAGTACCGGCGGAAAGTGGACGCAGCGACGTGCTGTTCTGGCACATGCTCCCATACCTGACCTGACCTGACCTGTTCACAAGCTACCGGAGGGTGTGGAGGGTAGATGGGAATACACAAAGACGAGTAATAATGGCCCCAAGAGAAACCGAATGATGAGGAATCGGCGTGTGTCAAAGAGATGATGGATGTGCATGGGTGAGCACATAAGGTACTGATGATCGTCAGCGCATTTGAAATACCGAAATGAGAAAGATGAGACTGGACACGGGGAGACTATTCTACAATCAGGAGATTAAGGGGCCAAATAAATGCAAGTGGGGAACCTTTTTTTGACTTGGGGAGGGTGAGAAGATGAGGGCTTCTAGAGAAATGTGTTTGACATGGGTTGTAGGATCAGGCAAGAGGAGCAAGTCCAGATGTAAGCTGGAATAAAATTGAGACCCCACCAACTTTCTGCCAGTCAGAGACTGAGAGTCCTTCGGAATCCACCTCCCTCGGTGAGATACCAATGGTGTGGAAGGCCGTGTTTTCCACCACCAGAAGCAGGAGCATCCCCCAAAGTGGGAGCAATACTCCATGGAGCGCCATATAAATGTCTTGTACATCATGATGAGCTCGGCGTGGCTCAGGAATGTGTTACCTCTATATGGAACACCCAGACGGTGACTGGTCTTTGATGTGAGCTTGGGGGTATGATACTCCCATGAAAGGTTATGGCAGATAGTGAGGCCATGGAATTCCAGGGACTTCATCTCTTCCAGTGGCTGTCCAGAGAAGTGGATCGGATAGTATGTTAACCTTTGTAGAGAATTGTTAAAGCATGTGACTTGTCCGTGTTGAATCGAATGTTCCAAGGAGCTGAGGAGCTGCTTGTCTTGTCCTGGTTTTACAAAAGGGATTCCACAGCAGCCAGCCTTTCACAAGTGTGATGTATTGCTCTGCAGAGGGTGGAGTCATTGGAAAAATGTTAGTTCTTTTTCAGGAGAATTCGACAGATCATTGATATAGATTACGAATGTCAAAGGCACTAAGATTCCATCTTGTAGAACCCCAGCCTAAAGAGCAAATTCATGGGAAAAAACACCATCAAGGGCCACCCACAGGAAATCAGACAACCAAAAGAGCAGAAGGCCCTGAATACCACAACTCAGAAATCAAGGTTGGATGACAGACAGTATGAAAAACTCAAGAGATATCCAGTGAAATGGCCCTCATCTCTTTCTTGTGGTTCAGGGCATCCATCCACAGATTGTCTGAAGGAATATTATAATCCAAGGTGGAACGGCCAGGTCAGAAACTAAACTAGATGTCAGAGATTAGCAAGTTAGAGTAGAGAGATAGTGCCTGATGTTGGCTGCAATGATGGACTTCATGACTTTGCTTATGATTGAGAGAAGGCTGACAGGTCTGGAGTTGTTGTTGTTGTTGTTGTTGTTGTTGTTGTTGTTGTTGCTGCTTAGCCATACTCAGTTCTCTCAAACACGCCCGTGGCACAGAGATAGCCGATCAATCTCCCAGAAGCGACCCAGAGATCACCCACACCCAGGATGGCGAACCCCCATCTTCACAAGCGAAAAGGCGTCCCTGATAGTTGCCAGGTCTGGAATTGAAGGGATCGCTTAAGGAACAATTCTTGTAGATGGGGGTGATGCTTGCATTTCTAGAAGGAGGAAGTTGCCAATCCAAAAAGGAACCGTGAAAGAGACAGGGCCCAACATCAGGCTCACCTGCAATGTAAACTATCCAGCTTTTCACCAACCTCAACAGCCTGGTGAGAGCTCATCAGATTTGTGTATGGTACACAGACCCCTCCATTCCTTTAAAGGAAAGAGTCATTTTGGGCACTGCTTGATTAAAAAGCAGGGTTCTTGAACGCTGTCTTCACTCAAAGGTGACGGTCCCAAATCTGTCCCTTCTTGTACTCACCCTTTCCACCTTTATATAATGTTCCTTACAGCGTGTGGAATTTTGCCCTGCCATTATGGAGAAGTTTCTTATCCAACTGGACACCTCTTCTGCAACTGGTCTTGATGACATAAGTGTTCTCATCCTAAAGAACTGCGCTTCAGTCCTTTCATACCCTCTCTCTTTCATTCTGGAGAGATACGCAATGATTCTGGTGGTGGTCGTATGGCAGCTTAGCTGCCAGGGTAGCTATCATTTCTTAAAGCGCAACTGTGTCGCTGATGCAGTGCCCCTCTACCAGTACATACACCGAAAACTGGTACTCATTTTGCCAACCTCGGAAGGATGACAGGCTGAGTCAACCCCCTGGTGTATTAATTCAGCGGCCGACGGGGCTTGAACTCAGGACCCTAGGATCCCAAGCCACCACCCTAACCGCTGAGCCAACACCAGGCTTGCAATGATTCTGAGCTGTGCAGAGAGACCGCAGGGTTTGCCTTCAACAAGGACAATGGTAGTTGTGTTCTTGCGATAGACTCACCACAAACATGCATCAATATATCGAGGTTGAGATAATGGACAGGAAAGTTGATTATAGGGTTCGGGTTTAACCTGTGAAGAACAGAAATTAATCCATAATGGAAGAAATTCCAGCAGCAGTCAATGTTACGAGCCGATCCGCTGACGGACCAATCTTGACTGGATATATCAGATATTAGGCCAGACCAATCAGGCTTTAGCAAATTCCTATACAGTTATACCCCTTCAGGGTTCTCCATTTACTGCCAAGGAGATTCCCACTTTCCCATCACGTGGTCAGAAGAGCCAAGAGGAACTGAGCCAGAACAGCATACGTTTAAGAAAAAGTTTCACATGACAACGTCCAGGAATGAATGGTTGCCATTTGGGGAGATGTGTGTTGGAAAAGAAACAGACTAAACAATCCATTCATTTTGGTGAACGACATAGCTGTGAGGCCATGTACTGAGGTATGTGACTCAACACCAAGCCAATCGTCATGGTGGCAATTAAGCTGTCCACAAATTAGGAAGAGTGAACAGGGTTTGAACAGAGAGGAGAATGTCAGTGTTTGCGGAGAGAGCCTCTTATATGGAGTCCGCAGAGTTGGAGGGGGGGGCGGTAACCCCCCCTCCCCCAAATTATACATTGTTACAGCAAGCCACGTGAAGCCAAATGTACTCCACATGGTTGGGGACGACCAGTGAGGGGTAGGGTCTGTGGGGAAGGGAGGATCAAACATACACACAGCAATACCGTCACCAGTGCGGAGGAGACAGGCAAAAAAGTCTCGGACATCCTTTTTCGAAAATAATGCTTCCGTAAGATGTACAATATCTGGGTTAGCTGGAGCAGCCTGGATGGACAGATTTGTGAAGTTCAAGGGCAGACCCCTGATAGTGAAGCAGGAGGTTAGAAAATAGGAATTGGGATCAGATGGGCAGGGACCAAGTGTTTTAGGACGCAAGCTGGCCCTCACGACTGGTCTGATCATTTCTGTACACCCAGTTCAACGACGCAGAGTGCAGCATCTTGTCTTGACTGTGAACAAGGGTTGATTGAATGTGTGGGGTTAGCGAGGATGACACGTGCAAGTTGGGAGATGTGATGTGGCTTTCACATCTCCCATCTCCCAATGTGCGATTGAGTTGGGAGAAGGGAGAGTGGAAGGGGAAGTGTTGGAGGAGGTGAAAGGAAAGGAGGACATGACAAACAATTGTGTGATAAGACCACATTGAGGACGTCGGATAGAAGTAGAATGAGAGATGTTACGGAATGAGTCTATAAGAGGAAGAAAAAGAGTACGCAGAGCAGAAGAAGAACAGCACAAGTTTTTTTTTGTTTGTTTGTTTTTGTTGTTCAAGAGAGATGCATGGAATTGTTGATTGTTCATCAAGGCGTTCAGCCAGAAAAATTTGAGTAAGTTTAATAAAGGAGTAGAACAGAGTAAGGAAAGTAAACAAAGGTGTCAGACCAGTTGAGTCTATGGCAGAGCACAGTTTATATGGATTTGAATAAAGAGGAGCAGATACATAAATGTTTACACAAGTCAGTGAAAACACAAATGAATACATAAGACAATTCCAGTTTCCTTATCTTTGGGGCAGGGCAGCGTTGCCCGACGAAGAACCGGAACCAAAAGTGTTCTAAACATCATTCGACATTGCTTTAGATTAGAATGCTAAACAGACTAATTGAAATAAAATGTACGGTCAAATCATGGTTAAATATGCGTCGTACAATGAACTCGTGTTCTTAGCAGCTTTTGTCCTGGAGACTTCAAGAGCTCTTGGCCTGGCTGGATATTGCAAAAACCTGGGCAAGATCGGCTCACTGCCCAGCAACACCAGAACCCCATTTCAAGAAGGTGGGATTGTGCTCATTTTGTTGCCATGATGTGTCTTGTGTTGCACACACAATGGTTGTGTTTAGGTCATGAACTCGATTCATGATGATAAACCTTATAAATTGCCTTGGAGGGACAACATCTTTCCTGGAGATCCACAGGGCATTAAAGATTGTGTTCTTCAATCTATGCTTAAAGTTGCACCGTCGTGCTGTGCTGAAGAGGTTGTGCCTCCCTTTGCGTTTGGAGGGAGGCTTTTAAGTCGGATATCTCATCCACTTGCATTATATTTTGAAAAAAAAAAAAACGTCTCTTAGTACCTACCATGTGGAGACGAAGTTCCATGCACAGAGAGTTGGTCGAGGGGATCAAAAAGTTTCTCCTCCAATCATGCAGCACGGGTCTTGCATCAGTGAACGTCGGCACAGATAGGCCTTTTCTGTGTAGTTTCTAGCCAATGTCACACATTATTTCCAGCAACGGCGGTGGGTGTGCCAATGTGACATTGGAAAAGAAATCGCGTTTTTGGTTCGGAAACTTTTTGAAAATAGGAAAATCCTTTTTGCTCTCCCTCGTAAATTCACAGTGATAGAGCGATTACGCATGCCCGGAAAATACTGCACTCATCGTCACACTGATGATCCATCGGGAGAGCTGCGACCTTTAGTTCATCCTGCTATTAATTTGTAATTGGTCACTGGCTTTAACACCAATACAATTTTTTATTACGAAACCCGGAAAAAGCTACAAATATTGAATGAGCAGTTTCAAATGGAGCACTTTGCCACCATTAGAGCATTTAAATTGTATCAGATGTGGCAATAAATGTGAATTGTTGCTCCCAGCTTGCCGGCTTGATGACAGAAGACGCCATTTCAATTTTTGTCGCCTCCATCCCTACCCCATTTAGAATCCCTTGCGGGCAACTTACTCGTGATTGTAGACCGAGTCATCTCTGTCTGCATGAAATCACTGCTTTTTTTAAAAATTGCATTTTCGAATCACTTTAGAATTATTATGGGGCAATCTATTTGTAATGTATGCATTCCAGGGTATAAGGCTGAAATGAGAAAATTTAAATTGAGAAATATAAGGATAATATTGGAGACGGATGTTGGAGCAGCATTGATCGGAAGTAAAGGGTGGGAGGAGTTGGGGGTTACGGTAAGGGAGGGAGCATATGGCATTGGGAAAATAGTGAAAAGTTCCTCCATAAATTCCTCCAGAGACATGACAGAAATAAATAGACACCATGATTTTTCAAGAATTTATTTATTGAACATTTGAAGTACATTTGAGCCATTTTAATACACACAGTCATATTTTGTAGACTTGCCATTTGCAGATGTCAACACTTTTACTCTCTCGGCATAGAACTAACAAGTTCTGAAATTTTCTCTTGTGGGAGTTCTGCCCAGGCTTCCCACAAAAGATTTAGAAATTCTTCCCATGATGTTGGTTTCCTGGACATTTCCCACACAGCTCGATCCAATATGGCCTGGAGGTGTTCAATAGGATTCATCTCAAGAGACTGACTTGGCTATGGAAGTCGCTTGATCCCATTTCTGTGCTGCCATTCTTTGGTCTTTTTTGCAGTGTGGCATGGAGCTCCATCTTCCATGAACACAGTGTTGTTTTTGACCATCTGACCAGTGAAGAAGACAGGGAAATGTCCATCCTCAAGGATAGAAATGTGTATCATAGAGTTGATGTTGCCAACACACTCCACAAGCTCTGACCACCTAGCGCTCCAGATTGCTCCCCACACCATCACTGAAAAACCACCGTGTTTGACAGTTGGCTGCAATCAGTACAAAGAAAACTCGTGAATGGGAAGTCTCCAGACCCATACGCATCCACTGTCAGAAAATTGAGCAAATTGGGACTCATCTGAAAAAAACGACAGTTTATCAAAACTCCAAGGGTCTGGTGGCCAGCTCGTCAACCCACTTCTTTCTACTTTGAATGTTGGCTGGTCTAAGAAGAGGTTTTCTCTGAGCTGCTCTCCATAGTAGCACAGTTTATAAAGGTACCACAAAGGCAGTTCTTGAGCTAACTTGGACCTCCTCTGCAACATCTGCTGCCTTGCAACGGGGAGTTTTCTCAATGGATCCGTTTGACAGCCCGAAAACACCTTTCTGAGGGCCCAGATCGACCAGAACGGGAAGCTGTGGATTCCTTGCCTTCGCTGGTGAATTGCACAATCACCTGATTGACTGTAGAAAGCGGAATGCCAAGGTTCTGAGCTATCTGACGCTGGCTGATTCCACCTTCCGATTGGCCAACAATTTGTCCTCTTTGAAAATCGCAATGATCGTGTGCTCTGTGGTGGAAAATAACTCAATTTCCACACGATCGATCGACCAGCATACCAAAGGAGAATTTTTAATTTTGTAAATATGGAGGAAGAACATTCAATGCTTCACTGAAACATTCAAATGAACTTCACTGAAACAGAAGCCTGAAGTAATCCCTCTTATACACAATTTAACATCCAAAAAATGAGAGGGTGAGACATTTGCCATTTCAACTATGGGATGAGCTGATAGGCAATAGGCAAACTAACTCAGAACTGCAATGCGTGGCCATTTTGGGTGGGAAGGAGAGAATGCACAATCATGGCAAAAGTTTGCATTGTTATCAACCAGGTCACCCTGTTTATATACAGCGAGCAAGACCTTTTTCATAGTAAGATATTCCTTTTATCAATATGTAGGTCAAAAGACTGTTAGGAAAAAGGAAACATTACTGACAGCCGATTTGACTATAGTACAAAAATTAAATTTATAAAGTACCAGCAACAATTCAACAAGTGAATATAATTGAGAATACATGAATATAATTATTTTTCTTCCACAGCTCCCTGTGTTTGAGGCATAGCTAATTGTCGTACAAGACCCAAGAACTCGTTTCTGCAAATTAGTAGTTGAATATTAGTACGAATCACTGAGTAAAACTTGCTTCATACAGATGAAATGAATAAATTTAAGGTGTCTATTTACTTCTATCATGTCTCATCTGAATGTAATAAACAGATCGCCCCTTTGAGGGGACAAAAACGTTTGGGGCTTGGATTTTATCCTGGGGAAAATACTGATTTTATCATTTAGAATTATTGAAATCTTATGCATTTCAACTTCATCATCAGCCTTTTTATTTATTATTATTATTATTTATTATATTTTTTTTTGTATGAGCTCGTATGAGAGCGAAGCATTCATTCAAAACTGCTTCAAAACTTTACTGGTTGAGGACAAACGGAGTCCCAGCTTTGAAACTCAAACACCATAACTTGTTTAATAAGTTTTAACAATAATGACTGAGGATATTTACACATACGGTTGTCAACTTTAACATTCCTCACAATCCACAGAGTTTCAGAGATACGGTGGCAGGCCGGGAACTCCTTAAGGATCTACTCACTGAGGAAGGACAAAAGCTCATTGTGCTTCCTACCAAAAAGAATGCCGGCAAGTGTTATCTCTGCCCCTCCCACAGCAGGAAACAATGTTTTGCAATTGTGTGCATGTGTGTGTGTGTGAGATATATATATATATATATATATATATATATATATATATATATATATATATATATATATATATATATATATATATATTTCGGCACGCCCCTTTTTTTGTTCCACCATCAGATTTTTGTTACTGCATGAAATGAAACGAGCTTTGACATATATAGTAATGATATTATTGTCTTCCTTAAGAAGCCCCTCAAAATTCGTTTTTATGATTATGGTAGTTAAACAGTTAAAAAAACTCCATTTGCAAAATGGGAGGAATTATTGCACAAAAAAGAAATAAAAATGTTTCCCATTTTTTAGAGGACCACTAAGATGAGTTCGGCTCATAGAATCACGCTCCGTTTGAGGAGAAAACAGTTGAGTTCATACCTGACGAATTTGCAGTTTCCATGTGCCGTAGTTTCTTCACAAAACCATGACTTTCTGACTAAGTACAAAGTATTTCTTTGCTTTTTTTGGTTGCCGTTTTGAAATTTTCCCCCGAATACATGGTTGCCATTTTGTAATTTTCATCGACCGATACCCGATACCCGCTGCCCAGCCGGACCAACTGCCAACAAAGTATCGCCCGGTCAGTTACGGTTAAACCCAAAATCATGATCATCGTTTTAGTGTGGAGGTGAGTACTGACAGTGTACTTGGGTCTTTTCCTGGTGGGTGCGGGATTGAGCACGTGCACATAAAAATCTCGGGTCTCCGCATAGTGGCGTACAGGCTTAAGTCGTACTTCTGTTTACTCCCGTAGAAAATCACAGAACCATCCGATCGACATGCTGTTAACAGTTTCAGAATCAGCTAAATTCTACAACATATGAATATGTAGACGAAACTGATCCGGCCTTTTGGATCACTTTAAAGTAGGGTGCCGTGTAATTTTAATGCGCTCTATGGATCCTCCGGAACTCACGAATAGTACACGCTGTGTAGTCACTAAACTACGTGGTAATGTCATCGAAGTGCAGCTACTGCGGGACAGTCGAAGGGGAAAACCTGAATGATAATCAATGGATAAAAATGATATAATATATTGTTTAAAATACATTCATGCTATCTGTCTTTTACCATATGTTGCCAGTGACGCCCGTCGAAGATGGGCACCTTTACTAGTGTGTGTGTGTGTGTATATATATATATATATATATATATATATATATATATATATATATATATATATATATATATATATATATATATATATATATATATATATATATATATATATATATATATATATATATATATATATATATATATATATATATATATATATATATATATATATGTCTATAGTAAGTCTACACCCCCTTTCAACATTTTCACCTTTTGTTGCCTCATAGCCTGGAATTAAATTATATTAAATCAGACTTTTTCCA
This sequence comes from Eptatretus burgeri, assembly GCF_056783735.1. Classification (NCBI taxonomy): domain Eukaryota; kingdom Metazoa; phylum Chordata; class Myxini; order Myxiniformes; family Myxinidae; genus Eptatretus; species Eptatretus burgeri. The sequence continues at coordinate 52,957,059 of NC_140975.1, read as the reverse complement.
CCTTTATTTACACATCGTAGCCTACAACTTCCAAGTGAAAAACAAATTCTACAAATTTCAGAAAATTAATTTATAATACAAAACTATAATATCTTGGTTAACTAACCTTCCCTTACCGAACTGACCTACGGTGAAAAAGCGGTTGAAGAGTTGAACCCATCTCCGCACCAACCAGGTTAACTATGCGTTTCCGGAGCCTATCAAGTAAAGACAAGTGGCAGGCTGGTGCTCCAGCCCAAATGTGGCAACAGGAATCCATAAGGGGATGTATAGTTGTCTTATACAGATACAAGACAGCATCAGGAGGTAAATAGTTCCACGCTTGATAGAGACAATCAACTTGCTTAGAAACACCACTTAGCAATACCAGAAATGTACTTATCCCAACGGAGGTTAGAGGAGATGTCCAGACCAAGAAGCTGGAGCTGAGATTATTCTGTTATGGTTGAAGACCCCTTGTGCACAGAAGGGCAAGACCAGTTTCTGGAGCAAGACATGGACAACTATTTAGTTTTCTTTGCATTGAAAGTTACCAGCCAGTCATGCCCCCACTTCAACACATTCTCTAAATCATTGTCCAGCGCAACTCCAACCTCGAGTAGTATTGAGTGAATCAACAGATGTGCAGTAAAGTGAGGAGTCATCTGCATACATGATGAGCTGAGCTAAAACATTATCAGGAAGACCATTGATATAAACAAGGAACAGAGTGGGACCAAGGACAGAGCCCTGTGGAACACAAGAATTGATGGAGCAAGTCAGAGAAGAATGACCCTCAAGTACCACCTTCATCTATCAATTTACAAGTAAAGCCAAAATGGTTGAATACATCACTCCAGATACAACATACGAATGAAGCTTGTGAAGCAGACGCTTGTGCCACACTTTATCAAAGGATTTTGAGATATCCAAAGCAACTCATCGAGCTTCATCCTTGAGCTCCAATGTCCTGTTGAGCTGATCCGTAATTAATGATAGCAGATCGTCAGTGAAGCGGAAAGGCAAAAGCCATACTGACAGTCAGTGAGAAGTTAATTGTCCTCCAGATTGGCTGATAAGTTGTTCATTGATGAAAACAGGGACAATAGAAGCCACTTTCCAGGATGAAGGAAACACCGAAGCAGACAAGCACAGGTTGTATAGCTTGGCAAGAATGCGTGACAGTTCAGGCCAACATATTGTTACTGTTGTGGAAATTCACAGATCACCATAAAGGTCCTTAGATCGGTTATGTCAATAAGTCTGTGTTCAGATAGATTTCCCCACCGATGCTTAACGGGCAATTATTGGTGTGCCGGGCTGTGATCTTTGAGGTAGTGTTATTCTTTTGCTATCGTTATTTTGGACCAACTGCATTTCAACCACCACAACCACCTTCTCCACAACGCCGACCACAACCACCTTCTCCAAAATCGCCAACATCCCCACAGACAACAAACAACCACCTTCTCCACAGCTGCCTTCACAACAACCGCCTCCTCCACAACCGCCTCCTCCACAACCGCCTTCACAACAACCACCTTCCCCACAACCACCTTCACACAACCACCTTCCCCACAACCACCTTCACACAACCACCTTCTCCACAACACCAACTACAACCACCTTCTCCACAACGCCAACCACAACCACCATCTCCTAAACCGCATCTCCCCCAATAACCAACAACGAACACCATCGCCTCACCTTCAACTCCGCAAACGCCGCCATCTTTGCGCCAGCCACGGCAAGTTCCCAGCGAACAGCATCGCTGCAAACAGACGCGGGGGTTTCCTCGTTGCGCAGGGACGCTGTTTTCACCCACGTACGCTCTCCTTTGTTGGCGCCAGCGACGGTGATTTCACCCACATCTGCTCTCTCCGAGCTTCGCATCGAAATCGGATCAAAAGATCGAAAGGGCGGAGCCAGCGGGGGGTCAGAGGTGAGAGATCGGAGATCAAACCTCGCCTCACGGGCCCTATAAAAAAGTGCGCAGAGCGCCAAGTTCACAGTCAGTCAGTCAGTCAATCGGTCTGGGTTTGGAGTTGTGTGAAGATCAAGGTTCGAGTCCAGTGGAGGGCAGTGGAGGTCTGGGTTCGCCGAGGAGCCAAGGAGCGTGGCCAAGCCTGCTGTGCCGCACAGAACTGCGCGTTCATGTGCGGGTGGTGGAGAGGCCGGAGAGGAGTCGCCAGCCAGCGGCATAACGGTCCGAGGTGATCGGACTTCGGGACAGTCCGAGCGACGCTTAGGGACAGGCGGGCTCTTTAAGAGAGCATCAACTCTAAGAGAGCAAAGACCCGTTCGTTCCTCTGAGGCATTGTCGGCTGGGCCTGAACCACCAGGCCACCCGACGAGGCCTGGGTCGAACTGCGGTCACGCCAGCTGCCGTGAGGACGGGAGGTCGCGGGTCGCCCCATCGAGGCTCCACGAAGGTGAAGGTAACCAGCCCGGCCTCTCGGAGCTTCTGTGGTCATCACAGCTCCGTGCTCATAAAGACCCAAGAGGTCCAGTCTACCCCTCATCTTTCCTTGTTTCTTTGCAAGAACGTTGTGGCGCCATGTCCGTAGGTAGAACTGCTGTTAAGTGCAAGTGACTGTACATAATAAATATACGGTTGTAGTCTTTGTCTTGCTCGCGTCTTGTCCCTACCCCCATTCATTGCATGCTTGTCTATATCTGCATTGCTTCTTTGACCATATATGTGTGCAAATAAATGTCCTTGTGTGAATGTAAACCTGTTCGTTGCATCCTTTTCCCTCCATTGAACTGCCATATTGCATTCGGAATATAGTTGGATTTTTTAATTGCCGATAATACAATCGGGTCCAACGGGGCCTCGCGATAATACCCCGCTCGGTTATCCCAAAACAGAGGGAGCTGCTTAAGCGGCTCGTTTCCAAGCAGGCCCCGTTGAGGTACAATCTCTCGGTAGTCTGCCCGCGCAAATAATTAGGTAAATCGACTATTCGGCGATCGGACCCTGTAACGCGTGGGTAAAGTACGGACAAGGTTGTGGTGTGCTTAAAACACACCCCTGGCTAGTTTTCGGCATTGATCTGGAAAGCCGCGACTGGATTGCAACGTCAGTGGGCGAAGCGGCCGCCATTAGCTAAACGCGGTCGCTCGCACGCCGGCGGGCGGAAATCCACAACAATATCTTCAATATAATCACAGGGATTCTATCAGGAACGATCGCTTTTGAGGAATCTAGAGTGTGAATAATTCTGGCAACCTTCTAAGGAGTGATAAATGGAATAGGAACTTCAGAGACTGCATGAGATGGAAAAAAAGGAAGAGGGTCTCCCTCATGATTGAGGATCGGTCAGGTCAGGTATGTGAGCATGCGCCGAAGCAGCGCATTGCTGCCACCATTTTCTGCCGGTACACCAAGGGCCTTCATCTGGCCATCCCCGAGGCAGATGCCTGGCCCATCCCCATCTCCTTGAGATGTCGATCAACCTGCTGCAACCACAACACACTTGGTCGGCCCATTGGCCTCCTCCACTCACGAGGCTCCCTAATTGAGAGATTCTGGTGAGCAGGATCAGCATCAGGAAAATGAGCCACATGTCCACAGAGCCACAGCTGACACTCACAAACTATGCAGGTAACAAATCTCATTTGAGTCTCTTTCAGCAACCGCTCGTTGGACACAAAGTCCAACCAACAATAGTCAAGGATTCTCTGAAGAGAGCTGAAACCAAAGGAATGAAGTCTCCATCTCAGATCCCTAGTCAGAGACAAAGTCTCACATCTGTAGAGCAAGACTGGAAGTACCAAGGACCCGAAGACTCAGACTTTCACCCTCCTGCACAGTTACCGACAGTGCCACACCCCATGACCCAGTGAATCCATGACTCCTCAGGCCCGACCCAGACGTCTATTGACCTCTGGCTCACAGCCAGCAGAGACATGAATATCACTATCAAGAAAAGTGAATCTCACCGTGACCTCAACATCCTAACCACAAACAGGTACAGACAGGACAGCAGCATCCAGGATGTAATTGAAAGCCTGGATCTTAAGGCCCAGTCACACCTTGACGTTTTAGCCAACGTATGCCGATTTTTGAATTTTTTTTCTAAAACGCTGGCACACGTTGAATACGTTATGGGTAAGTTTTGATAACATTGAGAGCACGCTGAAAAACACTGCCATACGTCGTTGTACGCAGGCTTTAAACGTTGTACTTTTTGGTTGTCCTCAAATTTTTTCATGCTTGAAATTTCACGACTTATGCCGGCGTATGACTCACACGTTCCGCTACGCTGGCCACAAGTTGTATGCACGGTCTGCGATCGTTGACAGACGTCAACACATGCTACTTGTAAGTTAATCATAAGTTGAGACACGCCGAGGTAATGTTTAGCGTACCCGAAACTTATTTCTAACCTACGATTAACGTGTTGTTGGCACGTTACGCGATCGTTGCCACACATCGACAGACGTTACTTTTAAGTTACTCATAGGCTGAAAGACGTCGGTATAATGGATCGTCCTTGCATCAGCGTCCACGGCCAGGACACTTATTTGCAGCATTCTTCAAACTTTTCTTCAGCATGACGAGGATGTTCACACTTCGATGTCTAGCTTGGCTATGATTCCAATTGTCCATCGGCAGCGTCTATTTAAAATAGTCGAGTTTGAGCGTTTTAACACGTTCAGAAGAAACGCTTCAAATTTCCAAACCCCAGCGTCAAAAAACAAAGGCGAGTGACAGCAATTTAAATCGTTCATTGTAAACAATGAAAATAGCTGAGTGGTACGTTTAAAAGTCGTTGAGTGTAAAAATCATCCAATTGTTGAGCGCAAGCGTCTACTTTCAATAGTGGAGATGCAGCCATTTAAATCGTTGAGTGGCAGCCAATGAATAGCAAACCCCACGTCACCGGCAAAGATAAACTGCCGCACGATATGGATAAGTTAGGCTATCGTTGGGCATAGTTTGTGAACGCCGGCTTCACGATAATTATTCGTTGGTATACCGTATCTATAAGTAATCAAAGCGCTCTATGCACATTATTAGTTCATTGTGCATTTGTCCAACCCGTTATGAATAGACCTAAATCGTAAAAACAAGCTATAGCTCATTGTTGAAAAAGCCCCATAAAAAATTAGCCGCGAAAAACTTCGAACAATGGTGAAAAGATGTCTCCTACCCATGGACACGCGGACGCAAGGACGATCCATCATAACCCACACCCTCCCCCTCACACTCACCTACTACTGCCAACATGAACAAACTACTACTAATACTAATACTGATACTGTTACTGCTGACATGGACATCGACTCAAAAAGGACTCGAAAACACTGTTGGGTTCCCCTTTTATGAGCAGCATTTTTATATACCAATTCCCAAAACCGCTGGGAACACGTCTTTATATGGCAGTTGTAAGCTAGAAACACGTTCATTTATTTTTTTGTCGACCAGAAGACGTCATTGGAATACGTCTGCATACGTCGATGTGTGTTGGGACTACGTAAAGAATTGGTTCAAAGCACGTCAAACATAAGTTAGAAATAAGTTTCGCGTAAAAAAGACATTACCGCGACGTGTTTCGACTTATGAGTAGCTTATAAGTAGCCTTTGTGGACGTGTGTAAGCGTCCACATATCGTGTGTAAAACTTATCCCCATCGCATGCGGAACGTGTGTCATACGCCGAGTACGTCGTAAAATTTTCAACATGTTTAAAATTTCTTGACGTACTCTACTTACTACGACGTATGATAGCGTACTTTAGCGTTGTACTCACGTATACCAAACTTACTCATACCGTATTTGACGTGCCCCAACGTTTTAGACACATTTTTCTTAGGTCGGCATACGCTGGCAAGATCGCCAAGGTGGGACCGCGATGTTGACACTTCCATTTCTACGGCAGTTATGATTCGAATCGTTGTGCGTCAGCCTTTTAATAGGCTACGTCACGACATCGTCGGCGATGCGTGCAACGCGCTATGCCTAAGTTAGACTATCATTGGGCATCGGTTGTGTAGGCCGACAACAGGTTCAGCATTCGTTCGTATAAGTTATCTAGAACACAACGAAACGTTCTGTGTCCGTTACCAATGCGTTATACATAAGACCAAGTCGTTATGAATACGTCCGAATCTTTAAAAAAAAACATCAAAAGTTCAATGTAAGCCAGCGTTTTACATACATTTTAATACGTTGCCATCGCTGGCTAAAACGTCAAGGTGTGACCGGGCCTTTAGTAATCCAGTAAGTGTGACCCAGGAAACCCGTAATCCCAGTGTCTCCAACTCCTCATTCAGCACCTCGAAGGTCCCCAAAAGGACATCCAGAGTCTCCGCAAAGACGATTGCATCATCTGCGAAATCAAGGTTAGAGATCTTGACATTTCCAAATGATGCACCACATCTTGATCTCTCCGACATCCTCCCCAGAATCCAGTCCATGCAAGCGCTGAAAAGTGTGGGGGCCAGAACACACCCCTGATGAACTCCAGTAACAACTGGAAATAAGTCTGGGATGGTATCACCACATCTCACAGCACTCTCAGTACCAGAGTATAGTTCATACATCAGATTGATCAGTTTTGGTGGCACCCCACGATGACCAAGAATCCTCCAGAGGGCATCCCGATTCACTGAATTGACGCTTTGTAGAGATCAACATCGGCTGCAAGCAGCCCCTGCCAAATTCTCGTCTGTGTTCGGTGAAGACCCGAAGAGCAAGGATACGGTCAATCGTTGACCTCTTTGGTGTAAAGCCTGACTGCTCTGGACGCTGGTGCTCAAGTAGATGGTGGTGAACCCTATCAAGAATTATCCAAGCAATGACCTTGCCTGGCACTGAGAGCAGCGTCACCCCTCGGTAATTGTTGCAGTCCTGGCGATCACCCTTCCCTTTCCAGAGAGGTTCAACAAGGCTCCTCTTCCAGCCAGTTGGGATGATGCCTGTGTTCCAGGTAGAGCACAGAACTACGTGCAATGACATGAGCTCAGCATTTCCAAGAGCCTTGAAAATTTCAGCATGGATGCCACAGATCCCAGGAGCTTTATCCATTTCAACTGGTTCACCACAGCCTGTGTTTCCACAAATTAAGGTGGATCACAGTTGATTGGAGGGTCAGAAACAGGGAAAGGAACACCGCTGACATCCAACTCAACAGCTGGTGGATCAGCCTGGTTCAGCTGCTCAAAGTAACCAACCCAGCGGGCCTTCACTTCAGACTCCTCTGTGAAGAGCCCACCACTCTCCTCTCTTACTGCAGTTCACCGAGGGATGGGCTTGGGGGAACGCAATTTACGAATACACTGTAAACAGGACAGGTATCCCTTGACCACAGGTGATGCTCTACCCCCTCACAGATTCCTTGAACATAGGCCTCCTTGTCCACCCTCAGCGCACGTACAGTTTTAAGCCTCAACTCCCTGAACAGCTCAGCCCTGCTACTAAGCCTGGCTCTGCGACTCTG
>NC_140975.1:52902133-52939633 GCF_056783735.1 Eptatretus burgeri | reverse complement strand
GTGCCGGTGATAGGTCGCCTACTCTTTACGAGGGACACCGTGGGATCTTTAACGTCCACCAACTAATGCCAGTAGATAGGACGCCCAGTTCAACGTCCGTCCGAGGGACGACACACACCGATGAATCACCCTGCCTGTGAAACACCAGAATGACAGTTTATAGCTGGGTTGGGATTCAAACCCAGGCTAGACAGCTTAGGGGCGAGTGTGCGTATCTCGAGGAGTCGAGGCCATCCTGCCAGCCTGCATGTCCATCATTCCAAGCAAGATTATGGTTTAAAAATTTATATTCCAGGAAGTGTTTTCTTTTTCTTTACAGCCGAAGCTGTGATGTTGTTTTTCAGACGACCGGTGCTATTGTTCAGTGGACTAAATTTTTACATTATTGTAGACATAACATTGAAAGTGAGTATTTAATGGGATCTGAAAGCAGGTTCTCAGTAGCATTTCATCTCCTCAATCCAATGCTCTCTTTGCCGATTTATCATCCTCAACCAAACTGATTTGATTCAAACATCTTTGCAGAATGAAGCAACTTTTATTTTATAACTGAAAAGTTCATTACGATCGTTTGCGTGCAGAACTTCAAGAGGCTTTGCGTAACGTCAGAGATCAATGGGAAAATCTGCGGCAGCTGATGAACAGCAACGTCGCCGCAGACGCTGCAGAGCAGATCGAAATGTCGACTTCACATCTTGTGCTCCCCAAAGAGGTAACAAGGCCGGTGGGTGGGTGCACTTAAGACTTGACCACATTCATTCTTGGCCCTATAAATGTATGTAAAGTTTACTTTAAATATAAAGTTTACTTTAAATATAAAGTTTACTTTAAAATGCCCTTCAACGAGATGCTGACTTGAATGGCTGATCACAGTGCGATACCATTTGATATCCACAAATGGAGCTCTGCAAATTGAATATCATGTTGCATTTTGTTGTGTGGCACTTGCATCTGCTCTGGTGCAGGCCCCAGCATCAGAAGTGACCATCCAGGTGGCTGTAGAACAGGAATCATTAACACTTCCCACATCTGAAAGTCTGTCACGAAAGGTGGGCAAACTGCGTACCTGGCTACGAGATGCAGATCTACTTTCTCTGAGAGCCTGCTTGGCAGACCATTCTAAGCTCGAGCAAGACCTTAAAGCACAAATCTCAAAACTAGAGGTGAGATTTTTTAGTGACTTGAAACATACTCATGATAGACTGCAAATAACTCATGACCTTGACCTTAACTCAAATCTTAAAATCATGACTTGAACAAAGTACTTCCAAGTCACAATATTTATCTTTACAGTAAAAAAATATATTTCATTCCCCCTTTTCCCCTATCCCACATACACCTCCCTTCCTTCTCTCTGGTCCCCACACTGATACTTCTCTTTCCTCTCGACCTCATTTACCTGTTCTTCCCCCTTCCTCTCAAAGTCTCATATCCCAGAGTTATCTCCCCTCTTGCCTGGTACTCCTGCCTCTCAACTTTCTTGGCTCCACGCAGTGGAAACCAAGGCATTTAGGATCATTGGTATCTCCCACGATGAGGCTGAGTCTTTGGGCCTCTCACTCTCTCACCGCAGGCAGGTCGATGTTCTTTCTGTCTTCTACCATCTCCTCTCTGGTCTCGCCCTCCCTGCTCTGTCTGTGACTCTGTCCCCCCCCACCATATTTCCGCAGGGTGCCCAAGGTCCGCTAACAACCCCCTTCTGGTAAAACTACCAAAATCACAAATCACTGCTCACCTTCACTCTTTCATTCCTCTTTTTTCCTGCCTTTGGAATAAACTCCCACACTCTCTTCAATCCCATTTTTCTCTCCAGGCCTTCAAAACAGCTGTTCACCACCACCTCTTATCATCCCCCATCCAAATCCTCGATCTTTTCTACCCCCGTTAATCCACCCCAAATCTATCTCCTTCAAATTCCCTGCTTTTCTTCCTGAAAGTCCCTGTAATGTCCATCTTCTATTCCCCGTGTTCACCACCCCATCCCTCTCCCTTCCACAGATCTCCTAATGTCTCTGTTCCCCAATGTTTTGTCCTTCCCTCTCCCACCCCTCTTGTCTCATGCCCCCCTTGTTGTATGTCGTGTGTTCGCTCTCATACGAGCCTCGTCTATGTAAACAAAAAATAAATAAATCTGACTAATGAGGCAATATTGCTCGGAATCTCCTATAACACTGTGGACAGGTGTGCTCAGCAGGTGTCTCTGAGATGATCAAACTGGACTTGCACTATGACAGTGACTCTCTTACCCCGTAGAAGCCAGAACTATATATATCAGACGCACCTCCTGACTGTCATGGTGAGCAGATTATGTCTCACACGGTAAAACCGCACAGAACAACCGTCTGTCTGCCACCCACACAAATGTTCCCGCTAATGCAAACCATTTAACTAGAAGGCACTTGATGTGATCGGTGGGAAAATCGAAACATGTGGAGTGTGATGAGCACTCCCCCGACCATTCAACCAGAAGTCACCGGCCCCGTGACTCCTGATGAAAGGCGTGAAATTCAAATCTTTTAATTTTGATGTAAATAACAGTGATCCCTCGCTATATCGCGGTTCACCTATCGCACCCCCGGTTCATCACGGGTTTTCCCTTGGAACCTCACTAATTTTTTCTGCGGATTCCCCCGGTATATCGCGGTAATAATAAATAAAATATAAATTATAACGCGTGGCGCTCGACCAGTCACACAACGCACGAGACAAAGTTTCGCTTGTGAACTTCGAATATTTTCTACGTTTTTTTCTCCAAGCCCTACAATGCCGCCCAAACGCCCTGCACCTTCTAAGGCTTCTGGCAAGGAACCGAAGCACCAGAGGAAGGTCCTGACGCTCCAGGAGAAGGTTAAGGTGCTAGATATGCTTCGGGAAGGAAAAGGTTTGCTGTGGTTGGACGAGCACTGCCAAACCGACCAGACCAGACGAGTCGATCTCCGGCACCTCGAACCCGAGCACTGCCAAGCCGACCAGACCTGATGAGTCGATCTCCGGCACCTCGAACCCGATCACTGCCAAGCCGACCAGACCAGACGAGTCGATCTCCGGCACCTCGAACCCGATCACTGCCAAGCCGACCAGACCAGATGAGTCGATCTCCGGCACCTCGAACCCGATCACTGCCAAGCCGACCAGACCCGATGAGTCGATCTCCGGCACCTCGAACCCGATCACTGCCAAACCGACCAGACCAGACGAGTCGATCTCCGGCACCTCGAACCCGAGCACTGCCAAGCCGACCAGACCAGACGAGTCGATCTCCGGCACCTCGAACCCAATCACTGCCAAGCCGACCAGACCAGACGAGTCGATCTCCAGCACCTCGAACCCGATCACTGCCAAGCCGACCAGACCAGACGAGTCGATCTCCAGCACCTCGAACCCGATCTGGCAACCTTGCAACGTTACTGAGTTTACCATACTGAGTTTAAAATGTGTTTTCACTGTTTTTTATTCCATTATTATTATTTTCTGTACATTTTTATGCTTGCAAATGTTTTCTTTATGTGTTTAATTGAGTTTAAAACGTGTTTAAAATGTGTTTTGGGGAGGAATCCATTCATCGCGGATTTTCACTTATCGCGGTGGGGTTTGGAACGTAACCCCCGCGATAAACGGGGGTTTACTGTACCTCTATATGCTTCTTTTACTCCAACCAGATCCTGCGTACAGAAATAAGCCAACAGCGAAAGGGCGTAGCTGCTTTGCTTCGGCTTATTGGACATCTGCACGGTGCCCCAGGCCTGCTGGGCCTAGCTGAAAGGGCCTCGCAAAGTTTGCAGCGTTCTTGGGAGGCTATTGTGCTTCAAGCAGCTTTTTGGGAGCATCAGCTACGTCGCTGGCATGCCGACAGGGCAAGTGCATTTTATTGTTCATCGAACATTTATATAATTGCACAACTTTGTTCTTGATTCTCAATTGAATACTCTTACTACAGTACTAATATTACCAGAGCTACTTTAACCTCCAAAAATACTCTATAATTTAATGAGACAGTATTCCCAGATAGATGAGCTTGGAATACACAATGACCCTCCATGGATACTTTGCAACACTGTCTTTGTTTCTCTCTCCACCAGAATGGAGCTGCATATTCATTGAAAATACAAACGTTGACAGACGAATATCTCGAGTGGGATGAGACCGACTTTGGTCAGGCTTTTGAAATGACTTTTCGAGATAAAAGCAAAATCACTGATGACGAAGCACTTTCTTCAGCATCTGATTTGGACATTCCTTCACCATCTGCAGGTCGAGAACTTTGTGCCATCCTCCAGTTAAGCACACCTGTGTCTCCGCCACTTCCTGGGCTGTGGCTCATGGAAGAAGAAAACTTGGAGAAAGACGTGAGTCGTTCAGAAGGTTTATCTCTGCATTTGAAAAAGTTTGAAGACGAAGTGATACATGAAGAGGCACGCTGCAACAGTAATAGCGACGTGTTTTCAAAACCAGAGAAGGATCTACAAAGTCAGGATTCTGGTGCACTGTCACCAAGAAGTGAATGCACAGCTAGTCATTCTATGTGCTCCTCATCCGAAATAGCTTTCATGGAGGATGAGGCTCATTGCTTGTCTTCGTCTCAATCAGCAATAGCTAGCCAAAGAGTTGATAGTGGGGTGGCTCAGGATTATTGCCATGGTGACTTGAGTCGAGCAACGCTGCAGCTTATAAGACAGCTGGAGCAAGCTTCAGATGGTGAAAGAGGATGCAATGACGAGAAAGATGAAGTTAATGCTCAAAATTCACTGTCAGATGACTCGTCATGGTACGAAGACAGTAAATGTAATGGAGGAGAAGAATTGGCTTGTAGCATTGCAGTGAGTGTGCCAAAAAAAGGAGGTATTCCAACATCCTGCTCACTTATTGAGGATGTGAGCATCAGCATGATTGTCAATATTTCAGCTGCATCCATTCTCTCTGAAGAGGATGAGGAGCATGGAGAAAGGGTGAGGGAGAGAGCAGCAACAATGGCGGCTCTGGAAGAGGATGCCACCGACGTTGACACTGGTTCAGATTCACTCAGCATTGATGACCCTGATTTAGATGGTAGTATCAGCTCAGAATCAGAAAGCTGGGATGATGATGATGATGATGAGGATGATGATGATGATGAAGAAGAGGAAGAGAGTGGTGGCTCTGGTTTTGAATTTGACACTGGCCACCGCTGGGATCATCAATGCAAGGGGCATCTTTTGTCGAGTCATGCTGCTCGAGGAACTTCATGTTCAACATGCTCTCCTGCAAAGACGAGCTGGGCCGATGACATGGAAAATGGAAATGTTCTAGATACTACAGATTCTGAGATGACACAAAAATGTGAATGTTCAGAGAGGGAGCAACAAATTGCTTTGAAATGTGACAGACCTCAAACTTACACAGGTGAGTACAGCAGCAGCAGCAGCAGCGTTGGAGGAGAATCTGCTCTAATGCAGGAACGCGATGAAATTCGCACATCTCAAGTCCTCGAAAGTCTCTACAACGATGTTGGCAAACATTCTTCCTCAAACAAACTCAAATTTACCCCACAAAGTACTTTAAGATGCAAAACAAACCTGGCTGCGTGTGATGAATCTGCAACTTCAGAGACCATGAATAACCAAAGAACAGTTGGGTATTTTGGAGAATTGGAGGCGAGCACGTTGGGACTCTATTGCGCACTGTCATCGGGAGATGGCAGCAGCTGTGACGACTTGAGCACCACTCCACTGCTTGGGTGGGAGGAAGAGGGCAGGTAAGAAGGATGAAAGGAAGTGTGCATGGAGGCTAATTAGTAATTAGCCTCATACATTTCTATGGGAACATTATCGAGTTTCTTGTTTACGATGAATAAAGGGTAACGTCCTGCCCTGAAGGCCCTGTCACACCTTGACGTTTTAGCCAGCGTATGGCAAGGTATCAAAATGTATGTAAAACGCCGGCGTACGCTGAACTATTGATGTTTTTTCCCAGTTTTGGACGTATTCATAACGAGTTGGACGTATGCATAACGTATTAGTAACGTACACAGAACGTTTCGATAACATATAGATAACTTATATCAACGAATGCTGAGCGTGTTGTTGACGTGTGTCAACGATCGCGTAACGTGCCTACATGTTATGGCCAGCGTGATGCGGAACGTGTGAGTCATACGCTGGCATACGTCGAAAAATTTCAAGCATGGAAAATTTGTCTAACAGCTCGGCGTACTATGACGTATGCCAGCGTACTACGACGTATGCCAGCGTACTACGACGTATGCCAGCGTACTATGACGTATGCCAGCGTACTACGATGTATGCCAGCGTACTACGACGTATGCCAGCGTACTATGACGTATGCCAGCGTACGACGTATGCCAGCATAATACGACGTATGCCAGCGTACTACGATGTATGCCAGCATGCTCTTAACGTTTACAAAACTTACCCATATGTATTCCACGTGTGCCAGCGTAATACGACGTATGCCAGCGTACTACGACGTATGCCAGCATACTACGACGTATGCCAGCGTACTATGACGTATGCCAGCGTACTACGACGTATGCCAGCGTACTACGACGTATGCCAGCGTACTATGACGTATGCCAGCGTACGACATATGCCAGCGTAATATGACGTATGCCAGCGTACTACGATGTATGCCAGCATGCTCTTAACGTTTACAAAACTTACCCATACGTATTCGACGTGTGCCAGCGTAATACGACGTATGCCAGCGTACTACAATGTATGCCAGCATGCTCTTAACGTTTACAAAATTTACCCATACCGTATTCGACGTGTGCCAGCGTTTTAGACAAATTTTTCATACCTCGACATACGCTGGCTAAATCGTCAAGGTGTGACAGGGCCTAAAAGTTCAACGTATTCAGATTGAATGAAGGTCAGGCCAGATTAGCTGAGAGTTTCGGCAGGGGCTTCACTGATGTGTGGGGAGTCATGGATTCACTGGATCATGGGGTGTGGTGCCGTCGGTACCTGTGCAGGAGGACGAAAGTCCAAGTCTTCAGACCCTTGGTGCCATCCCTATCCTGCACATGCTAGCCTGACGATTTTTTTTCCCTTTTCTTTTTTGCCATAATAGATCGAGGCTCATAGAAGAACAAGGTGAATGGAGGATATAAACTGACAGTGGAGCTGGAATGAACAAACAGGAAAAGAGAAGAAATGGGAGGGGATGAAACAAAGCAACCTGCCAAGAGGGTTAGACCAGATGATGCACCACTTTCTTGAATATCTCAAGGGAAGAGTGAGATGGAACGGCTTCTGGAAGGTGGTTCCATAAACGGGATAAGTGAGGAACAAAACAGTTTCGTTGTGCAATTAGCCTGGATTCTGTGTGTTTAACCAGGATGGACATGCTGGAAGAATACATGTGTCCTCTGAGTTTCTGGGGAAGGTCAGAGGGTCGAGAGGTCAAAATGGAGCAAGGCCGGAGGAGAGGTGGTTTTAAAAAGAAAAAAAAAATAAAAGATTCCAACGACCTACCTGCAATGTGAGAGCAACAGACCTTGTGATTCAACCTCATCGTGTGAGATCCCAATAGTGTTGAGCTTTATATTCTACGGGATCCAAGAGAGAGATGTGATGCTGGGAGTCAGCACATAGAGGAAGGCAGTACTCCAATGAGCTACAGACAAAGGTCTTCTAGGTTGAGTCCCATCTACATTTATTGAGGCATAATGATAAAGGAGTCTTTCCCATCCATATTTACCTTGTGTTACATTGTGGATAGCAGGCTTAAAAAAATTTTTTTGAAGAGATGGCCATCACGTGCTGTTACGCAGACTAAGCCTAGATGTTAAATTGGGATATGCAAGTTAATGATGATGGTGTGCATGGTAAGGTGGACATATACTGATCACCATGTTGCAAAGATCATGTTTATTGATGTTGTTTACATTTCCTCTTCTCTAAAAGACGGTCTACATACATTGTCAGACTTGACAAAGACTTGTACTCCTTGAATCCTCACGCAGCTGTTGAGATCCACCAACTCTCGCTTTCCTCGATGGCTAATGGGGTTCAGCCATTGGCCAAAGGTGCAGGCATTCCATTGGTCGAAGACAGCACGTTCAAATTTTTAACGGCAGATTTGGGATGGTATGCACTGGCCAACTTTGTTCTATATGGCACGTATCGCAAAGAACACAACACGAAGCGCTTCAAACAGCATGTTGGGTCTTTTATTCTTCTTCTTCTCTCATGTGCAGTCTATGGCTGCAAGGAACATCATTGTTACAGAGCATGGTTGTGCCAATGATGCAGTGCCCCTCTAATTTTAAGACAGGAATGTAATTCGTTCACGATGCCAGCGATAACCACTCTTCACAAGAGATACCCTGGGATATTCAACGTCCACCGGCTAATGCTAGCAGATGGGACACCCAGCTTAATGTCCTACACAGAGGCGGTGCACTTTATGATGCAACACCATGCCTGCGAATCAGAAATCCGACGGTTTAAGAGTCAGGTCCAGAAGTGACCCCAGACTAGACAGCCCAAAGGTAAGTGCGTATCCCAGGGACAAGTGACATGTTGGATAAAAGTTTGGAGATTACTTGCTCCCATCTAAGTGTTGAAAATGGTATTTGAGTGAATGAAAGATAAGAAAACTGATAGGTTAATGAGAGGTAGACATAACATGGGCACGATGGACCAAATGCATCTTCTTATCTGTTTCCTTGTAATCTGTTTCCCCAAATTCACGAGAGCATTGCCTTGTGTCTGATGGAGTGTTGTATTGCATGTTTGTGAAGGGGTGGCCATCATCTATCTGTAATTCCAGCAATGTGTGTGTGCGTGCGTGTCTGTCTGTCTGTCTGTCTGTCTATGACCACTGTTTCTCGACAACTGCTGGTCCAATCTAACTGAAACTTGCCAGGTATATTGCTGGGGACCTGAGTATGTGCCTTTTCAAGGTTTGATATTTATAATCGGACAAGTGGTTCCCAAGTTATGGCCATTTATTTACCAAACCAATGGCAGGACACGTTGCTGCGTAGGTGTGACCGATGGGGAAAGGGCGCCATTTAGTTACCAATGACAGGACATGTTGCTGCGTAGGCGTGGCCGTTGGGGAAGAGATCCTCAGTTACCAATGACAGGACACGTTGCTTGGTGTTTTGCACCCACAGTATCTATCTTTTATCTATAATTCCAGCAATCTCTGTTTGTTTGCCTTTTCAAGGTTTGAAATTAATCGGACAAGTGGTTCCCAAGTTATGGCCAAGTTAGAGCGCGTTCCCCATTATGGGTTACAACGTACGAACTTCCGGACAGTGATGACTTACTGTATTATAATAATTTCTCGATTTCTTATGCGCATTTATGGATAAACACAATGCCCCAATCCAGTCGTCGTTTACGAGAGCGAAGGAACGGCCTGTGTGGTTGTTGTTTCTGGCATGTGGTTTGAAAGTTTCTTTTTTTTCCACGTACGGCCACCCACGTACGGTCACGCACTAGTTGAGATAATATTGATAACCTGCAGTGAGCACCATCTCAGTTGCCACCTGTTCGTCACGTGTCTTCAGACGCATGTCCTTTTGGTTTCACCTGCTCAGCTCAGTGTGCTGCCGTTTGTTTTGCACGCAGTCCCTCTCTGGCAAGCAAATACATATGGGAAATTATTTTGCTTTTGTAAATATAATTGTCTGCATATAATTGATATACGTGTCTGTTTTACAGATGTGAGGAACTATCGACTGCAGCACCAAATAATCAGCCGACAGATGAGATTATGGAAAACGATAAAGATAAAGAACTCAATAACACCTCAACATCATCAATAACTATATGCCACGTAGTAGTAAGAGAGGGTGGGACAGCATCAAAAACTGGACTCTCTCAACGAAAACCGCCACCACCACCTCACCCCCGACTGCCCCCTCCCACTCCACCAAGACCAAACATGACCGTCATTCTGGAAAGACACGCAAAACGAAGGGAAGTGTCCCTTGCCAAGGAAATGCCTCGGCCTATAGACCATGGGCCTCAGCCAAGCCGGGCAACATTAACACCTGAGGTGGTCAGCGGCACCAAAACAGGACGCAGCTATTTGCCACGTCCGGTGAACACATCTCGTCTCACTTCACGCCCAACCATGGACATTGAGGTAATGTAAGCCCAAATTAAGGATTTGGACATTTTCCCTTGGTCGTGTAGTGGTGGGATATTAAGATTAAAAAATCGTTTGTTAAAATGTGGTGATTAATTTTTAGGTTATCTCTACCGAGATGACCTAATAAAGCCGGACCAGATGTCCGTACGTCCGTCCGTCAACAATTTTTCATTCCGATCTTGATGAAACTTAGTATGTGGGTAGAGGTCGATGAGTGTTGCACAACGATATAACTTTTGTC
Source organism: Eptatretus burgeri (assembly GCF_056783735.1). Taxonomy (NCBI): domain Eukaryota; kingdom Metazoa; phylum Chordata; class Myxini; order Myxiniformes; family Myxinidae; genus Eptatretus; species Eptatretus burgeri. The sequence continues at coordinate 52,929,285 of NC_140975.1, read as the reverse complement.
CGGGTTCAAGGTCAGGGCCGAGGTCACGAGGTCACGTAAGTTATAAAAATTGCCATTTTCAAAACCTATCTCGTCTGCCATTCTACAAGATATTCGGCAACTTTTTATTGAATATGATAGTAAAAAATATTATCTTGTATCTAACCGGACAGATTTTTGAATTTCCGTCCCGTTTGGCCACCACGTAACCTGGAAGATGGTCAAAAACACCTCCCGGTACAAAGAAAACTTTTTACTTCCGATCTTGATGAAATTTGGTATGTGGGTAGAGGTCAATGAGTGATACCCAACGACATATTTTTTCCCGGATTATTAGTATTATCCTTGTGTATCTCTGTGAACTATTTCAATCTAAACGGTTAGTTTTGACTGTTTCGCAGTTACCTGAACTGAACATTGAGAACTTGTGGTATTATAGAGATGACCGTCACCCCCACACGGGGATAATTTTTCAAGCTGCTTTTCCCTAAAATAAATTTTAGTAAAGGTTTAAAGAGGTTTAAAGGTGTATAAATAAATCAATCCTGGGTTTCCCCCAGTGTCTATTCCTCTACATTAGTTTTTCTTGCCTGTTGTTTGTGTCCTTTATAACATCTTTAAAAATAGTAAGTTTCCTGTTTGGAATTATTTTCAGTTTTGTTTGACTGCCAGACAGGCAGACATAGTAAAAATATTGTCTCACCCCTCTCTGTATATGTGCGATCGGGACAAATTCAGAGCCATAGTACTGCAAAACAAAAGACGACTTCCTATTCATGCTCCGATTCGTGTTCAAAATATCATTCAATTTGTATAAGCCGTTCCTCGATCATAAACCGACACGACAGACATACAGACGGACATGAATCAATTGCTAAAGCCCGCTTTACGCTTCGGGTGCACAGGCTAATAAGGTTAAACCACACCTGATGATGTCCTCTTCTCCAGGTCTGCTCAGCCTTGCTCAGCACCAGACCTTCTAAGCCCTTGGCTGAAAGGTCTCAGCTTCACCCAACACGGAAACAGGATGCTCTACCTTGCCCTGAGCCTCGCCAACAATCAGTTATGCGTAAGCCAACAATGAAGGTACATACAGGTCACTGTATCATAACATTTCCTCCGATTTACATACAAATTTGGGTTGTAAAACTTACATCATTTTTCCAACCGATTGAGGAGTATCACACACTTGGTTAAACCCAGAACCTCTAAAAAAGCAACTTGTCCATTTTCAAATGTGAGCTGTCTGTGTTATAACGTTCACATTTTGTTACAGAAACCCTCATTTCTTCCTGCTTGAACTACAATCCTTTCTGGACTTCTGGTGGAGGTGAAGCCAATTGGTTTTGGCCATTTATAACCAAGAAATGGAAAGTTACATCCTCAGGCCATCAGCGGTGCAGGCTTAAGCTAGCACTTAATTGGTCAAACAGCTATCTTCTGTGCCTTCTCTTGTTTCTGCTGTCGTTATTCCATAGTATCACACGCTCCGTCCGTCGACCATCGTCTTCAATGGGAAATGGACATTTTCTTTCTTGGTTAATTTTATAATTTATCAATAGCTTTCAAAATAATCCACCCACTGCTTTGTGTAACACATTTTATTTTGGTACTCAGGAGTTTGCAACCAGGTTATTTATGTTTACCTTATTCATATTATATGCAAGTGTAAATTTGGAGTGCAGAGTTTAATTTGTACAGAATGTCTACGGACATGTGTCGGTGATGTATATTTCAGTGTCGGGGTGTTCACGATGGGACAATGGCAAAAAGGAAGTAATTTCAGCAAAATAAGTGTAGAAACTAAAAACGTGTTTTGAAACGCACACGACAGATCCATGAGCGTCGAAATAAAGCAATTGGAGCACATTGCTGGAAAGCGATCAGAAAAACTTAAGCGTATGTTGATTTTTCTATTCTTGATAACATTATTATTAATAATAGCAATCATAATAATAATGGAGTAACTTGGAGCAAAGAATTGGGCTTATCAGATCGAGATGGTTTTGACAAAAGTTTGTTGCAATGATTACTTTTTTGGTTATCACGTTCCAGGTTATTAATTTTAATTATAACTGTGTTTACTTAATTGTGATCTGAAAGAATATTGCTCGTCGAGAAATAGATGATGTTTCATATATCTCATTCCTTTCTCACATTTTCACGCGCGATGCACATCATCAACATTTCCGGACACTTGACAGACGGTCGGTTCTCTCGAAGCAGGCTCTTGGCAAAGGGTTGTCCTGGATGGTTTGCCGTTAACTTCCGAGTAGTGAATCAAGGCAGGGATCTGTAATTTGTTCAGGGTGCCGACGATAACTCGCCTCTTCTGCACGAAAGACACCCGGAGATCTTTCACGTCCGGCTAACGTTTGCAGACAGGATACCCGGCTTAACGTCCGGCTTATTGATGCCTCGCCCTGCCTGCGAAACACAAGGATGGGTGTGTAGTCGTGTCGACATTCAAACGCAGGCCAGATAGCCCAGAGGCAAGCGTGCGTACCTCTTATGCTATCCTGCGGTGCACAATAGCTTGATTTTGGGTTTGTGGATCAGAGCAAGTTGCATTTATCTTGTTTGCTTTGATCCACGAATCAAGATCCGAGCGTGTGCAGTTGTTTCAGTGCAGTGACAGTTGTGCAATGAATTTTCTGATTCGACGGGGTTTTCAGAATTAACTTGCTTGTTCTAATCTAGTTTGAGGTGCTTTTGCCCAAGAACATATTCTTACAATCTTAACCAATAACCATTGCACAATGCATCGCTGCAGCAGCAATTTGTCTTGACATTGAAAATCGTGATGAAATGTATGCTTTACATGAATGTGCAAAAAATTCTCAATTATCACTACCATGCAACCACGAGTCAGATTATTTTTTTTCAGCTTGATTTAACACGACGTTATGCAATGTAGTCAACGATTGCATTTCGAAGCAACATCCTGAAAGCTTTCATAATAATTTGCAACGGCTTGATAGTTCATATTTGACTCCTGCAAGATGGAAATGATCAGTCTGTCCATCTACGTGCATTGTAACCGACTGTTTATGAGATGATTGGTTCATTTCTGGTCAAATAAGTGCCAAGGCTTCAAATTTTTTTTTTTTTAAGGTCAAATTTCAAAATAAAGGATGTTACCGTAATCAGTCTTCCCTGTTACCGTAATTTCAAAATAAAGGATGTTCATTTTATATTAATGGAATAATTACACATCAGTCAGCCATCAAAGTAACTTGCTGGTTTTGAATCATATTGCATGTAGAGAAACCAATTTGAGATGTGTGATTGATGCAAGAGTTACAAACGATGACTTATTGGCGAGAAAAACGAGAATGCTTGATGAAGTTACATGATGTATTTCTTTAAATATCCTGTAACCATGCTAACGGGCTGACAACGATGGCCTGGAGGTACACACACTGATCTCTAAACTGTCTTGCCTGGGTTTGAATCCTGACCCAGCAAAAAACTGTCATCCCGGCGTTTCACAGGCAGGGTGATGCAATGTGTGCCGGCCCCTCGGATGGGTGTTAAGCTGGTGTCTGATCCACCATCGTTCGTTGTTGGATGTGGAAGATCCCATGGTGTCCTTCGTGAAGAGTAGGCAAGCTACCGCCGGCACCATGAACAAATTACAAATTCCTGCCCTAACCAGCAGAGGGCACAGCTGTACCCTTATCCGATGATGCTACTCCACAGCTTTGTCCTGAATGTGAATGAAGAACCATGCTAACATGTGGAGACAAAGGTCCACCAGGTAAGTACTGTTTGAAACCGACTGCTGTGTCGACAACATTCGCTGCCTTGTGCAAATGTAATATTATGCATTGAAATGCAATTTCTTTAATTACAAAAGTTTATTGAATTTTTAACTTCCAGGTACATTCACAACAAAATTATTGAATGCCCCAAAAAATAGGATAATCAAAAATATATAACGACCAAAAAAATGTGACCACTGGACCTGTGGCTTATCTGGGCCCTGGGCCTAATGTTGCAACCCAAATTTGGTAGAATTCTTACTGGGTGGGTCTGGAGAAGATTTTTGAAGGAATTTACGCGATTTCCCCCAAAAATTGACCAAGTCAGCCATTTTGACACACTTCCGGTCATGTGATCAGAATGACCGGCAACTTAACATGCCTACCCTGGCCTAATGTTGGAACCCAAAAGTTTGTAGCAATCTGACTAGTGGATCAGGAGAAGGGGATTTTTAAAGGAATTTGCGGGACCGCCATTTTGACACGCTTCCGGTCATGTGATCAGCATGGCATCCACAATTTAACATCAGGACCCTGTCCTAATGTAACCCAAATTTGGTAGCATTCTGACTGGTAGGTCTGAAGAAGATTTTTGAAGAAATTTACTGTCGGCCATTTTGACCTACTAAAAGCCACGTGACCGGAACGACCTTGATAGTTCCTGTTACCAGTCAGGAGAGGAAGGTTGTTGCCAAATTTCAGCAGGATTGGTCCAGCGGTTTGGCCGGAGAAGTTGAAAAAGGAGATGGACTGACTGTACGTGATGACAACACCTTATCTGGAATGCAACTTCCAGATAAACTAAAAAAAAACATTTTATGGGATACAAAAGTATCTGGAGTTCATGAAGGACAAATAATAGGGTTTGGCCTGTATTCTAAGCTGTCTGCCCTAGAGGTACACACACACACACCTAACCTGTCTGGCCTGGATTTATCTGTACCCCCTGGCTCCTGACAGAGAGAACACAGTTTCAAATCCCATATACCTTGTGTTTGTCCATTTTATATGAATGTTATTGTAATTGATGTTAAAGTAAAGGTTGGCAAGATAGCCGACTGTTATTTAACCTGGGTTTGAATCTCGATCCAAATGTAAACTATCGCCCTGGTGTTTCACACGCAGGGTGATGCATTGATGCCAATACTGGATGTTGGTGGAGGTTAAAGATACCAAGGTGTCTTTCATGTAGAGTACGTGAGTTATCGCCGGCACCCTGAATAAATTACAAATTCCTGTCAATCAAACGTCAGGCCTGACCAGCGAGTTCATGAAAGATTCGGGTCAAAAACGTTAACCAGCCAATCCGTGAAGTTTGGTATAGTTGGAGCCAGGAAAGAAGAATAGTGATTTGTGTTAAACTAGAAAAACCCGCTCCTGTAGGAAGCGGCAACTTAGTAGAATGTTCCATGCACACACCAAGTTAACATATTTCTTCCCACAATCAGACACGTGTGTTTTCATGCATCGCCCAACAACTATGATGGCTATAGTTTTCATTATACTACACCATAGATTTGGCCTATTTGATAATGATTTGTACAATTTCTGAGAGTTCGATTTATTTTTCAGTAATAACGTCCAGGTCTCAAGTTATTCTGTTCAGCGGTGCAGGAATGTATTTGCAGGTATGATAATTCGGTGTCCATCCAAACTTAGGATAACATTCCCATAAAGGACCCAGAATACAAGCACCAAATTTCAACTCATTCCATGCAGCAGTTTAGGAGTGCAAACAAGTCAAAGAAACAGACACACCTACAAGTTAAATTAAAAATTGGATGATTACATTCTTCATCATCATCACTGTAGCATACTCATACAGAGCACTGGTTCTGCCGAAGCAAGCACTCGACAAGGGTCCCAACCCCGGAGGTCTGTACTCCGACATTAAATACTGGATTGATGTTGCAGGGATTTGGAATTTATTCAAGGTGCCGGCGATACCTCGCTCCCTCTTCGCAACTCTTCACACAGTGCGATCTTTCAGACTTTAAAGAGCAGGTTTTGGGTCGCTGATGATTTCACGTGATTCGAAAGTTGTAATCACATTAATAATCGTTGGGCAAATATTTTCTTACATCTGAAACTCAAAATATGCTAAAATTAGCTTTAAAGTCAAAACTTTTGTCAGTGATCGAAAAACAGACCGGAATTTACCGAAGATGCTATGATGTCACGTTCTCCGTAAACTTCGTGAACATTCGGAAACAGCGTGTGGACAATGGCAAGATGCGAATCAGAGAGTGATTTCAGCGGTGATGAAATTGAGTGTTTTCATTCCAATATTGCTGAGGACGAGTCGGAGGATGATAGGAATTTATAATATGGAGTTTCTGGCCCTGAGCCATATAAATTTGAGCCACTTGCTAGTGCAAGAAAACGGCCTATTTTGTGTACAAGTGGCAGGACTGACTGTCCGGCAGTTCACACTGACAGACTCCACCAGACAGATTGGTTTGTAGATTTTCATTTTCTTGTTCAATGCATAAAATAATGTAAAGTTTTATTCGCCTGTGACTTGATATAATATATATTTTTTTAACTCTCTAGTAGCCTGGTGTTGGCTCAGTGGTTAGGGTGGCGGCTTGGGATCCTCGGGTCCTGAGTTCAAGCCCCGTTGGGCCACGTGGTATATATACACATACATACACTGCATATATGTATGTGTATATACCAAGTCGTATAACACCAGGGGGTTGACTCAGTCTGCCATCCTTCCGAGGTCGGCGAAATGAGTACCAGTGTACTGGGCCCGGTGTACCATATCCCTGTGTGTCGTAAGAGGTGACCAGGGTTGCGTCAGGAAGGGCATCCGGCATAAAAACCTATGCCAAATCATTATGGGGACAACAAAACGAATTTCCATACCGGATTGGTCGAGTCCCGGGTTACCAATGACCGCCACCGGTACCGGTGGTCAGGAGGGTACCAGTGGAAATTGTGCTACTGCTGGGCGAAGGAGGAGAAGGAGACGGGGAAGGCAAGTCCGGAGGAAGGGTAGAAGTGTGGAGGTGAGAGTTGGAACTCTGAATGTTGGGACGATGACTGGCAAAGGGCGAGAGTTAGCTGATATGATGGAGAGAAGAAAGGTGGACATACTGTGTGTACAAGAGACCAAGTGGATGGGGAGTAAGGCTCGGAGCATTGGAGGTGGTTTCAAACTGTTCTACCATGGTGTGGATGGGAGGAGAAATGGTGTCGGGGTAATCCTGAAGGAAGATTATGTCAAGAGGGTATTGGAGGTGAGGAGAGTGTCTGACCGAGTGATGAGTGTGAAGTTGGAAATTGAAGGGGTGATGATGAATGTCATCAGTGCATATGCCCCACATATGGGGTGTGAGATGGAGTAAAAGAAGATTTCTGGAGTGAGTTCGATGAAGTGGTGGAGAGTGTATCCAAGGATGAAAGAGTGGTGATTGGAGCAGATTTCAATGGGCATGTTGGGGAAGGGAATAAAGAGGATGAGGAGGTGATGGGGAGGTACGGTCTCAACAAGAGAAATGTGGAAGAGCAAATGGTGGTTGAGTTTGCAAAAAGAATGGAAATGGCAGTGGTAAATACGTATTTAAAGAAGGAGGAACACAGGGTGACGTACAAGAGTGGAGGAAAGTGCACACAGGTGGATTACATCTTTAGCAGGAGATGCAACCTGAAAGAGATTAGAGACTGTAAGGTGGTGGCAGGGGAGAGTGTAGTTCGACAGCATCGATTGGTGGTCTGTTGGATGATTTTGGAGGTGAGGTTGAGGAAGAGAGTGAGGGCTGAACCAAGGACCAGATGGTGGAAGCTGAAGGAGGAAGACTGTTGCGTGGAATTTAGGGAGGAGGCGAGACAGGCGTTGGATGGTGGTAAAGATGGGTGGGATGATTGGGCAACTCCAGCAGAAGTGGTGAGGGAGATAGCTAGGAAGGTACTTGGTGTGACATCTGGACAGAGGAAGGAAGATAAAGAGACTTGGTGGTGGAACGAGGAAGTACAGGAAAGTATAAGGAAGGAGGGTTTGGCGAAAAAGAAGTGGGATAGTCAGAGAGATGAAGAAAGTAGGCAGGAGTACAAGGAGTGGCGGCGAAAGGCAAAAAGAGAGGTGGCTAAGGCCAAGGAAAAGGCATATGACGAGCTGTATGAGAAGTTGGATACAAAAGAAGGGGAAAAGGATTTATACCGATTGGCAAGACAGAGGGACCGAGCTGGGAAGGATGTGCTGCAGGTTAGGGTGATAAAGGACGTAAATGGGAATGTGCTGAGGAGCAAGGAGAGTGTGTTGAGAAGGTGGATGGAGTACTTTGAGGAGCTGATGAATGAAGAAAATGAGAGAGAGAAGGTTGGAAGAGGTGGAGATAGTGAATCAGGAAGTGGGGTGGATCAGTAAGGATGAAGTGAGGACTGCTATGAAGAGGATAAAAAGTGGAAAGGCGGTTGGCCCAGATGGTATACCAGTGGAGGCATGGAATTGCTTCGGAGAGATGGCAGTGGGGTTGTTAACCAGATTGTTTAATCAAGTCTTGGAAAGTGAGAGGATGCCGGAGGAGTGGAGCATTAAGTGTACTGGTACCGATTTTCAAGAATAAGGGTGATGTGCAGAGCTGTGGAAATTACAGAGGGATAAAGTTGTTAAGCCACACCATGAAGTTGTGGGAAAGAGTCGTGGAAGCTCGGTTGAGAGGAGAGGTGATGATTTGTGAGCAGCAATATGGGTTTATGCCAGGAAAGAGCACAACTGATGCGATGTTTGCTTTGAGAATGTTGATGGAGAAGTTTCGGGAAGGCCAGAAGGAGTTACATTGTGTGTTTGTGGATTTAGAGAAAGCTTATGATAGGGTGCCAAGAGAGGAGTTGTGGCATTGTATGAGGAAGTCGGGAGTGGTGGAGAAGTATGTGAGGATCGTGCTGGATATGTATGAGGACAGTGTGACAGCGGTGAGGTGTGCGGTAGGAATGACGGACCGGTTTGCGGTAAAAGTGGGATTGCACCAAGGATCGACTCTGAGCCCTTTCCTGTTTGCAATGGTGATGGACAGGTTGACGGACGAGATCAGACTGGAGTCTCCATGGACTATGATGTTCGCGGATGACATCATGATCTGAAGGGAGAGTAGGGAGCAGGATGAATCGAGCCTTGAGAGGTGGAGGTACGCACTGGAGAGAAGGGGAATGTTAGTCAGTAGGAGTAAGACGGAGTACATGTGCGTAAATGAGAGGGAGGGTGGTGGTATGATGCGGTTGCAAGGAGTTGAGGTGGGGAAGGTGGATTGGTTTAAATACTTGGGATCAACTGTCCAAAGTAACGGAGAGTGTGGGAGAGAAGTGAAAAAGAGAGTGCAGGCAGGATGGAGTGGGTGGCGAAGAGTTGCAGGAGTGATTTGTGACAGAACGGTAGCTGCAAGAGTTAAGAGGAAAGTATAGAAGGCGGTAGTGAGACCAGCTATGTTGTATGGTTTGGAGGCGGTGGCGCCAACAAAAAGACAGGAAGCGGAGCTGGAGGTGGCAGAGTTAAAGATGCTGTGATTCTCGTTGAGAGTGACGAGGATGGACAGGATAAGGAATGAGTATATTAGAGGGACAGCGCAGGTAGGACGGTTTGGAGACAAAGTGAGACAGGTAAGATTGAGATGGTTTGGACATGTGCACAGGAGGGAAGCAGAGTCTATCGGGAAGAAGGATGCTGAAGATGGAGCCACCAGGCAGGAGGAGAAGAGGAAGGCCAAAGAAGAGGTTCATGGATGCGGTGAGGGCGGACATGCGGGTGGTTGGAGTGTCAATGGAAGATGTGGAGGATAGAGCGAAATGGAGATGGTTGATCCGCTGTGGCGACCCCTAACGGGAGCAGCTGAAAGAAGAAGAAGAAGACATGAGCAGTCGCACCAATGGTGAAAATTTTCTGTCAATCGGATAAGCGGTTGCAGAGAAAACCGAAAATTGGCACGGATGGACAGACAGACGTATAGACGGACAACCTGAAAACATAATGCCTCCAGTGACTTCGTCGGCGGAGGAAAAATTATTTTTCATGCCCACCAACTAAAAATGTTTTTTTTTAATAGCAACTGCACCAATTTCCTGGCAGGATGGTTGAAACAAACTGCTATGTCGAGAATGCAAGTTCCTGACAACAGTCATCTATGCTCTGAAAAGGTTATCTCTACCTGCTTAGTATCATCCAAGGCAAAAGGTGTTTGCTTTTTCTCAGATCTACAGAGATCACAGCTCAATTCATGCCGATATGAAACTCCCAAAATTCCAAGCTCACTGCTCCTCTCCACTCCTTCATTCCTCTCTTCTCCCATTTGCGGAACCTCCTTCCTTTCTTCTGTTTAATCCCACCCTTCCCTCCCAGGCTTCCAGTTGGCAGTACACCACCATCTCAGGTCAACCTGCACCCCTTCCTGTGATCTTTTATAATATCCTCATTAATCCCTTTTGTTGACGAGTCATCCCACCGCCCTACTGTCAGTGCGTTACCTTATAGCCTCTGTCACCTTGCTCTACCAAGAGCTTCGATATTGTCAACCAATAAAATGGCACAACCTGAGGCCCATGTCCCACTCATCAGGTATGTTCTGTGAGTCATACTGCTGTGAAACCTTTTGAACCAATCTGAAAGCCGTTCAACGCCAATATACGGCCATCACTGCTGCTAATGGGGATGTGCTTTGGAATTGGGTTTTCAAAACCTTCATAGACCACAAACTCGTGTTAAGAAGTTAATGTTCTGTACAAGAAAAACGATTTCAAGATCAAATTTAATGCGTCAGTGAAAGACAAGACATGTCCATGGAAACCGAGACAGGAATAAAATATATCTACCAAGTATAAATTTACATCATAGAACATACATTGCTAATTGTAATAATTTCATTTCAACATTGCAGCTGTACATGAGGCGAACGAGTTTATTCCTAGTTTAAAAAAAAAATGCATTTCACATTTTTAGGGCCCATCGTTAAGTATGCAAAGGAAATGGGGGAAAAATTTGAACCCACGTATTAGTATTGTCCATCCTCAAATTTACCTTTCTCCAGGGAGCAAAGTGAAAAAAAAATCAACTCCCATGGGGGTCACCTCACCCATGGACATGCGGATTTATAGTTGTAGTAGTAGTAGTAGTAGTAGTAGCATTGTCCATTCCCTTACACACACACACCTTCTCAATTTATCCACCTCATACATCTATGCAATCAATAGATCGGTCCTCGTCTTGTCTCCAACATGTTGGAATCATCCCTTTAAGACTATGAACTTGAAAAGGTCACACACATCTAATAAGACCGAATAACGCCGGGAGAAAAATCTTTAACCTGTTATTATATAACCAATTAAATCTCTTTCATTTGCATGGCCTGCAAGTTTGAGGTCGATTTGAAAAAAAAAAAAAAAATCCTAAGGTTCATTTTAGAAAGGGAATTGAAATAATATTCCATGGACGTCCACAAGATTATTCAAGTCGTGTTCCTGATCCACTCCACAGCGTCAGTAAGAATATAATTAGGAGCTAGTGTTGCTGGTGAAGGCTAATGGCGATCTGCGTCGGCCGACGGGTAGAACGATGGATGAAGTCAACAGGACGTTGATCGAGGTACGCTAACCACCGTGGGAAGTGAGGAGAAGCTGATGCAAACTTAAATATTTTGAAAAAAGAAGAAAAAAAAATAGAAGAAGAAACCATGCAATCTTCCAAAGTAAAATCTGGTTGTCGGATTTTACATCTCAACCAATAACCGACCCCTTGCCCTTGGTTTGAAGACCACTTTGAAAGAACATAGTTTCATTTGCCCCACAATACCCATTAAGATCTCATTCATGAGATTTCCTTCAAAGCAATCGAGATACTGAAAATATAAACCTGTGGCTTTGACTTCAAGGCAAGAGAAACGACGGATGAAGGGGGCAGAGAAGCCCCATCATAGACGTCAATGGCCGAATCTGTACTGCATGTACAATTCCTCCGAGACATTGTAGCCAAACCTCTCGTAGAAAGGCACCTTCGCAGGTCTGCATTCAAGCGTAACTTTGTAACATCCCAGCTTTTCTGCCAGGACGGTGAGTGTTGAAATAAGCCTGAAAAAGGAGTGAAAAAGAGAGTGGAAAACTCGACCTGGTGTCGGGCCGGCGAAATTCCTCAGTTGGACCAATGATTTCTCGTGGAATGGTACATCCCTTTGCTCTCGTAAGCTTTCCAAATGAGGTGTGTGCAGATTTACCGGCCAAATCATGTTATCAGAAACTTACAGTTTACCCAGTCCCTTGCCACGGACTGAGTTGCACACCACCACGTCCTCGACTCGACCACGCTGGGCAAAGAATGCACACCACGTCACATGATCGTTCATAATCCACTTCAAAATAGTCTACGGACAATCATTGCCAAACCCACAGAAAGTACGGACACGAAGGAGTTGGAAATGAGTTTCCATCACCACATGGATTCACCCGGATGTTTCTATGCAGCGAATCACGAGGTTGTTATCGCATGACACAAGGAACGTCGATGAACAAAACTCATATTATTCTCCCAAAAGATTAAGAATCTCTCATAGGGCATATACTCACCGTTGTGCATGCATGAATAAACTTCCGCTCAAGTATCAACAACGCAGTGGCCACCACACTTCCAGTCTGCGTGTTTTCTACGACCACCACGTAGTGGTTCCCCAACCTTTTCATTTCCTCAAACCTGTCTGCAATCAATCAAAATAGATTCTTCTGGGCTTGAGTAATAAAAGGAAACAAACAAACAACAAAAACTGCACGAGGAACGACTGCAGGACAAATATTCGTGATCAATTCAAACTGAAGGGGAGAAGGTTAAAAACAAAGGGCAAGTCATGATGCCACAAAGTGATTACCTCTGCCACTGAAGGTGGATGCCTCCATCCACCTTCAGTTTGTTTGTCTGGCTGTCTGTCTGTGAACAGGATATCTCAAAAAGTTGACGGATTCAGACAATTTTGTGGACAGGTTCGGTGTGTGACAAGGACGAACTGATTAGATTTTGGTGAAGATCCGGATCCGGCCTCTCGGTGGGATACAAAACGTAAACTGTTCAGCCTGGTGGAGGTATCAGCTCTACCGAGTGCCGTTCTACTTTTATTTTTCTTGCCAACTGCAATTAATCCAGCATTTTATGCAAACCAATGAAACCTCTTCAGGGTAAACTTTGGGCCAACATTTGTGCCACATAAGGGTCACTCATTTGACAAACAGGCACAGGCTGCGAAAATAAATTGCAATACACCTGTTCCAAGCACATTTCAATGTATACTGTATATTTATTCACCAGCATCTGTAAACCAGAATTGATGAAAAATAAAGAAGCATAAAGCACCCGTTTAAATTTAGCAATGAGTGGATATAATCATCAAGGACAGGTGATGGGGACGGTAATGGGATTTGACAGGTTGGACGGGCCAAAGACGAACGATCCCACAATGAACCGAATAAATTGAGACAACAACAATCCTGCAATGGATGGATTTACAGGGACATTCAGAGAAACGCCGTGCGTCATCTGCCATGGCAAAGCTTCGTTTTGACCGAGCCAAATGGAATGAAAGGAAGAGTTTTAAGTAAATAAAGATACTGTAAGTATCATTGCAAGACTGTTAATTATGCCGACGGAGTTTGGAGATGATGCACACAGCGGAGAGAGGATATCGGGAATGAAAAAAGAGAGACGGGGGGGATAGACATCCTCCTTTTATTTGTATTTAGATAAAGCTGCTCTCGATAACTAAATATACGGCAATAGAACGGCAGATTTAAAGGTCCGCAGACAGGCTTACGACAACCGAACAAAATTGAAGCTTATCGATCACGGGTTATAAATTTAGAGGTTACAATGCATGAAACGTGTTCTTGTCTTTTTGCTACTGTTTATTGTAATTGATAGAATAATATAATGAAACCACTTACCTTGCATTCAGTGAAAAATCTCAACTATATACGATGAACCTCTGATCCAGATTTTTAGTTTGTTTCCTTTTGCTCCCTTGCCATTTCTAATCAAGTTCATCAGTGTTAGTTATTTTATTAGCCCGGCTCCTGCACAGTGGGAGACATGCTTTTGCAATTGTGAGTGTCGAAGTGAGTGAGACAGAGACACCACATCTGCAATGACCAAGATGAATGGATTCTCGCCCAAATGTCGGCTTTACCAACTAGTACGTCCAGCGTTTTTCAATTGTAAACTTTTACTGTTTTAATTCGACTGGATGAATAATAACAACCTGCATCGATTTATGGAGAACACAAATTAATTTTAAAAATTTAGCTGTTGTTTTTGTCAAGTTCCGTTCGAGTCCAAAGCTGACACGGATGGGATTTGCATTTTCAGATGCTTTATAGTTATCTCATCTTATATCATCAATTTCAAAGGATTTCTACATGCTGAGTTGCTCAATTCTGTGTAAGCAGGAACTTCACAGGGGATAGATAGCAAAAATAAATAAACAAGCAGTCACAGACTGGTACTTACGAAATCGTCAACTTGACCTCTGACCTTGTCTAATAAAAGCTGTCTCTAGAGAAGGTAGCGACGCAAGCCAGAAGTTTCTACGATGAATCTGTACCAAACCATCAAAAATCATAACGTCGACCGAAGCAAAAATCTCCATTTCTCCACGCAATTATTTAATATTATTTTATCAAAGTCACAAAACCGTAATATTCGGCCATCCACCAACAATCTTTACATAATCCAACGGCTTAGCGAGTCAGGCATGCGACGATAACCTTTATTGGGATAAAGAATGACTTTTAAACACCATCTTTGTCGAAAACACCTTCAGCGGGCACGCGCAAAACCTTTACGTGACTCAACGACGCGTCTGCTCGAGCGCACTGCACCACGTGACGACCCGTGACGCGTCGAGTGAAATATTTTTTATACAATCTTAAAACGTTTCCAAAACATCTGATTTTTACCAGAATTTCGACAACCGAGTTTTAAGAGTCCTAAGCGATTGCAAAAACCGAAGACAAAATTAAAATCGAAGTTAAAACGAACTCGTAACGTCGAGCGAAGCAAAAATACTCCATTTCTCCACATGAATTTACGGAATTATGTTTGACCTCACTGTGAACTTGACCTTTGACCGATTTTGACCAAAATCTAATCAGCGCGAGCCAGTACCCTCCTGAATCACGTGGTGTAATTTGACATTGGTAGCTTCTTCCGTTCTCGAGTTATCGTGCCTACAAACAAACACACAAACAAACAAACAAACAAGCAGTCATAGACTGGTACTTACGAAATCGTAAACTTGACCTCTGACCTTGTCCAATAAAAGCTGTCTCTCGAGAAGGTAGCGACGCAAACCAGAAGTTTCTACGATGATTCTGTATCAAACCATCAAAAATCGTAACGTCGACCGAAGCAAAAATCTCCATTTCTCCACACAATTATACCTTAACGTAACTCAACGACGCGCCTGCTCGAGCGCACTGCATCATGGGACGACCCGTGACGCGTCGAGTGAAATATTTTTATACAATCTTAAAACGTCTCCAAAACATCCGATTTTTACAAGAATTTCGACAACCGAGTTTTAAGCGTCCTAAGCGATCGCAAAAACCGAAGACAAAATTAAAATCGAAGTCAAAACGAACTCGTAACGTCGAGCGAAGCAAAAATACTCCATTTTTCCACATGAATTTACGGAATTATGTTTGACCTCATTTTGACCTTTGACCGATTTTGACCAAAATCTTATCAGCGCTAGCCATCACCCTCCTGAATCACGTGGTGTAATTTGACATTGGTAGCTTCTTCCGTTCGAGTTATCTGTACCAAACCATCAAAAATTGAATGTTTTGGATGTTTGACCTCACTGTGACCTTGACCTTTGACCGATTTTGACCAAAATCTAATCAGCACTAGCCATCACCCTCCTGAATCACGTGGTGTAATTTGACATTGGTAGCTCCTTCCGTTCTCGAGTTATTGTGCCTACAAACAAACATACAAACAAGCAGTCATAGACTGGTACTTACGAAATCGTCAACTTGACCTCTGACCTTGTCTAATAAAAGCATGAATCAGTCAGAAGCCCAAGGGGAGCTTGAATTCTGAATTCATTGTGGTCTACGATTTTACACTGTGGTTTGCAGATAATAAGTCCCAGACAAAAACTAGATTTCTGATAAAAATTCCATTTTTTTGTTTTTATTTTTAAAAAAGTGATTCAGTACCAGCAGGATATGCCAGATAATAGGTGTATTACTTTTCAGAAGAATCTGATAAAAGACTTATTATATATCAGTTATTCATCGCTGTTCCAGAATTTCGACAACCGAGTTTTAAGCGTCCTAAGCGATCGCAAAAACCGAAGACAAAATTAAAATCGAAGTTAAAACGAACTTGTAACGTCGAGCGAAGCAAAAATACTCCATTTTTCCACATGAATTTACGGAATTATGTTTGACCTCACTGTGACCTTGACCTTTGACCGATTTTGACCAAAATCTAATCAGCACTAGCCATCACCCTCCTGAATCACGTGGTGTAATTTGACATTGGTAGCTTCTTCCGTTCTCGAGTTATCGTGCCTACAAACAACCAAACGAACAAGCAGTCATAGACTGGTACTTACGAAATAGTCAACTTGACCTCTGATCTTGTCTAATAAAAGCTGTCTCTAGAGAAGGTAGCGACGCAAACCAGAAGTTTCTACGATGATTCTGTACCAAATCATCAAAAATCGAATGTTTTGGATGTTTGACCTCACTGTGACCTTGACCTTTGACCGATTTTGACCAAAATCTAATCAGCGCTAACCACCACCCTCTTGAATCACGTGGTGTAATTTGACATTGGTAGCTTCTTCCATTCTCGAGTTATCATTTTTTGGATGTTTGACCTCACTGTGACCTTGAC
Organism: Eptatretus burgeri; assembly: GCF_056783735.1. Lineage (NCBI taxonomy): Eukaryota > Metazoa > Chordata > Myxini > Myxiniformes > Myxinidae > Eptatretus > Eptatretus burgeri. The sequence continues at coordinate 52,912,668 of NC_140975.1, read as the reverse complement.
CTTTTACCGATTTTTACCAAAATCTAATCAACACGAGCCATCAGCCTCCTGAATCACGTGGTGTAATTTGACATTGGTAGCTTCTTCCGTTCTCGAGTTATCGTGCCCACAAACAAACAAACAAACAAACAAACAGAAACGGATGATTCATCAATATACGAAGTCATCAATATACTTAGGAAATCTTTAGATTTCGTCAGTAACAACTGTACAGCAGGATGCCGCCAATTCAATTCAAAACATGGTTGGACTAATTTTTGCAAGGTACCACAAATAATTAGAAGAGCCCTGCTATACCACAACCGCATGCTATTACAATCACTAAAATAATTCCATGATTGCCAGTGACTGCAACGATATGCAATTGATGAAAACAAATGTAAAATTCCTTGTCATTGAGGGTTAGTTTTTATCGATAATCATAGCTCCCACACGGTCGAGTAGTTAAGATACCTGGTTTACACCCAGGTGGCCTGAGTTCAATTCCCGGTGCGGGCACCACACTGGCAGGAGTTGTGACCGCCAGCGTAGTGACTCAAGTAAAATCAAGTGGCAAGCAATCAAAAGATGTACCCGAGTTTGCTCGATCAGACGATGATGATCATCATAATCATCAACATAGCAACCAAATGCAACAGATGAATTAACACACAATGCCCTCGAGCACCAATTGCAAGACTGGGGACTTACCAATGAACATTTCAGGTGACACGTCTCCAACATCGGTCAGCTGAGCCAAGGTGTTCATGAAACCTGTTGGGACAGAAAATGCATTTTTCAGAAAAATGAGAACGCAATCACTTCCGGTTCCGGTTTTAGAGCAGCGAGAGGTCTCCTTTGGGGCTCCCTGCTGACGTTCTCAAAGCTAAGTTTCCGGTTGTTATTTGTCCCGTTTAACTGTTTAATTTTCTCACCTACATGTTACTGTGTGTTGCTAGTTCGGTTTTGTTTCAAAAATCGTGCTATTTTGTGAGTATTTTTGTCGACGTTCTTACCTGTGCTTGAGGCCTAGGCCTACCGGTTCCACTCGGTGTTCGATCGTTTTTTTTTTTTTTTGTTGTTGTTTTTTCTCCCCATTACCTTCAATTTCTATCCTCCCCATTACCTTCAATTTTGATCCTCCCCACTTTCCAAACATCCCCCATTCTCCCAACTAATCTTTCTTATCTCAACAAAACAAAAAAAATAAATAAATAAATAAATACCCTACAACAACAACAACACGCTTACCTTCTCCCGATTCTGCTTCTTCTTCTTCCTTTTAACTTCCTCCTCGTCTTCTTCCTCGATTTTTTTTTTTTTTTTTTTTTTTTACACTTCCATGACCTAATCTGTTGAACTCTCTCATATATTAATATTAACAAAAAATATATATATATATATATATATATATATATATATATATATATATATATATATATATATATATATATATATACACCCAACAACAACAACACGCTCACCTTCTCCCGATTCTGCTTCTTCTTCTTCCTCTTAACCTCCTCCTCGTCTTCTTCCTCGATTTTTTTTTTTTTTTTTTACACTTCCATGACCTAATCTGTTGAACTCTCTCATACATTATTTTTAACTACAAAAACGATCTTATAATGCTTCATCTTCCTCTCTCACACATGTGGTACTCTTTACTGTTTCACAATGCACTACTCTTCTGCTATTTTAACGGACTGCTCTCATTTCGACCTCTCCTTCATTCCTTGCCTAAAAAATCCAACTATTACAGCGCTTCTTCTCTCCATGCTCTGAATTCGCCTTCATTGCATCCATCAAGAATTGTGTTAAATCGCATCTCTGACCTAAAACTTTTAAAAACCACAGTTTGCCATGGATGCTCGCTTTCCATCAAACATTATTTTTTTCCAACTTCAGTGCCAACTCACCCCCCTCACCCCTCACTCTCACTCTCAAAGCAACCATCCCACTCTTCTCCCTCCAAACCTCCCTCTCACCTCTCTCAAAAATCCCCCCCTCACCTTTCTCCCACCTTTCATCCCCCTCTATCTTCCTTCTCACACTTCCCCCCCTCTCATCCTCCAACCTGCCTCCCTCCACCGCGCTCTCTCCTCCATCTCTTCACTCTCCTCCTCAAATCCTCCACTGCCTTCTTCCTTGTCTCTTGTCCCCCCTCTCCCCCAGCACCACAGAGCCCTTTCACCTCCTCATTCGGCCCCCTCCCCTCGCTGTTCTGCAATACCCCACACTCCTTCAGCAACCCTCCTTACCTGCCCCCTCGTCCCTTGTCCTACCCTCCCCCTCCCCTCCACCTCCTGCACCCAAAGCCTCCTCCCCTTCCTCTTCATTAAAAGTGTGAACCTCAAATATCCGGGGCCTTCGCTCAAACCTTTCAGATCTTTCCATACAGGTTGCCACTGACAAACCAGACATTATCTGCCTAACAGAAACTTTCCTCTCCCAAGACGTGTCTGACTCCCAAGTATCTCTCCCTGGTTACTCCCTCTTACGGTATGACAGACCTGAGCCTCGTCCTGGTGGAGGTGTTGCTCTCTTCATCAAAGACTCTATTCCTCACTCTCCATGCACTGCTCTCACTCCCCCACACCCCCAGGAATACCTCTGGCTTCGGCTTCCCCTCCACTCCCACCTCATGTTTATATGTGTACTGTACCGTCCACCGAACAGTGATGACTCCATCTACACCTCACTATCCGAAAACATGGACCATCTTCTATCTTCTCATCCAAACTCTCTCTTCCTCTTATGTGGTGACTTCAATTGTCATCACGGCAGTTGGCTCGGTGTGGGTACCTCTCTCACCTGCCATGGCACCTCAGCAAAAGCTTTCTGCGACTCATTGGGACTGACTCAATCGGTCAACTTCCCGACCCGGATCTCAACCAATGGTACTCCATCTCTTCTGGATCTGATTTTGACAAATTTCCCTGACAATATCTACTGCTCTTCCTTCGCTCCAATTGGTTCTTCTGACCACGTCCTTGTCAAAGTGGACATCTCTCTGGCTGTTATCAGAGAACCACCTCACCGCCGTCGAGTCTGGCATTTCACTCAAGCCGACTGGCAGGGTCTCCGAGCAGCCATCAAACTTACAGACTGGTCTCCTATCACTACTTTCTCAAACATAAACTCATCCTGGGAATTCTTTCAAAGAAACTTGCTCTCCCTCATGCACAGATTTATCCCCTCTCGTGTTCAGTTGTCTTACCCTTCGTCCCGCCCTTGGTTTACTGAAGCTTGTGGCGAGGCAGTTGTCCTGAAACAACTTGCCTTTGCCTCATGGAAAGCAAACCCAACTGAGGGCAATCTCAGTTCTTTCCACAAAGCTCGGAACAAGTGTGTATCTACCCTCAGGAGAGCCAGAAAACAACATCTTTCTCATCTCAAGTCTGAACTCTCAAACCTCTCTCCCTCCTCAAAATCCTGGTGGCGTTTAATCAAATCTGTTTCTGGTGTATGTTCCCCCTCCATCCCCTCCCTTACCTCAAATGGCCGCACTGCTGATTCCACACGTGATAAAGCTGAATGTCTAAACTCGGTGTTTGCAGCTAAATCTTGTGTCCTAAACCCATCACTATCTCTACCCACTTTACCCAGTCGCACCCAACTGTCCCTGGACTCTGTATCCTTTTCTCCTGACAAGGTGGAGAGCTTGCTTTCAAACCTCGAGTCAGATTCTGCAACCGGTCCAGACGGCATCAGCCCACGTGTCCTCAAAGCCTGCTCTTCTGCTCTTGCTCACCCTCTCTCTGTTCTATTCACCCTCTCATTTTCCCAAGGTCATCTGCCATCTGCTTGGAAATCTGCTAACATCACTACCCTGCATAAAAAAGGTGCAAAAACAGATCCCTATAACTACAGACCAATCAGCCTTCTCCCAATCATCAGCAAGGTGATGGAATCCATCATCGCCTCAGACATGAAATCCTTCCTCTTCTCCAATGGCTTGATTTCCAATCATCAATTTGGTTTCAGACAAGGTCACTCCACCCTGGATATGCTGCTTCTGCTCTCCCATCAATGGATGGAGGTCCTCAATGCCAGACAGGAAATCCGAGCCGTATCCCTGGACATATCACGTGCTTTTGACACAGTCTGGCACCCTGCCCTACTCACCAAACTCTTTTCCCATGGTATTCAAGGCCATCTCCACTCATGGCTCGCAGACTTCCTCTCCTGTCGCAGTCAACGTGTGGCCCTAAATGGAGTTCTTTCATCCCCTCTTCCTGTGCAGGCTGGAGTTCCTCAAGGTAGCGTTCTGGGCCCTGTTCTTTTTCTGGTTTTCATCAATGATCTCTCGGACTCTCTGGAAAATCCTCTATTTCTCTTTGCCGACGACTCCACCCTCTGCCGTACCATCTGTCATCCCTCAGACCGGCAAGCAGCAGCTTCTTCGCTCACTGCAGATCTGGATAAAATCACAAACTGGTCCAACACGTGGAACATGTCTTTCAATCCAGACAAATCTCACACTCTCACTATGTCTCTTCGAAAGGACCGTTTACAACCCCCCCCCCATCCACTTTCTCAACAATCCTCTGGAAGAAGTCTTTTCTTTCAAGCTTCTAGGTCTCACTATCTGCCATGACCTTTCCTGGGAAAGTCACATTTCCAACCTCGCCTCAAAAGCCAGTCGCTGACTGGGAATCCTCCGTCGTGCTAAGTCCTTCCTCGGCCCTCTTGAGCTCCTGACCACTTACAAAGCTTTTGTCCGTAGCCTGATGGAGTACTGCTCTCCCCTCTGGGCTGGTGCTCCTGCCTCCCACCTTTCTCGGCTTCACGCTGTCGAAACCAGGGCATTTAAGATCATCGGCATCTCCCGCAATGAAGCTGAGTCTTTGGGCCTCTCACTCAATTACCGCAGGTTGGTCGGTGGTCTTTCTGTCTTCTACAGACTCCTCTCCAGCCTTGCCCCCCCTGCTCTCTCTGCGATTTGTCCCCACAACATTTCCACAGGGCGCTCAAGGTCCGCCAACAACCCCCTTCTGGTAAAACTACCAAAATCACGAATCACTGCTCATCTTCACTCTTTCATTCCTCTTTTTTCCCGCCTTTGGAATAAACTTCCTCACTCTATTCTTTCCCATTCTTCCCTCCAGGCTTTCAAAACAGCTGTTCACCACCACCTCTTATCTTCCCCCATCCAAATCCTCGATCTTTTCTACCCCTGATAATCCACCCAAGCCCACTTCCTTCATTTCTCCTGCTTTCCTTCCTGAAAGTCCCTGAAATGTCCATTTTCTCTTCGCCATGTTCCCCATCCCATCCGCATCCCTCTCCCTTCCACAGTTCACCTAATGTGTCTGTTCCCCACTGTTTTGTCCCTTCCACTCCCGCCCCTCTTGTCTCATGCCTCCTTGCTGTGAGTTGTGTGTTAGCTCTCATACGAGCCTCGACCAAGGTATACAAAAAAAAAAAAAAAAAAAAAACTGCGTTGTCCAAACATCGGCCCTGAGCCTTTGCTCTTGTTAAAGATTCAGTTGGGTATGAATTTCGGACATTTTCTTATATTACTTCATAGAATCTAAAGAGAATGGCAGGATATCACTGGCCATTTGAGCCAATGAGTACTGGCCAGTCAGTGCACTGGCCATTGAGCTGTCTTGCCTGGATTTGAATCTCCAAATCGCCATAAACTGCCATCCTGGTGTTTCGCTTTCAGGGTGATGCACTGATGTCAAACAAATACTCATATATACTTCATACAATTTATAGGCAACTCAACACGATCCAAAAGCAAGAGGTTTTGTCATCAGGTCAGGTCAGGTAAGGGAGCATGCGCCGGAGCAGCGCGTCGCTGCGTCCACTTTCCACCGGTACTCTAGGGGCCTCCGTCTGGCCATCCCCCAGGCAGATGCCTGGCCCATCTCCATCTCCCCGAGATGCCGATCAACCTGCTGCAACCACGGAGCACGTGGTTGGCCCACCGGCCTCCTCCACTCACAAGGCTCCCTCATTACGGGATTAATGTATACAAATCAGCTACAATTCATTCAATTGTAAGGAAAGATCAATAAAAATCAACGACAAACAATGCAAAACTTTTCAATGAAGCATTTTGTGTGTGCCGTCCATTGGCCGGAAAGAGCAGCGTTTTCCCAATGAATAACATCAAATAACACCTTTGTCGTAGTCTCGAGTGCAGAGTGGTCGTAGAAGTAGACCATTCATGTTTGACTCGCTGATAACCCCATTGTCGACGGTCAGGTTTCGAAGTAACGCCTCATCGAAGAGGGGAGTGTCGTTCAGTGCCATATTGTCTTGAAAATAAAACAAGGTGGAAGGTCGATAATATAAATGACACGTTTTCAGCACATGTTAAATCAAAGCAACATAAGGAAACTTTCCAAGACAATCATTAATCCATCCCTCAACTGCTTGAAGTTGAATGCCATCAAAAACGCGGATCGGAGATTTGTTTCATGGAAGGCACAAAACAAAATAAGCAAGTAAAATAAAGTTACTCGATCTTCAAAGTAATCTGTTAGCGAGTTGATAAACCTGAAGCCAGCACACAATAAATCATTTTCTATACACAGATTGTCCAAACGTAAACTTCCATAAACAAAAAGCTGAGTACATTCAGGCCATTGATGGATACTCTACAACTTTTCACAAACAGGTATTAAATGTGCTCAATATTTTTGGCCCAAGGGGTGGTGCTAGTACGTCATAAGTCATCCACATTTCCCTCAAAGTGTAAAACAGACAAAGCGACTGTTAAAAGGATCATGTAATAGACAGGTTCGAGCTGATAGGCATCATGTGCCTTTTGAACTCGATTTTATACATATGTATATATATATATATATATATATATATATATATATATATATATATATATATATATATATATATATATATATATATATATATATATATATATAAAATATATAAATTCAAGGAGAGCATCTAATTCGAATCTAAAATAAATGGAAAAAGAAAAGAAAAAAAACGCAGGTGTGTCACCCGAGACAATGGGGAAGCATGGTAATTTTGTGTACCGACGGACATCGAAGCTGATACACCAGGAAAAATAATCACAGAACTAACAGAAAGCATCCGTAAATGACAATATAAAGAAATGAAAATAAAGAAATGAAAAAAAAAATGAAAAAAAAATCAAATGCAGGTGAGTGACCTGAGACAATGGGGAAGCACAGTCCGTATGCTTTCACAATGTGGAAGCACACCATATATATATATATATATATATATATATATATATATATATATATATATGTATATGTATATGTATATGTATATATACATATATACATATATACATATATACATATATATATATATATATATATATATATATACATATACATATACATATACATATATACATATACATATACATATACATATATATATATATATATATATATATATATATATATATATATCGTATAGTGAATATTTAATAAATTTAATATTTAGCAACACAGGTTTAATAAATAATGGAGATGTAGACAGGGAAGTGAAAATGCAATTAAAGAATACTGAGATGACCAAACAGCGCTTAACTGATGATAATAGTTTTGCGGTTATTCTCAATGCTAACCTTAACACAGTCAGACCCAGTCAGGAACACAGGATGAAAGAGAACGAGAGTGTGCGCAGGTACGTGAATGTAGCTTTGTTGGAGTGACGAGAAATGTGATGCAGGCAGTTCTCGGATTCCTTTCCCAGTCCAGTTTGATCCTTGGCTGTCCGTTGCTGCACAACTCTGGCAGGATGTCCAAGGTTTGCTGTGCACGGCTCTCCTGATCGATATCCCAAGATGTGTGTGCTGTGTGTTCGCTCTCTGGGGGGGGGGATCTCGGCTGTGTGGCTTGATGGTCCCAGTTGAGTGGCTCACTCTCTGGGGATCCCGGGCTGTAATTGACCGATTGCTGGGTGCTCTGGGCTGTGCGCTCAATGGCTGGGTTTTCACTCTCTGGGCGTCCCAGGCTGCGAGGGATGGAGAGGCACTATTGTTGCCATCATATGTAGGCAGCTCTCTGACCTCCTTCTGCGCAAATTGCGCGTGCGCTCTCGATTGTGAGCTAGCACATGTGGCTACGCCACGTTTGTAAAACCCATGTTCAAGGCTTGACCGAACACCAGTGTGCCCTCCATGTTGAGGTGCAATGAAAGGACAATGGGGGCGATTTAAGATGCACACGGATTGGAGATAGGGAGAGATAGGGAGAGATGTAGAGAGATGTAGAGAGATGTAGAGAGATGTAGAGAGATGTAGAGAGATGTAGAGAGATGTAGAGAGATGTAGAGAGATGTAGAGAGATGTAGAGAGATGTAGAGAGATGTAGAGAGATGTAGAGAGATGTAGAGAGATGTAGAGAGATGTAGAGAGATGTAGAGAGATGTAGAGAGATGTAGAGAGATGTAGAGAGATGTAGAGAGATGTAGAGAGATGTAGAGAGATGTAGAGAGATGTAGAGAGATGTAGAGAGATGTAGAGAGATGTAGAGAGATGTAGAGAGATGTAGAGAGATGTAGAGAGAGAGAGAGAGAGAGAGAGAGAGAGAGAGAGAGAGAGAGAGAGAGAGAGAGAGAGAGACTGAGAGTGACAGGACATCTAACTGGATATTCCATTCTAATCAATGCTAGTCGGGGTTTACAAACACTTACGCTGACACTCATTAAGATATAACTACCGAATAATTAACTCATTAACCCCCAAGTTATTTTTGTAACACTGCACGTGCCTAACCTCAGACTCTTGCTGAGCCTCGAACATAGCTGGGCCAGGACAGGACAGAGATATATTAAAACAATTCTGTCCTATTCCAAAACCCAAAACGTTCAAACCATAGTGAATGTGTTCATGTACCTATTCTGTCAACCAGAATCCTTTCCTGTCAGATGCATCCATCCCCAAGGACTTATTTATCATTTCTAAATGGAATTTCAAAATGCAATAAAAAAATAAACATGATGCTGAGGATGAGCATTTTCTAAAAGAGATATACAACAACCAATAAATTATTGTTTTCAAAGTCAATGAAAGAGTGGGGCAACAGTTCCTGGCAGCTATTCATTGGCCACGGGGCCAGCATGTAGAAGGTCAGAGACTCGGCAATGTTTATTTTTGAAATGACAGCAGGCTAGTCTTGGAGCTTGGCAGAGATGGTTGGCAGCAGGCAAGCAGTTTTGTGTTGTTGGCTGGCTGTAGATGCTGGCTGGAGGTCTGACAGCAGGGGGAGGATAGCCAGCTCTAACCTAATTTATCCTTTCCTTTGGGAAAGAAAATGGTGAGTTTGGGAAATACTGGCTGATGTGGGGGAGGAGGGGCGGGCCCTACCAAGTTGGTGGAGAGGGTGACCAAGTGGTACCCACCTGGTCTCATAATTTGGGACTAAATGGGTCCTCCCAAAAGCCAGTTGCCCTATTCTGCCCTTAGCAGTGGTAGGCAGACTTTTTGTGGAGCGGAGGAGAGCATTGAAATTGAAACCCGAGTGCTTCGAATGAAAATAAGGCAATTCTCTACATGTACATCTGATAACTATAGAATTGAAAATAGCTGATTTGCATATGGGCTCTTTTTAATAACCACCAGATTTGCATATGTGCTCTTTTTTTCTTTGTTTTTAAAAACATACAGGGGACCCAGGGTCAGGTCATGGGCACAAAATAATAACAAAATTCTTCCCCCCTACTCCCCCACCCACCACTGGGGGAATGTGGGAAGATGACTTGCGATTTTCACCTGTGCACCTTTTCATTTCATTTTCTTAGGAAAATTCATTTTCACCTTTTCATTTCAATGAGCGTGTTACAATTACTAAAATGAGTGCGTGTTACTATTACTAAAAATGAGTGCGTGTTACAATTACAAAAATGAGTGCGTGTTACAATTACAAAAATGAGTGCATGTTACAATTACTAAAATGAGTGCGTCTTACAATTATTAAATGAGTGCGTGTTACAATTACTAAAATGAGTGCGTGTTACAATTACTAAAATGAGTGCGTGTTACAATTACTAAAATGAGTGCGTGTTACAATTACTAAAATGAGTGCGTGTTACAATTACTAAAATGAGTGCATGTTACAATTACTAAAATGAGTGCGTGTTACAATTACTAAAATGAGTGCGTGTTACAATTACTAAAATGAGTGCATGTTACAATTACTAAAATGAGTGCGTGTTACAATTACTAAAATGAGTGTGTTACAATTACTAAAACTAGAGGGGAGAGCACTCGGGAGAGTGCAAAACCTCCGCCGCCAATACTGCTGGGTCACTCAAGTGAACCTTATATCTTATTCATTAAATATGATGTCAACAGTGCTGACAGTTATAGTTCTTTTCTCCATTTTTTTTTTGGGGGGGGGGGTGGAAATCACTTAAAACATGTCGAAATGCAAAAAAATGAAATCGAAATTTTGAAAAAAAAGTTGCAAAAATTTTTTTTCTCGAACAATTTTTTTTTGGGGGGGGTTGGAAATCACTGAAAAAATGTAGAAATGCAAAAAAAAAATTTTTTTCTCTAAATTTTTTTGGAGGGGTTGGAAATCACTAAAAAAAAAAGT
>NC_140975.1:52677133-52899633 GCF_056783735.1 Eptatretus burgeri | reverse complement strand
TAAAATGAGACGAGTCCATCCATCCCTTACGTGAAGAAGCAGCAGCACCTCAAGCTTTAATATAGCACTTCCTTCTGTTGAAGATCAATAAAAATGGTACAGTTGGAAGGCGAGTAATCAATTTCCAATGTTGAAAAGCTGATAATCGATTTATTGGAACAAAAATTATTGCCCGATTAATCATAAAAATGACAATTTTACAAATCCGTCTTTCCTGGATTGAAGAAGAAAAAGCGGGAATGAGACGTGGAGGGATAGAGAAGGATGGGAAGGGTGAGGGGAGAGAGGGGAGTGAGGAGGGAGGGAGATCGAGGCAGGGTGGGGGAGTGAGGAAGGGAGCGATGAGGGGTGCAGAGAGGGAAGGCGGCGACGAGGGGAGGGCAAGGGAAGGTGGCGACGAGGGGAGGGCAAGGGAAGGCGGCGACGAGGGGAGAACAAGGGAAGGCGGCGACGAGGGGAGGGCAAGGGAAGGCGGCGACGAGGGGAGGGCAAGGGAAGGGAAGGCGGTGACGAGGGGAGGGCAAGGGAAGGGAAGGCGGTGACGAGGGGAGGGCAAGGGAAGGCGACGACTTGGTTGCCTGTTCTTGGTTACGTATTTGCAGTGTGCGGGTTTCGCTGGCACGCAATCTGAACTCGAACTTTGGCCCGTGGTGCTATGGAGGAGGTTATGCGACCATCTCGTGAACCATGTACTCTGCAGCGCCGAAGCCTCGAAGCCATGCAGGACGTGTCACCATGTAATGCAGGCGTGGGGAAATTTGTGCATGTGTTTGAGTGAAAGGTTGAGTAAATCGTTGGTGCACGTTTAGAATAGAACCCAAGTAGGTTGGAGGAATGTGTGTGTGGAGGGGGGGGGACCGTGGGAAGGAATGTGGGGGGAGGGAGGGTGTGGGGAGGAATGTGTGTGTGTGGGTGGGGGGTGAATGTGGGGAGGAATGTGTGCACGGGACTGCATGCAGGCAGGCAGGCCTTTACAAAATCGCATTCGTTTTGATTTTTAAATGTTACTGCCTGGTTATATATTGTTACGTTTGAGGGGGGGGGGGTATGCATTCAAAGGGTAATTAGGATGTTTAATTAGGTATGCCATGCTGTTCGAGTTTACCAGGATCTCGATGTAATAAGTAGCAATTCAGTGGTGATAAGTTGTCTAGTAAATGTTCATTTCTTCAAGGGGGAAATGATAATTGTCACGTAATTAGATGGGGATACGGGATAGGGTAAGTGTGTCTGCGTAAACCCCTTTTAGTATTCTCTGGAGGCTGGCCGTGACGTCACAGGACAGTGCTGCGGATGGCTCCGCCCCGTGATCACGATTGGCGGAAGGCGACGGCGGTGGGCCAATAAAACGGCTCGATTGGAAGTGACGAGGACGGGAGGATAAAAAGGTTCTGTTCGGGGTCGAAAAAGAAGAGGAAGAAGATCGGGACAAAAAAGATCGTGTTTTTTTGGTGGAGGCTGTTGCGCGGGAAGCATCCTTGTTGTTGTGCTGATTTGATCGTGTTCTTCATCGTGTCTTGGAGCCTTGCTGAGCCTCATGCCTCACCTTGGTTGGCTCTGGGGTTCTGCTGACTTGGAGCACGGGGTCGAACGGCGGGCGGACCTGCCTCCCTCTCCTGCTCGCAATTTGGCGCCAGAACTAGTTCCCTGGCGGCTGTGAGCGGACTTGGGCCAGGACCAGGAGGTCGACAGCACCACGGTTTCTCCTGCCCCCCCTGACGAGAGCAAGGCCAGCTCGTCCGACGCTGATCCAGGGACAGTTGCGTCCACACCACGGTCCAGCCTGACCACCAGAAGTAGCTACGTTTTGTGTGTGCGTGTGCGTGTGCGTGTGCGTGTGCGTGTGCGTGTGCGTGTGCGTGTGCGTGTGCGTGTGCGTGTGCGTGTGCGTGTGCGTGTGCGTGTGCGTGTGTGTGTGCGTACTTGGCACCTTAGAGGGTTTGAGAATTGTATATTCATTGGAATTGTCTGTGTTTTCCCCACGCCCGATCCCACACCATCCCGTCGAATCGCCCCGGATCCCTTTTCTTGCCGAGTCTTGTTATTTCTGGTTAATAATAAAAACAAATAAACATCATCAACTCAGTGAAAAGTGACTCGTGCCACCTTCCTCGTCCCGTTTGCGGTAGAGCGATTAGAACTGCCATGTTTGGGTTATAAATAAATAAACCGCCTCCATCGTTTCGGCTCATTCTACGTTGGCGGGACTGTTCAAGTCCCGTGAACGTCACAATATAGAACACGGCGGTTAGAAGGAAAACGCTGCTGTTTGGACGTGATTTATTGCCCCAGTAATGCCCTGGTATGCTGCCTTCCCTTTCCCTTTCCCTCCTCTCCCCTCCACTCCACTCGCCTTCCCATTTCCTCCCCCCTCTCACGTCACCTTCCCATTCCCTCCCCTCGCGCTGCCTTCCCATTCCTCTCCCCTCGCACCACCTTCCCATTCCCATTCTGTCCCCTCACATGGTTTCCCCTTCTCTCGCGCTGCCTGCCCCTCCCCTGTGCTGCCCCTCCCCATGCTGCCCCCCACATTGCTCCCCCTGCCTTCCCCTCCCCCACCACCTCGCTGCCTTCTCCCCCGCCCCCCTTGCACTGCCTTCTCCCCCCCCACCTTTGCGCTGACTTCTTCACCCCCCCCTCCTCCTCATGCTGCCTTCCCTTCCCTTCTCTCATGCCATCCTCCTTCACCATACAACTCTCCAGAGATCAAGGAGAGGAAAGAGTGTTAAAGGATGTGCCAATTGGCCAAATGGAAGCTATTTTTTTTTTTAAATTTCAGTCGGAACTGTTGCTCGGATCAATTCAATTTTAATAAAGCCAGATCACGGCAGGATAGCTGAGATGCACACATGCTCCATCTTAGCTGTCTCGCCTGGGTTCGTATCCCAACACGGCTATAAACTGTCATCCCGGTGTTTCACAGGGAGGGCGATTAATCAATGTTTGTGCCGTCTCTCGGATGGATGTTCGTTCAGTTGGGCGTCGCATCGGCCAGAATCCTCCCTCCTCTCTCCTCTCTTCTCTCTCTTCCCTCCCCCTCCCCCGAATATTCCCACCAGCACAGCGACGAGCTGTATTTGCGAGTATGTACATGCATAACTATATGTATATATATATATATATATATATATATATATATATATATATATATATATATATATATATATATATATATATATATATATATATATATATATATATATATATATATATTTGCCGCGTGTCAAATAGATGTCCACACGAATGGCCGGACCCAGGGTTTCCCAGCAGAACAATGCCCAGAGCATCACACTCCCTCCACCGGCTTGTCGTCTTCCCACAGTGCATCGTGGTGCCATCACTTCCCCAAGTAAATGGCGCACACGTACACGGCCATTCACGTGATCGCAAAGAAAACGGAACTCATCAGACCAGGCGACCCTCTTCCACTGCTCCAAGGTCCAGTTCCGACGCTCGCGTGTCCATTTTAGGCGCTTTTGACGGTGGACAGGGGTCATCATGGGAATTCTGACCAGTCTGCGGCTAAGCAGCCCCATACGCAGCAGGGTGCGGTGCACTGTGGATTGTGATACATTCCTCCCGTGACCACCATTAAAATTTTCTGTGACATGCCACAGTAGACCTTCTGTCGGTTCAGACCAGATGGGATAGCCTTCGTTGCCCTCACACATCGATGAGCCTTGGGCGCCCAACACCCTGTCACTGGTTTGTCCCTCCTCGGACCACTGTCGGTAGGTACTCACCACTGATGACAGGGAGCACCCCACAAGCCTTACCATTTCAGAGATGCTCTGGCCCAGTCATCTGGCCATAACAATTTGGCCCTTGTTAAAGTCGCTCAGGTCTTGTTCAAAAGACCAAGGTATGTTCAAAAAGTATCCAACCTTAATTTTTCGTGCATAAACAAATGAAGCTAGGGAGGCGTGGTTTGGTGCACGTATGTAGGTGATCCTAATCCGTATGCGTGAATATTTTCCCGCCTGCAGAAGCTGTCATTCACCGACAGACCGCCGATGAGTGAGGAAGTGTAAGTGAGCGCCGTCGGATTTTCGTTTTTTTTATTATTTGTTATTATTTTTATATTATTATTTTTTTCTTCGGTATGACGGTGATGTTGACACTTTGATTTCTAGTGCGGTTATGATTTAAATCGTTGAGCGGCAGCCTATTAATTATATTATATTATATTATAACCGCACTTGAAATCGAAGTGTCAACATCACCGTCATACCGAAGAAATAAAATAAAAACCAGGGAGTCTGGAACACTGACACTAACCATTACCTTGATGTGTTTCGACTTATGAGTAACGTACAAGTAACGTGTGTCGATGTGTGTCAACGATCGCGTATCGTGCCTACAACACGTTACTCCTCGGTTAGAAATAAGTTTCGGGTACGCTAAACATTACCTCAACGTGTTTCGACTTATGAGTAACTGACAAGTAACGTGTGTCGACGATCGCGTAACGTGCCTACAACTTATGGCCAGCATTATACGGAACGTGCGAGTCATACGCTTGTATACGTCGAAAAATTTCAAGCATGGAAAATTTGTCTAACACCTCGGCGTACAAAGACGTATGCCAGCGTACTACGACATATGCCAGCGTGCTCTTAACGTATACAAACTTACCCATAACGTATTCGACGTGTGCCAGCGTTTTAGCCAAATTTTGCATACGTGAGGCATACGCTGGCTAAATCTTCAAGGTGTGACAGGGCCTTAAAGTTTGAAGAACATAGCTGAAAGTGTTTGTGAGTTATCACACTCACAGACAAACACACAAACAAATGAGACAGACTGACATACGATGAAAATTGAAAATTTTCATCATAACAAACAAAGAGGTGAAAACATAACCTCCGTCCACCTTCGGTGGAGGAGATAACTACAGCAAAGTCCATGTTATGCCATCACAACTCCCCACGGTTCTCACCTAAAGCAAACTTGAAAGATTGCAAAAGGTTCCACCAGGAATGAACAAATATCAAATTTCGAATTTTTCCCCCCTTGTTTTGACTCCAAGTCCAACACTGTGACACTGTGACATGAATTGGGAGTAAATCCCCCCAAAAAGTTATATATTTAATGCGTTCCCCAATGTTCATTGCATATCCAGTTTCATTAAAAAAATTTTTTTTAACGTGCATGCAATTGCATATTTTGGTACTTGACCTTTTGACCCCACCCCATGACCCCAGGTTGTGGGACCAAAAATGATACTGCTCTCGCACATTCTTGCCATGTGTTGATCATGACGACCAAGTTTGGTGAATTTCTGTACAACCGTTTAGGAGTTACAGACAGACACAATTACAACATCCCAAGTGTTATTTTTTAATGTGGAAATTATAAACAATGGGGATGGGGACACAGGAAAGGAAAATGTAAATAAAGAATACCGAGATGACCAAACAGCACAGTTTCCCGGTTATTTGCAACGCTAAGCTAGGCAGACTCTGTCAGGAACACAGGCCAAAATAAGTGATGTGATGTGTGTGTGTGTGTGTGTGTGTGTGTGTGTGTGTGTGTGTGTGTGTGTGTGTGTGTGTGTGTGTGTGTGTGTGTGTGTGTGTGTGTGTGTGTGTGTGTGTGTGTGTGTGTGTGTGTGTGTGTGTGTGTGCGCGTGCATTCCTGGATAGACAACAGATACAACACAGGCAGACCCCGGATCCCTCTCCCAGTCGTCTCATCCTTGGCCGTCCGTTGCTGCGCAGCTCTGGCAGGGCGTCCCAGGCTTGCTGTGCACAGCTCTCCCAATCACTATTCCGGGCTGTATGTTCGTCACCTCCCCACCTCCCCCCCCCCCACCCCACACTCTCCTCCACCTCACTACGACTCCTTCCAGGTCTCTAGTTTTTCCCTCCTGGGAGTTTCCTTATGTATCTATCTTGTCCGCTCCATCTGTCATTTCCTGCACTGCGCGCCTCCCCACACACATTGTTTGTCCATGTCTCCCCCTTCAACTTCGCTGTTGGTGTCCACCCCCCCCCCCCCCCCGCTGCTACTCTTCCTCTTGTCCTGATCCGTTCAGTGTGCTAGCTCTTTCATGAGCCTCAACTCTGTATACAAAACATCAGATACTGATTAAATAACCTCTCATAAACCTCCAAATCATTTTCATTAAACTATGTTTAACTAATTCTCATGTCAGTGGTGCAACTCAAAATTATTTAGTTTGAAAATAAACAAAAAGCTCATTGCCTGTAAAGGCCCCGTCACACCTTGACGATTTAGTCAGTATATGCCTGACGTATGAAAAATTTGTCTAAAACGCTGGCACACGTCGAATACGTATGGGTAAGTTTTGTATACGTTAAGAGCACGCTGGCATACGTCGTAGTACACTGAGCTGTTAGACAAATTTTCCATGCTTGAAATTTTTTGACGTATGTCAGTGTACTACGACGTATGCCAGCGTATGACTCACACGTTCCGCATAACGCTGGCAATAAGTTGTAGGCACGTTACGCGATCGTTGACACACGTCACTTGTAAGTTACTCATAAGTCGAAACACGTCAAGGTAATGGTTAGCGTCAGTGTTCCAGACTCCCTGGTTTTTTGGGGTTTTTTATCTTGCCAAAACAAAGTTTTGCAAGATATGTTAGTCAGCTTGTATGTTTTTTTATTTTATTTTTTTTGTTTGTCTGTAATCACGTATAAAAAATTCTGCAGAGCACAGTTATCATCGGAAAATTTTGTAACTTCGCATATCAGAGGCCTATAGAGGTCCGTTTCAGTGCACAAAATTTTGAAGGTCAAGGTCAAAGGTCAAGGTCACTTTGGTGCAAATCAAGGGAGTCGACGAAACCCTTATTTTTTGAGTAATTTTGATCGGATCGTCTTCAAACTTCATGGGAATATAGTTCATGGTCTGGCGCTCAGCTGATTAATTTTTAGTGGCGATTGGCCTTGACCTTCATGGTTAGCGCCTGAGGTCAAACATATTTGACCCCAAGATCAATTTTTCAACTTTTAGGAACCATATCGTGTAGTACCTCAAATTGAACACCTCGATGAGTGCTTTCTAGATATGTCAAGCTTGAGACATTATGACGTCATTTGGTGACGTTATGAGGCAAAAGCATATTTTTCACGGTTACTCTGTAGAACGATTCTCCTCGGAATCTCTCGTAGGCAGATATTTCTCAAGGAGTCGCTCCTGGTGGATAGCAGCTTGTTCACCTCAGTGTGACCTCAAAGAAGTCACACCTGGTCACCCTGCAGGTGACATTGGTTTATTTTTTCTTTGGCATGACGGTGATGTTGACACTTCGATTTCTAGTGTGGTTATAATATAATATACGGTAATTAATAGGCTACCGCTCAACGATTTAAATCATACGTCGAGAAATCATATGTCGTCGTCGATTTAAATCATACGGCGTACGTCGAGAAATTTTCAACATGCTGAAAATTTGTCGACATACTCGGCATACTACAACCTATGCCAGCGTGCTCTTAACGTATACAAAACTTACCCATAACGTATTCGACGTGTGCAAGTGTTTTAGACAAATTTTTCATACATCGGCATACGCTGGCTAAATCGTCAAGGTGTGACAGCGGCTTGACACTTCGATGTCTAGTGCGGTTATGATTTGAATCGTCGAGCCGCAGCCTTTCAATAGGCTATGCTACGTGATTGTCGGCGATACGCTGCCGCGCTATGCATAAGTTAGACTATCGTTGGGCATAGGTTGTGAACGCCGACAACACACTCAGCGTAATTGGTATAAGTTATCTATATGTGATTGAAACGTTCTGTGTACGTTACTAATACGTTATGCATACGTCCAACTCGTTATGAATACGTCAAAAACTGGAAAAAAAAACCATCAATAGTTCAGCATACGCCATCGATTTACATACATTTTGATACCTTGCCATACGCTGGCTAAAACGTCAAGTTGTGAAAGCGGCTTAAGGGATGGCAGGATATCCTAGAAGTATATGCACTTGCCTTTGAGCTCTCTGGCCTGGGATTGATCCTCGACATAGCTAAAAACGGTCACCCTGGTGTTTTGTACGTGGACCCTCCGATGGATGTTAAACCGGACAAGCTGAATGTCAGCACTGGTTGTTGGTTGACGTTAAAATCCTTTTGTGAAGATAGTTAGGGAATTTTAGCAAATTGTATTGACCATCTGTGAAAAAATTGTTTACCAAAAAATTTCTTCACCAACGTATTCATCTCGGTGTCTAGTAACACCCATCAATTAGTGCAAACCCAAATCCTTGTGGAAAATTCTGGGGAGGCAATCAAAGTCCGGGTGCTCAGAGGGCCTGCACGAAAAAAAATCGGAAAATTAACTTTTGCCAATATTGACTTGTGGGATGTCTAACTAGGGGTTTTTTGGGGGTGCTGAATTGATTCCAACCATTATTTTTGAGAAAAAAAAAAACACTCATTGATCATATAAAATGAATTTTATTGACATTTTTAACAGAACTGTGCTCAATGGAAATGTTGCTTCGTCAGGTTTTACAACCTTATTCATCAAACTCCCCAGTATCTTCCTCACTCCTCTTGTCAGCCAGCTGGTTTATGTTCAGGCAAGAGTTACCATGACAGATGCCGCAAGCAGAAATACACTTAATTCCTTGCCTTTTACAGCAGCACCTGAGTGAGCTGCAGTCCCCGCACAGTTGCAGCTGGCAAACGTCAGGAGGTAGTCTGGTGCAATGGGGTCTGTAGAAGGGACTGGTGCATATCGTTGCTCAGTGAGTTGCCATCCATAGTCCCGGGCATCCAACGATGGACTTTGCAGCATCAGCCAGTCTCTAGTCTGGAGGTAAGAGTGCTGTGAGAGAGAGAGACACTCGGAGTGCTGTGACACTCGGAGAGAGTGCTGTGCTGCAGCTCCTGTTGTCGGGGGGAGTTTCTCAGGTTTTATGCTCCCAGTAGCAGCTCACTTGCTGAAGATGTCGAATCTCAAGTCGTCCAAGTCTTTGGAGGATTTCCCATGGAACATGAGCATGGAAAGATCACAGCCTGCTTTAATGATATCACCTTTCTCAGCTCGGATGTCCATAAACACGTCCATTGCCCTCTCTGCTTCATCAGTCTTGCAGAGCTTGCTTAGCAAAGTTGGTTTGCTAAACCCAAAAATTGCAGACACTGTATCGCAGCCAGAGAAGCTGTGCAAGAAGATGAGATACCTCCAGTATATCTCTGGGAGGGCCTCCCAGATCTTTCCGACATCGTAAGATGTTTCTTTGGCTGTCGTGAGGAAGATCGGATGGTCTGCAACATGATGAATCAGCATAACCAGGACGTCTGTGTCCTCAGCCATCACCTCGACAGGGGACTCTCTTGCCTCATCTAGAACTGTGCGGACGATGGAGGTGTTGGCATCATCGGAGCATTGCTATACACTGATTCCATTCCTATTAAATGTCTCAGCAAGGAGCAGAACGAGCTGGGCTTTGTTGTTCTTGTTATTGAGGAACTTTTCTCTTGCAATGATGATTTTGAGATCTAGACGAATCTGAATGTCACAGCATGCATTCTTTGTTCGTCTCAAGTGGTCATGGTCCTTGGTGGAGCTGCCATATCCGTCAAAGACCACCGTTATCTGGAGGCGATGGCTACCCATGGACTTCACAAACCGGAGAGAGCTCTCGGCAACATCCTTCCAAGTAAGGTTATCCTCCCACTTGACATTGTGCAGGAGCCACCCACCATCAACCACAAGGCTTGTGCAGCGGGGTTGTTCGACAGGTGCCACACTTGCCTTCAGGGACCTTGCTAGGGCAGCCTTGTCTGGCTTTCACAACTTTTGATTTTTGTCAAACAGAGACATCGGTTTTGGCGTCAACTCAAAGCGCAGAGCTTCTTTGGTCTTGACTTCAAGCTCACTGATGACAATGAGGCAGTTGAAGTGCTTCAGTGAGTCAATGACCAGCTTCTCGCCATTGCCTTTGGGTCCAGATCTGAGGCTTGCAAGTGATTTGACCTTGTGTTTGGTTACCATTGCATCCACAACAGTTTTCCCATCCATCTTAGCCTGTATGGCTCTGCCAACTTCTTCTGCTTGGTCTTCGGGAGTGCTGCTGAACCCAGTTGAGAAGGACACCAGAGTCTTCTTGTCCCGTGTGGCATCGAAAGGGTGGACTTCCTCCAACCACCCAACTATGGTGTTGACAGCATCGTTATCTCTCTTCATTTGGGCTCTTAACGTAGGTGTGGACAGGTACCCCACATTTGACCATGCTTCTTTCTAGCTCTTGGTGAATGAACAAGAAGTGGTTCAGAGTCTGAACCCAAGACTTATGAGAAGACTCATTCCGAAAGCGGCCTCTGTTTAGACCAGCGGAGGATTTTGCCTCACGCATGAGTGTGGTTTCTATCGTGATGTCGGTCCATGTGCCGGACCATTCATAGTCTGAGAACCTGAAGTCTACTGAGCATGAGCACAAGTATAACCAACAATATAGCAGTGGTTTCAAAAATGTTGTCTGCTTGTTTCAGCACAATTTGAACAATCTGAATCAATTGAGCCAAATTACCGCAAAACACAGTGTGAGATATCTAAAAATGTATCATATCAATATTTTACGGCCAGGGGTTCATTTTTCCTCAAATCTAATGGTTGGAATCAATTCAGCACCCCAAAAAACCCTTAGTTAGACATCCCACAAGTCAATATTGGCAACAGTTAATTTTTCCGATTTTTTCGCGCCGGCCCTCTGAGCACCCGGACTTTGATTGCCTCCCCAGAATTTTCCACAAGGATTTAATTTGAGTTTGCACTAATTGATAGGTGTCAGTAGACACCTCGATGAATACGCTAGTGAAGAAATTTTTTGGTAAACAATTTTTTTCACAGATGGTCAATACAATTTGCTAAAATTCTCTAATAAGAGCAGACAGCTGAGTTAGCTCCAGTATCCTTAAAAAGAAAATGACAAATTCCTGCCCTATCTGAACGACTGCTGAGAATGTAACGGCAAACTGCCCAGCACAACTTTGCCAAAATACCACTTTGACAGCACCGATGCTCCATAAAGGATGTGGTACATTGATGATGAGTATATAAATAAATAAAGGCTCGTATACCAAACGATGTACATTGTACACAGACCAACTGATTACCTTTTGCGAGAGGGCAACAAGATAATGTGTACCACAATGAGGCAGTTCAAGGAAATGTCGAATTAAACATCAACAGGTTCGGGATAAATATCTCAGAGATCTTCGAACAATAACGGAGACAATTTGAAGAGTGAAATATTTGGGATTTTATTTTTACGTAAAAGTTATGGAAATGCCTTCAATGGAAGGAGTCTGTACAAAGGTAGAACGGTTAACTTACCTGAAAGTGTGCTGGGAAACTGTTTTAAAGGAGAGGTTGGGCGAGGAATGAAGACATTTTAATGTTCTTAAATGATGCCAAAAGCCTGAATCAGAAAGTGACGTCCGAAATGACAGCTCAGCTTGGTATGATGTGACATGGCACGGTCGTCAGGGTAACCACCTCATTTTTGTACTATTACATATGGGTCCATCAACGAGCAGAGAAAAGCAGGGGTACAGCACCAACGGCCAAGGGCACCAGAAGTGGGAAGGGAGGGCTGGGGTCAGGGGACAAGTGCCCCCTAAAATTTTGTGGTGGGGGCAAAATTGTTGCCCATTCCTCAAAAGGGAGAGAGGGTAGAGAAACGATAGAAAGAGCGATAAAATGCTGTAAAACGACCGACTTCCGCTCCGCAATCCTGAAATGCTGCCGGAGCACGTTAAATGGAAGAAGAGGATTGAATGAGGAGAAGAGGATGGAATGGGGAGAAGAGGATGGAATGGGGAGAAGAAGAAGGAATGGGGAGAAGAAGAAGGAATGGGGAGAAGAAGAAGGAATGGGGAGAAGAAGAAGGAATGGGGAGAAGAAGAAGGAATGGGGAGAAGAAGAAGGAATGGGGAGAAGAAGAAGGAATGGGGAGAAGAAGAAGGAATGGGGAGAAGAAGAAGGAATGGGGAGAAGAGGAACGAATGGGAAGAAGAGGAACGAATGGGGAGAAGAGGAGGGAATGGGGAGAAGAGGATGGAATGGGGAGAAGAGGAAAGAATGGGGAGAAGAGGAAAGAATGGGGAGAAGAGGAACAAATGGGGAGAAGAAGAAGGAATGGGGAGAAGAGGAACGAATGGGGAGAAGAGGATGGAATGGGGAGAAGAGGATGGAATGGGGAGAAGAAGAATGAATGTGGAGAAGAGAATGGAATGGGGAGAAGAGGAAAGAATGGGGAGAAGAGGAAAGAATGGGGAGAAGAGGAACAAATGGGGAGAAGAAGAAGGAATGGGGAGAAGAAGAAGGAATGGGGAGAAGAGGAACGAATGGGGAGAAGAGGAACGAATGGGGAGAAGAGGATGGAATGGGGAGAAGAAGAATGAATGTGGAGAAGAGGATGGAATGGGGAGAAGAGGAAAGAATGGGGAGAAGAGGAAAGAATGGGGAGAAGAGGATGGAATGGGGAGAAGAGGAAAGAATGGGGTGAAGAGGATGGAATGGGGAGAAGAGGAAAGAATGGGGAGAAGAGGAACAAATGGGGAGAAGAAGAAGGAATGGGGAGAAGAGGAACGAATGGGGAGAAGAAGAATGAATGTGGAGAAGAGGATGGAATGGGGAGAAGAGGATGGAATGGGGAGAAGAGGATGGAATGGGGAGAAGAGGATGGAATGGGGAGAAGAGGATGGAATGGGGAGAAGAGGAATGAATGGGGAGAAGAGGATGAATGGGGAGAAGAAGAAGGAATGGGGAGAAGAGGATGGAATGGGGAGAAGAGGATGGAATGGGGAGAAGAGGATGGAATGGGGAGAAGAGGATGGAATGGGGAGAAGAGGATGGAATGGGGAGAAGAGGATGGAATGGGGAGAAGAGGATGGAATGGGGAGAAGAGGATGGAATGGGGATAAGAGGATGGAATGGGGAGAAGAAGAATGAATGGGGAGAAGAGGATGGAATGGGGAGAAGAAGAATGAATGTGGAGAAGAGGATGGAATGGGGAGAAGAGGAAAGAATGGGGAGAAGAGGAAAGAATGGGGAGAAGAGGAAAGAATGGGGAGAAGAGGAAAGAATGGGGAGAAGAGGATGGAATGGGGAGAAGAAGAATGAATGTGGAGAAGAAGAATGAATGGGGAGAAGAGGAAGGAATGGGGAGAAGAGGATGGAATGGGGAGAAGAGGATGGAATGGGGAGAAGAGGATGGAATGGGGAGAAGAGGATGGAATGGGGAGAAGAGGATGGAATGGGGAGAAGAGGATGGAATGGGGAGAAGAGGATGGAATGGGGAGAAGAGGATGGAATGGGGAGAAGAGGATGGAATGGGGAGAAGAGGAATGAATGGGGAGAAGAGGAATGAATGGGGAGAAGAGGAATGAATGGGGAGAAGAGGAATGAATGGGGAGAAGAGGAATGACTGGGGAGAAGAGGAAGGAATGGGGAGAAGAGGAATGAATGGGGAGAAGAGGATGGAATGGGGAGAAGAGGAATGAATGGGGAGAAGAGGAATGGAATGGGGAGAAGAGGAATGAATGGGGAGAAGAGGATGGAATGGGGAGAAGAGGAATGAATGGGGAGAAGAGGATGGAATGGGGAGAAGAGGAATGACTGGGGAGAAGAGGAATGACTGGGGAGAAGAGGAAGGAATGGGGAGAAGAGGAATGACTGGGGAGAAGAGGAAGGAATGGGGAGAAGAGGAAGGAATGGGGAGAAGAGGAAGGAATGGGGAGAAGAGGAATGTGATGGTGGTGAAGGTGTCAAATCACCTGTTGTACCATAACACGGAGTAACCCGTCAATGTTACAAATAACACGCTCGTTCCGATTACAATGGTTTGATCCCGTTGTCCATAAAGTTCAGTCGTGAGAGAATGGTGTCGAGTGCGTCGTGTGGACCAACTCACCTGACTGACGAACCGCCTTGCCATTTACCCCCGGGATTCACTGTTCACAGCCACTTCCTGGTCACGTGTCCCTCGAGACAGGAAGGCGGCGTTTGATTGGACGAAAACTTGAGGCGCCCTCAACGAGCGCATGACGTCAGCCTTGAGTCATCCTTCAGTTACCAAGCTCGGGCTTGCCAAGCCAGCCGTTCCTTATCAACCCTTTCGGAGGTTGTGCTTCCTTTAGTGCTTAAGCCACTTGGCGAGCGCTCGACAAGAAACGTGGTACGATCGTTAATTGGAAAAATTGATAAGTACACAATAATTCTGGCAAATCCACAATGCTCTCGAACCCGGTAAACCGTTGGACAGGGACGACGACGACGACAGGGACGACGACGACGACAGGGACGACGACGACGACAGGGACGACGACGACGACAGGGACGACGACGACGACAGGGACGACGACGACGTTTATTACATACATCCGTTGATCTTGACGTTTCACTGTTAATAAAACTGCACAGGGTGGCCACAATGTCTTGTCACCGTTCATAAAATAGTGACATTGCCTTTTATCAAGTTCGCTGACACCGCCGAAGGTTCTAGAAGTGATACCACAAACAGTTACAGTACTCTTACTTTATTACATAGTTTTCATCGTATGATACAAGCCTCAAGTGTCCGGTGGATCTGTTTGTGCTTCATCATTGTGACGACAGAGAATCATTTTGAAGTGAACCCAGAAACTGGCAACAATCTGTCGTTGAATGGTGTAAGTGCTTGTATCACCATGGTTACGTTCACTCAATCTGATAACAAGAGAACAAGCAAACGAACGAACACTCTGCACACAAAAACAATGTGACAGTTTTTACAACGGGGCGACAAGACATCGTGGCCCCCCTGTACTCTCAACTTCCCAGCGTGTGGTCTTCATGCTTCCAGGAGGGCTGCAAACAATGATGGTCCGGAAAGCATGGCTCTCTTGAATGTACTGTACTGGCGGAGTACCTATCCCTCCGGGTGGGTAGAGCTTGCACATTGCTTGCTGAAAAAAGTATCGTCTGTGTTTTGCAAGAAGACCACTGGAGAGATGTTTGCGTGGTGTGTGTCTAAAATGTAAAGGCTTGTTTAACTAAAGGATACGTTCCTATAGTAGTTATAGGGTCTTAGGGGTTGAAAGGGTCTAATATCCCAATCATGTAAAAAGGGTCTAAAAAAAAATCTAAGTGGTCTAAAGCTCAAAATGGTCAAGGGTCCAAGCTGTCTAACATGTCTGAAAGGTGTAAGGGGGGGGGGGCGTAGAAAGATCTAAAGGGTCGGTGGGGTCTTAAGGTTCTGGGGGTCTAAAGGGAATAAAAGGTCGAAAGGGTGAACGGATCTAAAGTGTTGAAAGAGTCTTAATGGTAGGGGGGTCTTAAGGGCTCTTAAGGGTCTTAAAGGGTCTTGAAGGTTTTAAGGGGTCTTAAGGATCTTTGGAGTTTTAGCGAGTATTTATGGATATTAAAGGTTTTAGGGGTCTTGAAGGGCCTTGGGGATCTTAAGGGTCTTGGGATCTTGGGGTTATTAAGGGTCTTGGAGGTTTTAAGGTTCTTGCAAGTCTTAGGGGTCTGAAGGGTCTTCAAGGTCTTCAGGGTTTTAAGTGTCTCGGGGGTCTTGGTGTCTTAAGGGTCTTGTGGGGGGGGGGGTCCTAAGGGTGTTAGGGGGACTTAAGGGTCGTTTTTTTTTCAAGAAAGTCGAGGCTCATGGAAGAGCTAGAATTTGTACACTGAATGGATCAGGACACAACAGAACAAAAGGAACAGTTGAGAGAGGGGGGAAACACCAACAGCAGAGTTGAATGCCAATATGGAGGGAGACTTGGACAAACAATGCGTGTGGGGAGGAATGAGGGGCAGGATAGAATGTTTATGGTGGACCAGATGGATAAAGAAGGAAACTCTTATGAGGGAAACTGGAAATTTGGAAGGTGGAGGGGTTGGGGTGGGTTAAGGAGGGTAGAAAAGATTATGGTTTTGGATTGGGGAAGACCTGGAAGACCTGTCCTGAAGACCTGGAAGGAAGAATGAGATTGAAGAGAATGTGGAAGTTTGTTCCACAGGTGGGAGACAAGAGCAACGAATGAGTGGAGGTGAGCAGTGATTGGGGATTTAGGAAGTTCAACCAGAAGGGGGTTGATGGTGGACTGTGTGTGCCATGCAGGAACCTGGGTACAAAGAGACCACCGACCTGTCTGCAATGGCATAGTTAAAGATCCAAAGACTCAGCTTCATTGAGGGAGATTCCAATAATCTTAAAAGCCTTGGTTTCCATGGTGTCAAGCTGAGCAAGATGTGAGGCATGGGAGCCAGCCCATAGGCGAAAGGGGAGAGCAGTACTCCATCAACCTGTGGATGAAGGCCTTGTAGGTGGATAGGAGGTTAGGTGTGCCAAAGAAGGACTTTGTACGATTGAGGATGCCCAGTCAGCGGCTTGCTTTGGAGGACAGCAAATCAAAGCAAATATGGTGAAAAACGGACGTTTGAAAAAAAGTTATGACGTTTGCGCAAACCGCGAACGATGTACCACATGACGCGTACAAAGACAAGCAGGCAACATGGAGGGTTATCTGCAATGTTTATTTCATGGGTGATTGATCTTTGCAATGTCTCCAGGGTTGTTTTACATTAAACAGCAACTCTTTTGTGGATGAAGTCATTATTTGAACAAATTCATATTATTTCCTTAACTGCTGTGTGTGCAGTGAAGACCGGCTTTAAAGCTAAAGGGATCCCATGTGGTATGCAGCCACAGCCTGGCCAGCCGTTCCTTATCAACCATTTATTGGAGTGTTTGCTTGAGTGCTTAAGCCACTTGCCGAGCGCCTTATCATCGATAGCGTTACCGCACTATGTCATTCTGAGTGACCAGTTCACTAACTGCAGATGCTTTTGCTGCGCCACATCATCCTGAGTGAGTGGTTCGTGCTCCGTCATTCTGATCGAGTTGTTGTGAAATAACACCCAATTTCTGAGCCGTCTGCCGCATTAACGTGTTTTTTAATTACCGAGCAATTTTTTTTTTCACCCGTCACACGCAGCTGCTTATAAAGAATAATGTTTGTGAACGTCTCCCTGAAACGTCTATATAAATGTGACTGTTTTTTTACGTGAAAGCTACTCAAGGTTTCTGGGTTGCATACAGTACATACTGTTGTCGGTAATCACACTGATTCCAACCTGCTGATTCCTGAAAAATTGCCGATATCAGCCAAGCACGTGTGTGTGTGTGTGTGTGTGTGTGTGTGTGTGTGTGTGTGTGTGTGTGTGTGTGTGTGTGTGTGTGTGTGTGTGTGTGTGTGTGTGTGTGTGTGTGTGTGTGTGTGTGTGTGTGTGTGTGTGTGTGTGTGTGTGTGTGTTGATCATAAAGCATAACATATTCTTTCTGCTTATACCCCTAACCCCATCTATCTCTATCTCTATCTCTATCTCTATCTCTATCTCTATCTCTATCTCTATCTCTCTCTTCCTCTCTCTGTATCTGGACGGTAGTTTTGTCTGGACGGTGTTTGTCTCCGGACGTGTCCAGGCAATGTTTGTCTCGGACGATATTTATAGTTTCTTCTTCTTCTTCTTCTTCTTCTTCTTCTTCTTCTTCTTCTTCTTCTTCTTCTTCTTCTTCTTCTTCTTCTTCTTCTTCTTCTTCTTCTTCTTCTTCTTCTTCTTCTTCTTCTTCTTCTTCTTCTTCTTCTTCTTCTTCTTCTTCTTCTTCTTCTTCTTCTTCTTCTTCTTCTTCTTCTTCTTCTTCTTCTTCTTCTTCTTCTTCTTCTTCTTCTTCTTCTTCTTCTTCTTCTTCCTCCTCCTCCCGTTCGGGGTCGCCACAGCGAATCATCCGTATGATCCGCATAGTGATTTGGCACATGTTTTACGCCGGATGCCCTTCCTGACGCAACCCTGGTCAGCTCTTACGACACAGGGATATGGTACACCTATTTTAACCGGGATATACACCGGCCCAGTACACTAGACGATATTTATAGTATGACAGGTAAAAAATGTATTTCAGACATTATTTTGTTTTCATCTTCACTTGTATTCCATGCAGAATGATTTTGATGAAACAGTATGAATCGTAATTGATGCTCCACCACACGTCTGCCTTCCCTTCCTTTCACCTCTCACTGTCTTCCCTTCTCCCACTCCTCCTCACTCTCCCCCCCTCTACCCCCCCCCCCCCCCTCCCTCTTCCCCCCTCTCTGTCCCCCACCCCTCTCTTCCTCTTCCCCCCTCCCCTTTTGTATTCCCGTCAGTGAAGCGACTGGTGGGATTTGCTGGTAATAAATATAGTGGTAAAATCGAGATTGGAAAGGGAAAGAGAGTTAGGAGGAGGGAGAGTAGAGGAGTCACAGTGTAAAGTGGGACAAAAGGGTGGGGGTGGAGGTGATGGGAAGGAGGTGAACATCAAAATATTTGCCATTTTTCAGCACCTAATATGTAAGTGACCTACTGACCTTTTCTATCAATGTGCAATGATAGGAGATTCTATACATAACAATTCTATACATGACAATTTGGGTGGGTCGAGACAGAGTTCAATACACTGGGATGGATGAGGGAAGCTTATTATTATTATTATTCTTCGTCTTCTTTTGTATGCAACAAAGGGCTGCAAGTTGCATCATTGGCTGAAGGAGGACACACCTGTGCCACTGAAGTAATGCCCACAACACCCCCTGCAGGTAAGGATTGCACTGGTGTGGTTTGCCGTTGCAATCCCAGTGGTCATCACAGTATAAATTTTGAATTTGTTCAAGAGGCAGAGGATAGCTCGCCTACTCTTCATGAAAGACAGTGGGATATTTAAGGTCCACCAACTGATGCTAGCAGACAGAACTCCCAGTCTAACATCCATCCAAGGGACAGCACACACATTGATGCCTCACCCTGCCTGCTAGATACCCAGATGGCAGTTTATAGCTGGGTCGGGATTCGAACCCAGGCAAGACAACACAAAGGTGAGTGTGAGTACCTCTATGCTATCCTACCTGCCTAAAGGGTAGGACCGATGCTTTGCAAGGTCAAAATCCCCCATAACTCTGATGGCCCCATTACAACAAGGGGATTTGGGCTTCATTTCATTACCTCCACCACCGAAGATGGAAGGAGGTTATGTTTTCACCCCTGTTTGTCTGTTTGGCTGATTTGTTTGTTTGTTTGTGTGCAGGATATCTCAAAAATTGTGGACGGATTCGGACGAAACCTGGTGGACAGGTTTGGTGTGTCACAAGGACGAATTGATTCGATTTTGGTGAAGATCCGAATCGGGATCTGGATACTAGAGTTATTTAATTTTTAAATTATTTTCACTGTTGAGAGATCGGGTCAAAAACGATACATGGCATGACGTTTCAAAAAATAATTGGGCCTGATATGTTATAGATTGCCCTTCTAGTTTGTTCTGGAAACATTTGTAAAAATGACAGTTACTGGTTAATTTTCATTAACGTTCGGTTTGTTGATTCTTGCTAAAACGCACTTCAGCTGTATCATTGCTGGGCTGTAGTGTATAACTGTGTCCTTGTTTTACCCTACATTGTGTGTTTGTTCCCTTTATTCTGGGGGAACACATCACCATATGATTGCATTTTCTATTTCAGATTTCCAAGAGTTCATCCAAAGGTTATGAAACGATGGTTGGTGAACATGTGGAGAGCCAAATGTGTGCCCTTCAAATCTGCTGTCCCATGTTAGACCATTTGAGGTATCATGCTGTGAAAACAAAAAACAACTCAAACAACAAGTCCAAAAGAGAGCACAACATTTAGATTAAATTTTTCCCAACTAATCAATCATCGAAGTTTAACAATAAGATCAATTCCATTGTATTAATCTTTCAATGCACCTACTTTATTGCATGTGTATTGAAATATTTGCAGAAAAAAAAACAAAAGTAAACCAATTGCTTAACCACATTCACAAACCGCTTGATTTCTGCATTATGAGAAACTTACACCACACATTATTATGTACTCCTTTCTCTCCTAGATTCAACAATGCATGTGCCGTCCCTCGGATGGACGTTAAACTTGGCATCCCGTCTGCCGGTATTAGTTGGTGAACGTTAACCATCCCACGGTGTCCTTCGCGAAGAGTAGGTGAGCTATCGCCGGTACACTGAACAAATCCCAAATTCCTTCCTGTGTCGGAGTGGTGACCCGTCCAAGATTGTAACCTGAGCCAAGACACTGCTTCTGCAGCACCGCCGCTCTGTATGGACTATAGAGCATGTATGGAAGCTTACATGATGACGGGTTTCTCTCCACTACCAGAAAATAGAGAACTTCTGTGCTCCATAGTTCAGAAGAAAAAAACACATATCGATTGGTGCAAAATTTCAGGTGGATTAATTGTCACCTCCACTACCGAAGGTCGACCGGAGGTTATGTTTTCATTCCTGTCTGTCTGTTTGTTTGTTGTGAAATCGAAGAATCGCTGGTGTATTGCTTGGTCTTGTCTGTTATTCGTCCCCTCCCAGTTTCACCAGAGGGAACTATAGATTTGCTCTCTGTCTGTCCGTCTGTCCGTCCGTCCGTCAGCACCACCTGTGAATTTTCACACTTTTTTCCCCTTTACCCTCAAACCCTAACAACTGAAACTTGGTTACACGTCTTTATTATGATAAGTTGCAGAAGAAGTTCGAGTTTTAGGGCATTTCGTCAATTTTTCACAGACTTTTGTCATTTATGGACTTAGAAAACATCACATCAGTCAGTAGGGGACATGTATTACAAAGCAATTCTTGCTCTTGTTCTGTCTGTTTGTCAATCACCTTCAGGTCACAATTTTTAACCGATCTTCACGAAGCTTCACCAAATGGTAGAGTTGGTTATTAAGCAAAAAGCCTCTTGATTTTGAGGTCAAAAGATTAACATAGGCCAAAGGTTAACAACTTTTATCAAATTTACAAAATCATCAATTTTCATCCGATTGACTGAAATTTGAAGAGGATTCTCATATCAGGTCACTGAATACAAACAGGCAATAATTTTTAAGGTCAAATTTGTTTTAGGGACTTTGCAAGTATCATGCTCTGCATGACGTCGTTCTTGTTTGTTACTCATGAAATCTAAAGATTTCGTAAGTATATTGATGACTTCCGTCCTCTGTTTGTGTATTTGTTTGTTTGTGTGTGTGTGTGTGTGTGTGTGTGTGTGTGTGTGTGTGTGTGTGTGTGTGTGTGTGTGTGTGTGTGTGTGTGTGTCTGCAACACGAAGCTCCACAACACAAACCAGCAAACCGATTATTCTTCAAATGGTAGTCCTTCAAAAATAGGGTGTTCAAAAAAAAATAAAAATAAAAAAAAAGGAACGAATGAGTGGAGGTGAGCTTTGGTTCTGGATTTAGGCAGTTTCACAAGTAGAGGGTTGCTGGTGGAATGTGTGCATCCTGCAGATGCCCGGGGGGAACAAAGCACAGGGAGGGCAGTGGGTACAAGACCAGAAATGAGGTGGAAGAAGACAGAGACTACTGATCTGTCAATGATGACATGAAAGGAGATTCCAATGATCTTGAAGACCTCGGTTTTCTCAGCGTCAAGCTGAGCAAGATGTGAGGCATGGGAGCCAACCCAGAGGGTAGAGCAGTACTCCATCAAGTTGCAAATGAAGGCCTTGCTAGTGGATAAGAGCTCAAGAGTGCCACGGAAAGACTTTGCATGATGGAGGATGCAAAGTCAGCATCTGGGTTTGGAGGCCAACTTTGAAATGTGGCTTTCCCAAGAGAGATCATGGCTGAAAGTGAGACCCAAGAGTTTGAGTGATTGAACCTCTCCGAGAAGATTGGTGAGAAAGTCGATGGGAGGGTTTGCAGTACAGTCCTTTCGGAGAGAGAGAGAGAGAGAGAGAGAGAGAGAGAGAGAGAGAGAGAGAGAGAGAGAGAGAGAGAGAGAGAGAGAGAGAGAGAGAGAGAGAGAGAGAGAGAGAGATAGAGAGACAGAGACAGAGACACAGAGAGAGAGAGTGACAGAGACACAGAGAGAGAGAGAGTGACAGAGACAGAGACACAGAGAGACAGAGACAGAGACAGAGACAGAGAGAGAGAGAGACACACGGGTTTCTCAGGATGGAAAGGCAAATCCCAAGTGTTTGACTAGTTTGTGATTTTGTCAAAGTCTGATGAGAAGGAAGAGGTTGCTGCCTGTCTGTCAGCAAGATGAGAAATGTCACAGCAGAGAGTGGGGTCATCAGAAAAGAGATAAAGAGGATTTTCCAGAGAGTCAGTGAGATCATTTGAATATGAGGAATAGGACTGGGTGCAGAACACTGCCATGGGGCACTCTAGCCTTGGCAGGGAGAGGAGAATAAATGGTTCCGTTGAGAGCCACCTGTTGGCTACAAGAGTAGAGGAAGTCAGGAATCCAAGAGTGGAGTTGGCCCTGGATTCCATAAGCAGACAGTTTGGAAAGCAAGGCGGGATGCCAGAGTGTTTCAAAACTCGAGACATGTCCTAATCTCATGTCTGATATTGAGGGCCTCAACCATTGTTGGGAGAGTAGAAGTAGCATGTCCAAGGTAGAGTGACCAGGTCTGAATCTGAATTGATGATCTGAGATGAGGCTGTTGTAGAAAAGGAATTATTTGATGTCAACTGTGATGATGGATTCTATGACCTTGCTGATGAATGGAAGTAAGCTAATTGGGCTGTAGTTAATGGGATCCGCTTTTTCACCTTTTTAAAGTAATGCTGTGATGTTGGCTATTGGGTCATTCCGTGCCAACTCACCTAAGGGTCCCCAGGTCACCTCCTCAGATTTTGCTGGAAAAATTCTTAAATGTAGATCAAAATGGCTCTACCCACCATGCAAAAGATGAGCTTTCAATTCCTCATAGTTTAAAAAATATCTATCTCTAGAGACCTTTGAAATTTGGCCCTAAAAATGCCAAATGTGAAAAACGCATTTTTTTCCAACTTCAGTGGCTTATAATTTTATAATGGACTCCTCTAGAAAGCTAATATTGCAAATATTTACTAATCGGTATCCAAATTTTTCAAGTATGGCATCAGAGAGCTTCTGGGATGCATATTTCTCACTCTATAGGAATCTAAAAATGGCTTTTTGACCAAAACGAGCTTAAATAAGGTGAAACTATAGGAGCCCTCCTGAAAATATGGAACAACTTAGAATTTTTTCCTCATAACACAGTGATTATAGGGTCATTATCTATCCATAGATACATTTTTGCTGGGATAATACAGTTAGGTGATGAATTATAAAAGTTTTAACATAAGCCCTTGCTTCCGAGGGCTCTGAAATGGACCAATTTTGATCCCTGGTTTGACCATGTGGCTTGGGGTTTAGGATCTTCATTTTTTTTTTCTAAAGATTGCCTCATATAAGATGTCTACTGACTGAATAATTTTATCTAACGCCCATGGCTTCATAGTAAAATTAATTTTTATTTACATGCACGTTTTTTTATAATAATTATTCACTTTTTTCATATTCAGAAATTTATAAATCTTAAATCGAACTATCCAGGAAAGAGTTACTGCAGAATTTTATAAACTGGTATAAAAATTTCAGATTGTGGCATCAGAATGTCTCTAGAAAGCACATGCTCCTAGTTTTAGGAAGCCAAATATGGCAATTTGGCCCACTTGGTACAAAACAAGGTGAACTTGCAGGGGTGCGCATGAGGCTAAATTATGCTTCTTATTAGACATTAGTGACAAGGATGTTATTTATTCATAAATACATGCTAATGATTACTTTCATAAGTGATTGCAAATTATAAATTAGAACAAATTTGATTGGTTGAGTAGCAGCTTTTTAGCTGCGTCTCGCATAGCGAACGTGGCTCTAAGAGAGCTCCGCATTGTTCTTGTTCTTCTTCTTCTTCTTCTTGTTCTTGTTCTTCTTCTTCTTCTTCTTCTTCTTCTTCTTCTTCTTCTTCTTCTTCTTGTTATTCTTCTTCTGGTGAAGACAAAACCTGTAGGACTCGGCTCTTTTATATACAGGATCCGGATCTCCTTAAATACTAAACACCTGTACACATCCTGACATTGAGGGTGCCTTTTGAGAACGTCTATCATCAACTTTTAAATATATTCGGACATTTGCTTTAAAGTTTCGAAAAGTTCACGTTACTATTTAAAGATTATTCCATTTAATGTGTTGTAATTTCGTAAATACATGATTTTCTCGTCATGAACAGGAGCCTCCATGACGGGTCTCGCTATTGGCTTCATCAAGGCACGTGACGAAATATCGGAAGTTATTGTTATTTATATATATATATATATATATATATATAATTTTTTTTTTTATTAGTGGCGTCGCGTTGTGAACGCTGGCTCTAAGAGAGCTCCGCATTGTTCTCCTTCTGGTGAAAACAAAACCTTTATGACACGGCTCTTCGACACATTTGTCCTTGTTTATTTACAGATATACAGAGACAATGAATATTAGTAATTTTTATATCTTAGAAAACTCTTTAATGACCTTTCATCTTTTATGACATTCATTATCATTATTATCTAGCACTCAGAGACATAACTAATGTGATGTATGTCATAACTAATGACTTCAAATAGAGAACTGTAGGACATGTTTTTTTTTAAATTAAAACCCAAGCATATGTTTGGATTATCATTACAAGAATTTATTTTTGAATAAAAAATGTACTTATAATTATTAATTTATGAGAAGAATAATCTAAGTTGTTACATAACCTCAGTTAATCCCCCCTGCATATTCACCATTTTTGGTCAAAGTGGCATTTTCAACTTCCTACAGATAGGAACATATGCATTTATCAGGCATTCTGATAACAGATCCTTAAATTTCATATGCCAGTTTATAAATATCTGCAGTATCACTTTGCTAGTGTTCAATTTCAGATTTATAAGCTCATGAATATGAAAAAGTGAATAATTATAAAAAACGTGCATGTAAATAAAAATGTATTTTAATATGAAGCCATGGGCATTAAATAAAATTATTCGGTCAGTAGACACATCTGATATGAGGCAATCTTTAGAAAAAAAATGAAGATCCTAAACCCCTAGCCACATGGTCAAACCAGGGGACAAATTTGGTCCATTTTAGAGCCCTCGGAGGCAAGGGCTTATGGTAAAACTTTTATAATTCATCACCTAACTGTATTATCCCAGCAAAAATGTATCTATGGATAGATAATGACCCTATAATCACTGTGTTATGAGGAAAAAATTCTAAGTTGTTCCATATTTTCAGGAGGGCTCCTATAGTTTCACCTTATTTTAGCTCGTTTTGGCCCAAAAGCCATTTTTAGCTTCCTATAGAGTGAGAAATATGCATCCCAGAGGCTCTCTGATGGCATAATTGAAAAATGTGGATAGCAATTAGTAAATATTTGCAATATTAACTTTCTAGAGGAGTCCATTATAAAATTATAAGCCCCTGAAGTTGAAAAAAAAAGCGTTTTTCACATTTGGTATTTTTAGGGCCAAATTTCAAAGGTCTCTAAAAGATATATATTTTTTAAACTATGAGGAATTGAAAGCTAATCTTTTGCATGGTGGGTAGAGCCATATAGATTTAAATTTAAGAATTTTTCCAGCAAAATCTGAGGAGATGACCTGGGGAGGTTTTTGAAACTTAGGTGAGTTGGCACGGAATGACCCTATTCACAGGCATATGGAAGATGATCTATGGTAAACAACAGGGTGAAAGGGCAGAGAGAGGATATGCAAGAGCAGCAGAGCAGGTTTTTCAGATACGTGAGCTGATGCCGTCCGGTACAGTTGCAGAGTCAGAGTTGACAGTCAGAGTGAAAGGAGAGATTTTTTTTTAATTTTTTTTGGTAGGATGGGAAATGGATTTAGCTGAGGGATCAGGAGTAACAATAACTGGAATCAAAGGAGAGAAAACGAGGAAAAAAAACCGAAGGGTAAGCACACCCAACTATCACAGGTAGGTCTGACTTAACTCAGGAAACAAATTAAGAGATTGAACACAGCAGGATACAGTTTGGGACAAAAAAACACGAACAGCAAAACAGGAATAAAAACGAAACAATAAAACACACTGTAAATGGTTGAGGGAACTCTACTACTTATCGTTACAACCTTCCAGCCAACATCCTTGCATTCACATCCACTCTTTGTTTCCTATTTAAAATATAAGCAACTTTTTGATCCAATCAGCTGCTGCACTACCAGGCACTCTGCCAGCCTTTTTGGGATATATAGGCCAGACTACCTTCTTTCACTAACCTTAGCTAACTACCTTCTGTGTGGTCGGTACCTTATCAAATGCCTTCTGAAAGTATAGATATACTACATCCACTGCACTCCCCTCATCCACCCAATCAGAAATTGCTTAGTATAAAACTTCAAAAAATTTGTTAAACATCACTTCCCTTTAGTAAATCCCACCGACTGCCTTTAATTCGTTTAAATTTAACGAAATGCTTCCCCTTCTGATCCAAAAATTAACATCTCAAACATCTTCCCCACAACTGAAGTTAAACCAACTGGCCTACAGTTCTCCAATTCCTCTGGAGATACTTCAATCCTTAAATAATGGTAATCGTCTCATTCCTGTGCTGACTCCAATGAGCTGTTAAAGATATCGGCTCTCATCATACTTATCGGCTCTGATGCCACCTCCTTTAATACTCACAGATGCATATTATCCGGCCCTGGAGCTTTGTTTTCTCTTTGCTTTCCTCGCTGTTTCTTTACTTCCTCCATTCCTCCCTGGAACTCCTCCAAAAGCCCACCTATACCTCCTACATTGATTCTCTCAGCTACTCATTGAACCTCCTCATTGAACTCGTTGAAAGATTCGTGAGCTGTTAGGGTTAGGGTTAGGGTAAACATGAAGGTCAGAAAACAGCGAGGAAGGAGCCCTTACCATTTTTGAAGTCTTGTCTAACTTGACCAGGATTCGAACCGCCGAACTCCCAGACTCAGAGCAGATGCTCAATGACACCTCATCCGAGTACAATAGAGTGCACCTCTTCAGAATATGGGTGTCTGCCACCCGATTTTTTTAGTGCATGATTAATAGGCATCAGAGCTGCCATTTTGAATATTTAATCAACAATAAATTTCAATATACATTAAATTTTATTAAAGCAATATGTGTGATACAAGTAATTATAGGTTTTTGGGGTCAAAGAATTCATTTTTTCTTAACTAATTCCAAGGTCATAAAAATCAACCAGTTTTAAGACGTTACCCAAATATAGTCCTGTATTGGTTTATTGCAAAATATACAAGTGGCTCAAGATTTCCCTGTCAGATTATTTCTCCTCTTTTGTTTTGGTGTTTTTTTTTTTTTCTTCGTCTTCCCATTCCTCCAACAAACAATTCTGAATATATATCGAGAAAATACAAATGATGCGCGCACATGATATCGCATAGCGGTACTTTTCAACTTCATCGTTTTTAAAAGACAGCAGAAATAATTATCTGGGGGTGAATAGATTGTTTTTCATTTGAAATTTGTGTAAACACTTAGTTTTCGTGATGTTTAATTTTTACAGGATGATCCACCAAACTTGATGAAAAAGGTAACAAATTGTTGTTCAGTTACAATGTATTTCTTTCATGTTGCAGCTGTGTACTTCATTTGTTCATTTAATTTGTTGCTCTATGCTTTTCGTTTACTTTTTTGCAGTCTGTGTTTTTACATATTCAGTTACCTTGTTGCTGAATGTTTGACTCATTCAGTTACAGTTATATTGGAATTAGAACGATTGCAGTTATTACCCCATGCGCACGAGGCGAAAAGTGCGGTGAAGCAATCGATTCACTTTTGTCTATTTGTTGACGAACGTCAATCTGTGATCGAGGAACTACTCATTGCAATTGAATATGTTATATTTTGAACATTGTAGAACATGAATCATAACATGAATGTGAACACGTACCTGCAGTTTCGCACCACTTTGCCTCTGAATTTGGCAACTTGTACGGAGTCTCGTCCCAATCACGGATACACACAAAGGAGTCATGTTTTTTACTCTGTCTGCCTGTCTGGCAGTCCTTCAAAATTGAAAATTATTCAAAACAGGAAACTTACTGTTTTTCAGGACTTCGTAAAGGACACAAAGAACAGGCACGAATAACTAATTTAACGTGTTCAATAAAGTGGTGTAAAACCCGCTACATCGATGGCGGTAATCCTCCAATTCAATACTTCTTTTTTTTTCTACTACTAGAGTAGCTCATGGTGGTTTTGTATGCACTTGTATGTCCAGAGCTAAACTCTTCAAAAATCATCTAATTGAAGGTCATTGAACAATTTTTGGTTAGTAACACATTTGCCACTGTCGGTGAAATAGGTGAAATGGCCACGCCCCTTTTTAAGCGAAGTACTCCCACCCGCCGTTACTGTATCTCCAGAACCGTTGGACCTATAAGGTTGTGTGACCACTCAAAATATTCGGAATGGCCACATTATCGGGGGGGGGGGGTCAGTAATACATTTCCATGTCCAAAAGTCAATGGTTTTTAAGATTTTTGCCAAAAACTGATTTCAGCATGGTACGCACTGCAGTTCTGACCCTTTATTATATTACCTGTTGTAATTTTGCACATTGTCCATATTTTAGAGTTTAATTATGTGGATTTCTACACTTTTTGCCTTTACTACAGTCACAAAACACCACACATTTTTTGTTCATTCCTCTGCAAGTGCACGTCTTGGTACTCATACATGATGTTGGACATTTGCATGGAGGGGGCAGGTCATCGGGCCTGCACGGTACTGGCAGTATCACAGGTGTAATTCCAACATCTGTTGCTTTATAACCATACTGGCATGGATCTGGATTTGTGACTGCAGGATTTGGAGCTTGTAACCACATCTTACACTGCAGATACGCTCGCTTTATGTGTTCTCGTAGTGTTGAAGAACAGCACACAAGCTGGTTGAAGTCGAGCTCTTTCTTGGAGTTGTGGTACTGCTCCCAATGATACTCATCGAATGTGGAACACTCGGTCTTCTTTAATCCAGACAAGGAATTTTTCAGCATTACTTATCATCTGTGGTGACAGTTCCTCTACACCAAACCCTTCCAGTAGGGAGAGATCCATGGATGCTTTCATGCCAGACTGTTTTGGACCCACCTTGCTGGTACTGTCACACCCGCAAAGTGTATGAATGGCTGGGAGACACGACACCAAATTGTTGTCCAGTTGATCAACTAACAGGTGGACTGGTACAGTTTTCTTGTTTTTCCGGTTACCAAGCTTTACAAACAGCTTTTGTAGTTGCCAGGTTTTCTTGAAGTGGAAAATGAGGTTGACAAAGACATCTGTGTCAGGTGAGTCAACCAAGACTGATTGAATCCCGTGTTTCACAACCCCATCATTAATATGGAACATGATTCTGTCATCGGCTTCTTCTTGGTTGCTTGAGAGCTCTACGATCTGTGTTTCAGTGCCAGCTAACAGTTTCCTACATTCATCCCCATATACTCCTCCAAAGATAATTTCCTTTTCTGACACAACATTCTGCAGCATCCACTTGAAGACATACTCCTGCAACCTTACTTTGTTCAACATTGAGCTCCAGAACATATCAAGATCGACAGGGAGTTTCTGATTGTCAGACCTAATGGTGATAGTGATTTCTTCAGAAGAACTTCTCTGTGCACGTTCCATTTGCTTGATTGATGATTTTTGATAAACATCAAAAATAATGTATATTCTTGTGGACTCAGAACCTTCAGCAAGAATGCTGTTGGAAAGACTCTCAGCCAATTGCCCAAATGTGTCAAGGCCCATCTTTTCATTGGTAGTTTTCGCACAAGTGCCAAGAAGTCCACTATTGTCATCTGAGCATCACATTTGACATTCCTTTTCTCCTCTGGAAGTTGATTGACTAGTTCTCTCGATAAGGAGGCTTTATCAGGCTTCTTCAATCCGATGCCATCTTTACATTCAGTGGTGAGGAACTGGGATGTGCTGGTCAATTCATACTTCAGGAGCTCAAGCATGCTGTACCCTCTTTCTCTGGCATAATCAATGTACCTAATCGTTTCTGCAACATCTTTTTTGCCATCGATTTCTTCGCTGTGGACGGTGTAGAAGCATGCTTCACGAAAACAGTCTTGCGGTTAGTAGGTATTGTGTCATGTAGGTGAGTAGGGTAAGAATACTGGTTCTGGCTCACTTTTCCCCATGTAAATGAATGGGGGATTTTCAGCCATGAAATTTTTCTTTTTTTTCCCCTGAAAAAATAAATCCCCTTTTTAGCCCAAGGTATATTTATTTGTCTCCCCTTTTAACCTGGAGCCTGGTGTTGGCTTAGTGGTTAGGGTGGCGGCTTGGGATCCCAGGGTCCTGAGTTCAAGCCCCATTGGCTGCTGAATTAACACCAGGGGGTTGACTCAGCCTGCCATCCTTCCGAGGTCGGCGAAATGAGTGCCAGTGTACTGGTCCCGGTGTATGCCCCGGTTGGAATAGGTGTACCATATCCCTGTGTGTCGTAAGAGGCGACCAGGGTTGGTGTCAGGAAGGGCATCTGGCCATAAAACATTGCCTCAAGAAAAAGCCAAACCCCTGCACAGCAGGGAAAATGGCTGTAAAAACGGTCATTTTTTTATTTCCCCTTTTAACCTAGGGGCTCTCTATTCAAATAACCCATACAACAAGATAAAGATTTGTTAAAGGTGATTCGAAAGAAATATCTGAAACGCCTAAGCCCCGGGACACTCTTTATCAAATAACCAATGCATATTGTTTAGCTCACTCATTGAACCTATAAACATTTGTTCATTTTCAAATTCCTTCAATAGTTTAATTTTCTTTGCACAATAATCCCCATCTAAAATATTGAAAAACAAAACATTTGAATCTTTATATTTTTTAAGATACCCCTTTTGTGCCATTACGAAATGATAAACTTCTCTTAATGATCTCATCTGGCCACCGCCCGAGTTGCAAATCATTTTTGTACATAAACCATGCCAGAAAAAAAGTTTTGTTTCAAATGTTTTCAGTTCATGCCGTGAAAATGAGGAAGTGGTTTTGACACGGCCGTGCTGTGTGAATGAGGAAGTGGTTTTGGACTGTCATGCTGTGAAAAAATAGGAACTATTCTGTGAGACAAGGTCTCGTGTTTATATTTTATCTCAGAACACGAACTGAAAACATTTGAATCAAAACTTTTATGGCGTGGTTTATGTCCAAAAATGATTTGCAACTCGGGCGGTGGCCAGATGAGATCATTAAGAAAAGCTTGTCATTTCCTGTGCCCACACCCAATGATTAAGCAATCTCCTCATCGTTGCTTTATAAGCGGTTCGCCAGACAAAGTTTCTGCCAGACGGGATTTTCATTTTTACA
The DNA here is from genome assembly GCF_056783735.1 of Eptatretus burgeri. NCBI lineage: Eukaryota > Metazoa > Chordata > Myxini > Myxiniformes > Myxinidae > Eptatretus > Eptatretus burgeri. Next base: position 52,868,423 of record NC_140975.1, on the reverse strand, counting down.
ACTGAGGCATGGACGATATTTCTTCCGATGAAGCCAACAGCCCACTACAGAGTTGGTAAGTTTGTGTATGCTTTTCTCTTTGAACGATGAAGCAAATGATTGTTAATTAAATCATGATAATTCTGATATATATATATTTTTTCCCTGACAGGGCATTGGAAGAAATTGAGTTTACATATCACGACGTGGTTCATGAAATTAATACTCTTATTGAAGAGATCAATGATTTTAGAAGATAATTGAAAGACATTTACAATGAGTGGCATGAAGTCTTATCACGTCCTCTCATCTCGAAGGAATTAAACCAATGGTGAGACACGTGTGTGTGCCTCTCTCTCTGTCTGTCTTTCTACCTACCTCTCTCTGCTCTTATTGAAGAGGCCAATGATTTATAATGACTGGTCTCTGATCTCAAATGAATTAAACCAATGGTGAGGCACGTGTGTGTGTGTGTGTCTATGTGTGTGTGTATGTGTGTGTGTGTGTGTGTGTGTGCGTGTGTGTGTGTGTGTTGCTTTCCCTGTCTGTCTCTTCATCTATACCCTTGACTTATTATTTTTTTTTTTTTTCAGCACTATCGCACAACATCAGCTGTTGAAGCAATCTTGTACAACACATGATTTTCTGGAGGTAAATATTTCTGAATTATTATTAATATCACTCATACAACACATGATTTTCTGGAGGTAAATATTTCTGAATTATTATTAATATCACTCTCTCTTTAGAATGTCGCCTTATGTTGGTTGCATCATTAGTTTGGACGTGGTTTTGTCAGTACACTGGAATTCATTTTATTGACCTTGAAAGGATGACAGGCTCCTGGTGTGTTAATTCAGTGGTCAACGAGGCTTATTCATATTACCATGTAATTATCTTTATAGAACCTAATTATTATCCACTTTTTGTTTCAAAACAGAATATGGTGTCTGAGTTTCGAAATCACAAGGCATCTGAAGAAGATTGCTGGGAAAGATTGTACATTCTCGCAAATGAATATTTAATATTTTCAATATTAATAAATTATATTTGTTTTGTTTACAATTACTTGATTCTGAATTACAAGAAAAGAATAAAAGAGATGTAATGGGAGGGGGGGTTGGGGGGGAGGGGGGGGTAGGTGCGCTCCCCCAATGACTCATCACCCCCTCATCCCATCCCTCCCCTCCCCATGTGTGTGTGTGGGGAAGGGTGGGGGTGGGATGAGGGAGTTGGTGGGTCAAAGGTGGGGGCGCACAGGGGGGATGAGGGGGTGGGGCTTGTGTGGGCGGGGCTTGTGTGGGCGGGGCTCCGGTGGGGGCTTGTGTGGGTGGGGTGTGTGTGGGAGGGGCTTGTGTGGGCGGGGTGTGTGTGTGTGGGTGGGGCTTGTGTGGGCGGGGGTTTATGTGGGTGGAGCTTGTGTGGGAGGGGTTTATGTGTGTGGAGTTTTTGTGTGGAGCTTGTGTAGGCAGGGCTTATGTGGGAGGGGTTTATGTGGGCAGGGTTTATATGGGCAGGGGTTTATGTGGGTGGAGCTTGTGTGGGAGGGGTGAATGTGGATGAGGCTTATGTGGATAAATGGATGGGTGGAGAGATGGGGTGATGGGTGGATGAGTGGAGCTTGTGTGGATGGGTGGATAATTTTTTAATTAAATAAACATGTTGTGTGTGTGGGGAACTAATTAACTAATCACTAATTATGTGAATATGATGAATATGGGTGGAGCTTGTGTGGGGTTTGTGTGTGTGGAGCTTGTGTGGAGTTTTTGTGTGGAGGTTGTGTGGAGCTTGTGTGGGGTTTGTGTGGGGTTTGTGTGGGCAGGGCTTCGGTGGGAGGGGCGTGTGTGGGCGGAGTCAAAAAGGGGCGGAGTCAAAAATTTCAATTTATTGGAGCTTGTGGGGGGGTGTGTGGTGGGGTTTGTGTGGGGTTTGTGTGGGCGGGGCTTGTGTGGGCGGGGGCTTGTGTGGGTGGAGCCAAAAAGGGGCGGAGTCAAAAATTTCAATTTATCTTTGTATTTTGTAATTCCTGTGAATAAAATGAACCTAAAATCTCTTCCCCTTCCAAATCATATATCTTATAAGTCCAAGGAACCGTATCTATTACATCAACAATTTTAAAAAGCTCGTTGGTCCATCTTTTCGTATAACCTTTTTCAAAATGAGATTTCCACCGATATATTCTTACGATATCACCAACTTTGAACTTAGGTTTTCTGACATTAATCTCTTTTTCATATTTTAATTTTGTAAATGTTTCTGATGGTTTCATATTTGTTGCCGTGTGAATCGTGTCATTATACTTATCCACAATATCCTGAATAAAAGATGACCATTGTTGTGAACCGAGTTGTGTGAATTTTTTATATAGTCTCTCTTTTAAGGTACGATTAAAACGTTCAACAACAACTGCCTTCCCTTCATGAAAGGTACTGTATAATGTAATACTGTTATTTTTTAGAAAATTCATAAATGTCTTGTTATAAAACTCTCTACCCTCATCAGTCCACAATTTTTTAGGTTTTCTCTTACTTTTATTAAATATCTGTTGAAAAGCTAACATAAGAGTATTACCTGTTTTGTTTTTTAAAGGGACAACCCACACATATCTACTCCTCAAATCAATAACGGTTAAAGCATACTTGTACCCCTTATCATTATTGAGTTCAATCAAATCAGCAGACCAGATATAATCAACTTCCTTGGAATAAACTTTCCTTCTCTGAAACTTTGTGAATATTGGTTTATGTAATTCATCAGCTAATTGCTCTTCAGTCTTAATGGCATCATTAGAGCCTATAAGTTTTTTGAATTTCCAAGTCCAAGTTTCAATTTAGCACTGATCATCTTCTTCACAATGAACCGATCAACTTTTTCTCTCAAGGTTGGATTTTGTATCAGAGACAAATTATACAACATTTCTCTATCGGCTTCATGCTTTTCTTGCAACGTTGTGGTATTCCCATAATCAATATCGTGTCTCATGCACACTTCATCAACTCTATTGATAGGCTTACTCCAGGATTTAGGATTGTCTGCCTCATCTAATCTTTTATCCAAGTTTGTGCCTGGGCCACAGAAAGAATACCCTGGAAGATGTAATTCCCCTGGTATTCCAGTAGTTGTAAATTTACTTCCTGATAAAAACTTTTGGATATCTCCTCCTAGTTTGTGTTGGGAGATAAATTGATATTTTTGAACCACACACCGAACATATACCTTTTTGTATAACCCTGTTATTTTTACTTTTAATATATGAAATATTTTTAGTATTAGTTTTCTTTTTACATTTGAGACAATAACTCATTTATTTATGAGAAAAATTCCTGCAGAGTGCAAAAACCTTTTTAGTTTCCAACATGCACATTTGAATCTTAATTTTTAAAACATAAAGAATCCTTAGAAATGCCTTCACTCTCTCCTCCATTTATTTAAGAAAAAAAATGAAAAACTTGAATTAAAATCCATATCTTGTCGATGCTAATAGTCTTGTCGAAAGTATTGCAAATAGACTTGTCAATTCTTTCTTTTCCTCCTCGGTGGGTTGAGTTATTTTCTGTAATACCCTTAATCTTTTTTTAATCTCACTGGTTTCCATATTTTGATATTTATTTTGTCTCGCTCTTTCCTCCCTCTCCTCCTTCTCTCTCTTCTCTTTTTCCTCCTTCTCTTTCTTCTCCCTCTCCTCCCTCTCCTTCTCTTTCTTCTCCCTCTCCTCCCTCTCTCTCTTCTCTCTCTCCTCCCTCTCTCTCTTTTCTCTTTCTTCCCTCTTTCTCTTCTCCCACTGCTCCTTCTCTCTCTTCTCTTTTTCCTCCTTCTCTTTCTTCTCCCTCTTCTCCTTTTCCTCCTCTTCCCTCTCTTCTTCAACTCCTTCCTCATCCCTTACTATCCTTGAATCGCTTACACCCCATAGAATATTATACATATATTCATCAGGATTTCTTGTTATTCCTGTATCCAAAATAATTTTTTTACAACAGGAAACCAATAAAATTTCTTTTGAATTTCTAAAAGAGCCTTACCTTTTCTTAACTTTATAATTTTTTCATTATTTAACATTCTAATTAAATCTAAAGTTGTCGGTTTATCAACATCAGCATAATGCCAATCTTTTATTGAAAATACCTCATTCTTATGTTGTAGAACATATTTATTAAAATACCGAATACCCTTTTCTTGAAGGTATGCTTGGACACAGAAATGATAATTTTCTTGAAGCCTTCTTGCTGTCATTTATGTATTAGAAATATATGTTAGAACAATATTATGGCACGAAACACCTCCCCATCTTCCCATAGTTAAATCATTTTGTATTTCCTTACTTATTATATATAATCCTGTTTTTTCTGTTTTCATGAGATAAACAAGGGCAAAACCATTATTATATTTACCCTTATTAAATTCTTTTATTTGTTGTTTACTAATCGTAGCCCCACAAAACTCATTCTCGATACCAAGTGGATAATATTCTTCCTTACGAGACTGATTTAATTGTTCCAGGTCTTCGAGGTTAATTTTAAATGACGAATTATACCCTAAATCATTCATATCATACCCCCATTGTTCTATTCTCATACAAACGATACGCCCTTCTTTATAAAAATTTATTTTAATTCGAACTGTGAATTCTGTATGACCTGGAGATAATATCAACACTTCTGTATCTTTGGAATACACGGCTGTTTTATTTAAGGATATATATTGTGATAAATCGCTTAATCTCACCAAGTCATTCGCGTCAGTCGGGCTTGGATAATTTTTTAATTTATAAGCATTTTTCATGTTAATATGTTTGGTTATATTATATTTATGTCGTTCAGCCTGTGCCTTTGTGTAATAATTTGATAAATCAATATCCAGTTCTTGAGATACACCAAAGATAGAACCATCTTTACCAACATAAGTCATTTATATTAGATTAAAAATAATATCATAAAATTTTTTATTTTTGTTGAGTTGAAATAACACATATAGGCATAATTGGCCACAACACTTGGAATTTAATTCTTGGACTTGAAATGTTTGATAAACACCATTCTGTAAGAATTTTATGACTTCAACAGGTGGTGGAAGACCAAAACTATCAAAATAATATTTGTCTTGACTATTAAAAATACAAACCCAATGAGAACCGTTCCCATTATTATCTTCTAAGTTCATAATAATATTCTTTGTATGTTTCGGCACATTTGTTAATTCATCTCTCATACAAATAACCACATTATGAATTTTTAATTTCTTACAATATTTGACAAGTTGTAAATTTGATGTTGTATTCTTTCCAAATTCTTTCAACCACTCATCAATGCTCATTTATTTATTAGAAAGATATAATCCATTACCTCTTTTCGTTAATTTTACACCTGCTTGTGCTATAGAAGAAAGCATATCTCCAACTAGCAATCTCGCTTTATCAGGCAGACCTTCAAGTTTTTCAGCAAAATCGACAATTACACCACTTCCACTAATTTGTTTCTCCAACTCTTTGTTATGTCTTTCCAATTCTTTTTGAGCCTGGAGTTGAGCCTTCCTTTCGTTGGCAGTTTTCACCGCTGTTGAAATACCACCCGTCAATGCTCCAACCGCACTTAAACCAGCAAATAAAGGAATTAGAAATGGGAGAAATCCTCCACTCGTCTCTCTTATTGAATATTTTTTCAACATTGGTTTTGTCATTTTAATTTTAAGTGAGCCAGTGTCATTCAAGATTTTAACCTGTTCTCTTGTGAGAAAAACATCAATTCTTACTGCTCCTTTTCTCTGAATTGTATTAACGTTAATCGTACAAGGCTTTTGATTTTGAACACAAGATGATAGTTTATGAAGATTGATTTGATTAACATATACCCCAGTTGGTACTTTGCCACTCATTTATTTAACAAAAAATTATGTGAGACTAATCATCACACCATTATCTGTATTAATCTGCAATTCTGTTTCTTCCAAAAGCAAACAATATGTATCAACTTCTTCACTCTCTCCTCTTTCAATGTATAGGGAAGTATCCACTCGATTAGACTTTATAGTTTCCTTTTGAGCGCTCAGGTCAAACGCATAGATTGTATACAAACTTTTAAATGCTGTCATATCCAAAATAGGTTCTTTATTTCCATTACTTTCACACACCTTTTGGTAAGACTTGTATGCTTCAGCAAAATCATTTTTTTCCCAATTAATTTCCAATCTATCTCGTGGGTAAAATGTTCCATCTAGAGAAACGCGAAGTTGTTTCACCTTAGCATTATCACTCAATGCATTATTCTTATCAGTCGCAGTATCACCATCTGGCTTTTTAAAAATGATCCACAGATATCGTGGCTTTCCTTCCAGAACACCCAAATTCCACGTGTAAGTAGTTTGATTGAGTTTAACGTGTTGACATCTTCTTTTGAGGTATGATACACTGAGTGGTTTCTTTGAGTTAAGTCTTCGATTCAACATCTCTTCTGTTTTAAGATTAGGAGTATATTCACTGATATACCAACTCATTTCCTCAATTACAAATTTATTCTGATCACCAAAAGCACTACCAACACCAAAAAGCAATCGATTTTCATTATCATTCCTTTGTAGTTGAAATCTAATTTTAAGGCCATACAGAACTTTATCATGATCACAAAATCCAAATATACCTTTAAGAGGAACTGCCACAGTAAAACTATTTTCTGCTTTTGTATCATCATTATACATTCCTTTCCTTTGAGTATACCCAGGGTCTGTGTTTGTTCCCGTTGACATATCAGGAATAAAACCTTCGACAGACCCCTTTCCCATTCTATCACTGAATGTATAGAGTGTAAATTTTATCATTTCAGATACAACAGAGACATAATCAACCGCTTCAACTTCTTGTGTTCCAATATACAAACGCACACTATCAAACATTTTCCAGAAGAAATCATTTACAAGTGTAGCGTTTGTGTTATTCCCAGCCTTAGTGAATTTAAATTTACACAACAAGAAACTTTCGGAGAGATTCAAATAGGTTTGTTGATTATTTATTTCAAAACTTTTTGTACCATTCGTATTCCAGTCTGTTCCAGTTATTGCATTTACCTTGAAGTAATCTTCTTTTTTAGTGGAGTTTGAGATAATAATAGTATCATCCAAATCATAGATACTATCAATTGCTTCCATACTTGTATTTATTTAGGAAAAAAAGATGTTAAAACTTTTGAAACCCTGATCCAAGTATTTGAATTATTTTCTGTCGTTCTTGGGGCGACAACTGAGTTTTGCCTTTCTTAATTTCTTTTATTGCTTGTAATTTATGAGATTCCTTCTGGGCATCTTTTATACTCTTTACAGCACCTGCTACATTTCCCACAGCAGAAGCAGTTGAACCAATTAGATCTTTATGTTTAAGAATAGTTGAACCAATACCCATGAGAGTATCAATTATCCCATCTCCTCTAAATTGATGCCCAACACCCCTTTGTCTCTTAGGTTTATAGTATCCTCTACCAAGATACATACCTTCACCCTTGTAGTATGGGGAAAGGAACATCCCATCCCCTGTAATTATTTTATATTTTCCCAACTCGTGTTTCCTCACAATAACCATCGTATTTATTTATTGGAAAACTTCACGTAGGTGAATTCTGATGGATATAACTTCTCCATTAAAAGAAATCACACGATTATCTTGGTCGGTTATCCTAAAATTTACTCTGTGTATGGTTTTTCCTGACACAGGTAGATAAACCAAATTTTTGGGTTCCATATTGAATTTATAACCAATTGGGGTTGAGTATGCGCTGAATGAAAATATTGTATTTGTTTTTTCCCATCATTATAAGCACCATCAATCAAATCACAGTGAATTAACACCGAATTTATTCCTGAGGATATTTGAATGACATTATCACTGTAAAACGTCCCATTAGTTTCAATCTTTTTGAGGAGAAACCCAATAACTCTCTAAATGAATTATCAATTGTGAAATCAACCTTGTAGTTATTTTTAACTTTAATCGTTGATTTTGAAGTATGTTTTTGAATGTTTATAACAATATTTTTTGGTTCATCACCCTGTTCTTTCATAAGACGAGCAATTTCGGAAGATATTTGAGAAATCTCATATGCTCCGGGTGAGACTGTTATCGTTTTGTATCCACTTCCTGGATTATAACTAAACTTGTCATTTTTCTCGGTTATATTAAATAAGGTATTATAAGTTTCCATGGACAATAAAGATGCCTCATATTCTTTTGTTGTGTCAAGTTGTAGTGGGTATGGGAATGAAGATGTGTGGTCGCTTGTTGTGAAATTGAAACTAAGGATTGTGCTTCTCATCTTATTTAATATGAGATAAAATGTCTTTATATTGATATTTATTAATTATTTTCATGTTCATCAACTGGTCTAAAATGGCTGATGCTTCATTAAAACAATTGTTATTTCCAGCCTTCTTACTGCCTAACAACAATAACAGTCTATTAACTAATTGCGATGGGTCATTTGGAAGAAAACTAACACCTGAACCAAGGATACTTAAAGCCTGAATAATGTGTTTCTCCTTCTCATTCTTCCTACTTTTACCAGAAAGAATAACCTTATAATTTAGAGTGTTCAGCAGATCAATATATACTCTATCATCATTATTTTCCATATCCAATGGTTTATCAATATACTTTGATTCATCCCTCACAGTTGAACCTTGTCTTCCATCTTTTGTGAGAAGAAACATTAATCTTGGAGTTAGTTTAACAGGGGGTTGAGCAGAACCCAAGAACCTTAATTCATCATTAAATATCAATACCTTTTCTTGAACAAGATGAAATATTGCTGATTGTTCTGTTGGAATGAGTCCTGCTTTGGTTTTTGAATCCGCTGAATATTCATTGTTTTGAAGAGCATTCACAATATAATCAGGGGTCGATTAATCTCTTCCAGTTGTTGAAATAAACCTTCATCATCATATTCTAATTCTCCTAAATGCACTAATTCTTCCTCCGTCATTTGACTGAAATCTTTTAACATTTGAAGTTTTTAGGAGTATATTCTACCGTGGGAACTGTGGAAACATCTTTCATTTTTCCTTGGGAAGTTTTTAAAAGTGGTTTAAAAAATTTCTCTTGTTTTCTTTCAAATGCTTCTTCGCCCGTTAGTTTCTGTCTGCATTTCTTCTTTATGTCTTCCTGCTGTTTTACAACTTTTGAAACCAACTCTTGATGTTCCCTAAATCTTCTTGCTCTTTCTTTCGCATCCATTTATTTATTGAAAAATATCATTTAATATCTCATCTTGTTTCACAACAATATATTTATATTTTTCAGTCATGTGTTTCATGTAATCCCCAAATTCCTTTTTACTACATAATGTAGAACAATTGTCTCTCCAAAAATTGTTTATATCTATTGAATTTAACTTGAATAAAATAAAAGTATTAGCATTGTTTCTGATGGAACGACGAGGAAGCTGAAAGTACGATTGACTAAGATAAATACAATTACAAGAAGAATGTCTCCCTCTTGTGTAGTAGCTGTCCATTACCGTTTGGTTTCTCTCATTAACACAATCATCAAAGATAACGAGGTTCTTTTTGGATTTATCCAAATCTTGGGGAGACGGTATATCATCCGTATTATCACTCAGAATACAAGTTATCGGTTTTGATTTCTTTTTACATCTCTGTGTATCACAAAATAGTTGTATTATATCTTCAATGTTAAAATCATTTATGGTTGTTTGAAGTTTAAATAAACCGATTATATCTTCTTTTTGAAGACCAGCATTAAAACCTTGTGAGAGTAGTTGATACTCTGGTTGAAAACTCGACTTTGTGAAAATTATTAAATTATCATAATCTAAAAAGTTGGGAGTGAGGAGCATCTTTAAAAGTAAGCAGGTTTTTCCACATCCACTTGAACCAACTATGAGGCATCTTAATGAATTTGGGAGATTTTTATGGTTGTCAAATTTTATCTTATTTTCCCAAATAGGTAAAAAATCATTCATTTATATATTTGGAAAACAGGTTATTTAATTTATTCTTGGCTTTTTTCGAAATTCTATATTTTATCCTAAGTTCAGGTTTAATTTCAAGATAATCCATTATTTTATTTATGCAATATCTTGTGTTGATATTTCCCTGAAAATCACATCCATGAATAAGATATAACAACAATCCTTTGAACATTTCTCTAATACGTTCAGTTTCTTCCCTTGTAAGGAAAGGTGTGTTCTCACCCTCGTTCTTTACATTCATTTCTCGAATCAATCTTGTAAAGTAATTCATTTTTGGTGTAAATCTAAAAGAATTATTTTCCTTTTTATATTTTTGATTATCATTAATTAGAAGATAATCACAGAATATACATTGTTTATAGGCTTTTGACTCTGTGTTTAATCCCCGTCTTTCACACGCAGGACAATTCTCAAATTTGTCATATGGAGAATCATGGAATTCAAGAGGCTCAAAATCGAGTAAACTATTCATATTTATAAAGTAAAACTTTACTTAAACTGAAATTCATCTTCGATATCATCTTCGATACTTTCAGAATCATCTATACTTTCATAACTATCATTTGAACACAAACTCTCGGTGTCATAACTATCGTTTGAATGCAAACTCTCGGTATCATAATCACTCTCATAATCTTCAAAATCTTCAGTTGAATATTGGCTCATTTAATTAGTAGAAAAAACATTACCATCGATATCGATATACATTTTTTCATTAACAGATTCAACTGCTACATTTTTTATATTAAAGGTAATTTTAAAATGATCCTTAACTACAATTGAACGAAATGTCATTTCACCTGATATATTAACATCCTTTATTTCATCAGGATTTATATCTTTAGGGTTGTTGAAAAAAATACAAATTTCTCCTTGCATATTACAGATGGTCTTATCTTTTCTTTCTAAAGCTTCATCCATAAGGTTTTTATTTTTTGATACCTTTTCTTGTTTCATTGCTTTTTCTAGTTTTGAATATATTGCCAGAAGGAGAGGAGAAACTTTTGTTAGAGATACCTTAATTGATGTTCTTCCAGGTATACTAAAAGCCCTTCCACTGAAGTAAATTGAAGAACTCATCATATCCACCATAATTGTTTTTATCCAATAGTTGTTATATTTATCATTGTTCAATTTTACATCCTTGACATATTTCTCAGCATCTTTAACAAATGAAGAGATTGATTGAAACTTGTCTTTTGTGTCTTGAAACATTGTATTTATTAAGTGAAAAAGTTGGAGGATAAAATGGTTTTAAGCACAGATTCACCTGTAAAATAAACGAAATTTTCATCAAGAAAATTTTAGTTTAAGCACAGATTCACCTGTAAAATAAACGAAATTTTCATCAAGAAAATTTTAGTTTAAGCACAGATTCACCTGTAAAATAAACGAAATTTTCACCAAGAAAATTTTAGTTTAAGCACAGATTCACCTGTAAAATAAATGAAATTTTCATCAAGAAAATTTTAGTTTAAGCACAGATTCACCTGTAAAATAAACGAAATTTTCATCAAGAAATTTTTAGTTTAAGCAAAGTTTTATTATATAAATATGGTGAATACAACATACTGCGATGTTTGTAATCACGAATATAAACATTATAGAAAACACCTCCGAACCAACAAACACACATTTAATCTATTTCACAAAATATCCCCTCTTGAGTTGGAAAGAAAACATTGTGATACCTGCTCAAAGGATGTTTTGAAGAGTAGTTATAATAGGCATCTTCAATCACAAAAACACAAGAAAAATGAGTTTAAAGTAAAGGGAGACTATTATATTGAAAACACTGATGGGGCATTTAAAGGGCATATAAAAATAAGGATTTTTCAATTTGGAGAACCCGGTCCATCATCAATAATTGAATCAATTGAAATAGTGAAACCTGATGTTGAAAAATTTATTAAAAAAACATTAAAAGAAATGAAAACTTTAAAGTTTTATATGGGAGTGAAAATGAATATGAAAAGACAAGATGAAGAACAAACTCCTTATATGAGGACAGATCTTCATTTTATAACATCATTTCAAGATTTTTTGAATAGTGGGGTTTATGAAGAACTATCAAGACAAGAGGAGGATGTTGATAATACAGTGGTAGGAAGTGGATTCAATATTAAAAAATCATCTTTTTAGATGTACACATTCTAAAATCAAACCCTCTTAAAGCTTCTTCTTATATTGAATTACCAAAAGAAATAAAACGAAAGAAGGCAGTTGTTAATATTAAGAATAATGATAATAAATGTTTTCTCTGGTCTGTTCTTGCTCACTTACATCCACCAAAATGTAATTCAGAAAGAGTAAAACAATATATGAAATATGAGAATACCTTGGACATTAAAGATTTTAATTTCCCAATGCCACTAACAGATATTCCTAAATTTGAGAAAAAGAATAATCTTTCTATTAATGTATATGGATTAACGGATACAAACAAAGTTCAAATATTAAAAATTTCAAACAACTTTAAAAATGAAGAAACACACATTGATCTTTTATATTTTAGTGTTGGAAATAATTCACATTACACATACATCAATAATTTATCAAGATTAATCTCTTCTCAGGTATTCAGAACAGCAAACAAAATATATCCTTGTAAGCGATGTCTTAATTCATTTCATACAAAAGAACGATTAGAACAACATTCAAAATATTGTAGTAATCATAAATCAGCTGTAATTACAATGCCTAAACCTGGTGAAAAGATTTCTTTTGAAGATTATAATAAATCTATCATGCACCCATTTGTGATACACGCTGATTTTGAATGTATCCTTAAAAAGATAAATACTGCTTCTCCTAATCCAAAAGAACCATATACAAATAAATATCAAAAACATATTCCTTGTGGTTTCTGTTATTATATCAAATCATCTGTTGGAGAAAAGTATAATAAACTTGAACAGTATAGTGGAAAAAATGCTTCACAAGAGTTTGTAAAACGATTAGAAAAGGATTGTATAAGACTAAGTAAATTAATGAAAGAAACAAATGAACCGATGAAATTAACCATAGAAGAAAAATTAGAATTTAGAAAGAACAATATCTGTCATATTTGTGAGGAGGAAATTGAGGAGTCTAAAGTTAGGGATCATTGCCATCTTACTGGTAAATATAGAGGCCCCGCTCATTCCTGTTGTAATCTTAATTATAAATTACCTTCTTTTATTCCAGTCTTTCTTCACAACAGCGCCAACTATGATACACATCTATTTATAAATGAACTTTCAAAAACACCAGGGAATGTTTCTGCCATAACAAACACAAGTCAAAAGTATATTTCATTTACAAAAATGATATTCACAAAACCTATAACTCGTATTCGGTTTCTTGATTCTTACAAGTTTATGGGAACACCACTAGCCAACCTCGCATCAAATCTAAGCTCCACGGGCTCTTTTCCAAATCTTAATTCATTCTTTCCAAAAGAGGAAATTCTAACTAAAGAGGAAATTCAGATTAAAGAGAGAATTCAAAGTAAAGAGGAAATTCTAATTAATGAGGAAATGAATGAAGAAATTCTTACTGAAGATGAAATTCTAATTATACAGAAAATTCGAACAAAGAATGAAATTCTAACTAAAGAGGAAATTCTGATTATAGATGAAATTCTGATTAAAGAGGGAATTCTAACTAGAGAGGAAATTGAAACAAGGAATGAAATTCAAAGTAAAGAGAAAATTCTTACAAGTAAGGGAATTTATCCTTATGGTTATATGGATTCATTTATGAGATTTAAAGAAACACAACTTCCTTCAAAAGAAAGTTTCTATAATAACCTTTATGAAGAAGAGATAAGTGATAAGGAATATAAACACGCACAAGAAATTTGGAAAATATTTAAGATAAAGAACCTTGGAGAATATCATGATTTGTATCTAAAAACAGATGTTTTATTGTTAGCTGATGTGTTTGAAGCTTTTAGATCACTCTGTCATAATAAAAATTGTTATGGATTAGATCCTGCCCACTATTTCACAGCTCCTGGTTTAGCTTGGAGTGCAATGTTGAAAATGACAAAACAAGATATAGATTTAGTCAGTGATGTAGATATGCTTTTGATGATTGAGAAGTCTAAGAGAGGTGGAATATCACAAGTATGTTCAAAAAGATATGCTAAAGCAAATAATAAATATCTTCCAAATTATGAGAGTGAAAAAGATAGTAATTATTTGATGTACTTTGATGCTAATAATTTGTATGGATGGGCAATGTCTCAATCTCTGCCTTATGGTAAATTAGAGTGGGTGGAAGAAAAGGATTATGAAAAGGCTTTGATGAATATTGTTATTTCTTCTCAAGAGAAATTGAATGACAAAGAAGAAGGTTATTATTTTGAAGTTGATTTGAAGTACCCGAGTGATCTTCATAATAAGCATAAAGACCTTCCTTTTGCATGTGAGAAAGAAACCCCAAAGAAAGAATGGTTCAGTGATTATCATAAAAGTTTTAATATTAAAGGCAAATCAACAGAAAAGTTATTAACAACATTCTATGATAAAGAGGGATATGTTTTGCATCAAAGGAACTTGAGACAATATTTATCTGCTGGGTTGAGAGTAGCTAAAATTCATAGAGTTTTAAAATTTAAACAAAGTCCTTGGATGAAAAAGTATATTAAATTCAATACAGATATGAGAACAAATACAAAAGTAAAATTTGAAGGGGAATTCTATAAATTGATGAATAATGCTGTCTTTGGAAAGACAATGGAGAATGTTAGAAACAGGCAAAACATTAGATTTGCAACATCTTGGAAAGAAGCTTCTAGATTGATAAATAAACCAAGTTTTGAGAGAGAAGAGGTTTTTTCAGAGAACTTTTCTGCTATTCATATGAAAAAGGAAAGTATTGTCATGGATAAACCAATTTATATTGGAACAGCAGTTCTTGATTTATCAAAGATATTGATGTATGATTATTTGTATAATGATTTAAAGAAAGAGTATGGTGAAAATGCTTCATTGTTGTATATGGACACCGATAGTTTTATTCTAGATATAAAAACTGACGATGTTTATAAGGATATGAAGAAAAACATTGGAGTATATGATACAAGTAATTTTAGTAAGAAGAGTGAGTTATTTTCAAAAAGAATGAAAAGGTTATTGGTAAGTTTAAGGATGAGTTGGGTGGAAAAGTAATGAGTGAGTTTATTGGATTGAGAGCAAAGGCATATGCTTATAAGTATGGTGATCAGATTGATAAAAGGTTAAAGGGAATAAAGAAATATGTAATAAAGAAATCAATAACTTTTAGAAATTATTATAATTGTTTGATGAATAAGAAAGAAGAATATAGGAAAATGAATACAATAAGAAGTTATAAACATAAGATATATAGTGAAGAAGTAAATAAAAAGGCATTAGGAGCCTTTGATGATAAGAGATTTATTTTAGATAATGGAATAGATTGTGTTCCATATGGATATTGTATGATAGAGTGTATAAAATAGATTGTGTTCCATATGGGTATTGTATGATAGAGTGAATAGAATAGATTGTGTTCCATATGGACACAAGTTTTAACGATGGGAAGATGGGTTAGGGTTTTTAAGGGCTTCCGCCGCGTTTTTCACAATATATAAATGGTCGAACCAAGTATTAGTCAAACTAAAGAGTGGAGAAAATCTCAGTCTTGGTATATAAATGGAAAACATAATGAATGTGAAAAATATCAAATAAGTCTTATTGAAAAAATATCTAAAACAAAGGTAAATAAAACAAATATGCGAATCAATTTAAAAACCAATAAGTTAGAGGATGTAAAGAAAATAATAAATATGTTTGAATGGACTGAAAAATTTGATGGTTATCAATTGAACAATGGAAAAATAATTTACTACAATATCAAAATGATATGCAACTCAGGAGGTGGTCAGATGAGATCATTAAGAGAAGTTTATCATTTCGTAATGGCACAAAAGGGGTATCTTAAAAAATATAAAGATTCAAATGTTTTGTTTTTCAATATTTTAGATGGGGATTATTGTGCAAAGAAAATTAAACTATTGAAGGAATTTGAAAATGAACAAATGTTTATAGGTTCAATGAGTGAGCTAAACAATATGCATTGGTTATTTGATAAAGAGTGTCCCGGGGCTTAGGCGTTTCAGATATTTCTTTCGAATCACCTTTAACAAATCTTTATCTTGTTGTATGGGTTATTTGAATAGAGAGCCCCTAGGTTAAAAGGGGAAATAAAAAAATGACCGTTTTTACAGCCATTTTTCCCTGCTGTGCAGGGGTTTGGCTTTTTCTTGAGGCAATGTTTTATGGCCGGATGCCCTTCCTGACACCAACCCTGGTCGCCTCTTACGACACACAGGGATATGGTACACCTATTCTAACCGGGGCATACACCGGGACCAGTACACTGGCACTCATTTTGCCGACCTCGGAAGGATGGCAGGCTGAGTCAACCCCCTGGTGTTAATTCAGCAGCCAACGGGGCTTGAACTCAGGACCCTGGGATCCCAAGCCGCCACCCTAACCACTAAGCCAACACCAGGCTCCAGGTTAAAAGGGGAGACAAATAAATATACCTTGGGCTAAAAAGGGGATTTATTTTTTCAGGGGAAAAAAAAGAAAAATTTCATGGCTGAAAATCCCCCATTCATTTACATGGGGAAAAGTGAGCCAGAACCAGTATTCTTACCCTACTTAGGTGTTTCTCCTTATTCCGAAATCTGGTCTCAACAAACTCTTGATAACTCTTCTCACCAGTTTCCAGGCATTCAAGTAATCCGTCAACAACCTCCTGGGCTATATCAGCTCCAGTAGAGATGTTGTGAAGTCTGATCCCAGTGCTGAATGGATTGTTGATGGATTTTATGTAATCCAAAAGTGTCCTTGCGCATTCATGGCCAATCGTCGTAGAACTTGGATTGAACTCATGGTGTAGATTCAGTTCACTGTCGTCTTTGTCGCCCAAGTTACACAATTCGAGCAGCTGTGCCACATGAAGATCTTTGCAACTGGAACTAGTACTCTTCTTTCATCTTTTGGGGGCCTTATAACTGTCACTGCTTTCTCCCTCTTCAACAAGTTCTGGCTCACTTTTCGTTTTGGCTGATCTTTTCGACTTCAGAATGTAAGTGGAATAACAGGCTTTCGGCTTCAGATGGTACTTGAATGTGTTGCTGTATGCGTTTATTCTTGAGATGACTAAAGAATCATCCAATTGTTCTGCTGCTATCCGGATTTTGGCACGCCCATCATCAGTTCCTGAAAAATAATATGTATGAAATATCACCAAAATAATAGGGTCCATCTACCTGTGTTCCAAAGGTACCAAAGATTTAATTTTTACAAGCATGGCGTTGTATACACATATAAGTACACACTTTTTCATCCATAGACATTGTGAGGTCAGGGAAGTATTGTTCATCAGTTGGCCAAATAGGGTTCTGATGCTATTACATCTGAAATTTACCTGTTAACGTTTTTCCTGAAGCAGTGTTCAATATAACGCATGAAGTCCCATCAAAAACCCCTTCGGCTGCTGACCTTGAAACCACTAAAGTTTCCTGTAAAAAATATTTTTTTGCGTAATTAATTGTAGATGACACAGTTATTATTCAAAAACTTTGTTCAGATGATTTTAATGTGCATAATTCAACTATGATGAAATCATACCATGTTATAGTGACAGCAAGCAGGAATCCAAGGTAGAATTACTTGCCATCAGAGAACTCTTTAACACTTGAACACCTAGCGCCTCCTACAACAAAGAAATAATATGGTTAATTGTAATCTTTTTAATGCAGATTATTGCCCACCTAGAATCTTCAGGAAACAAGTAATTGAACAAAAGAAGAAAGAACAATTATGAATAATTGAAGTCTGTAACATGTTGAAATCAGTTTTTGGCAAATATCTTAAAAACCATTGACTTTTGGACATGGAAATGTATTACTGACCCCCCATAATGTGGCCATCCCGAACATTTTGAGTGGTCATGCAACCTTCGAGGTCCAACGGTTCTGGAAATACAGTAATGGCGGGTGGTCGTACTTCGCTTAAAAAGGGGCGTGGCCATTTCACCAATTTCGCTGTCAGTGGCAAATGTGTTACCAACCAAAAATTGTTCAATGACCTTCAATTAGATGATTTTTGAAGAGTTTAGCTCTGGACATACAAGGGCATACAAAACCACCATGAGCTACTAGAGTATACAGCCTTTAAACCCTTTATTTTATTACAATTTAACTACATAATTCAACACTGTAGAACATAAATCACCTTGTTGGCACTTCCAAAAATCTCCAGTTTAGCAGTACTTGGACAACATGTTGGCGTGGCCACGCCGGTTAAGTTAATTCCCCTGACCCAATTGTCGTGGATGGGCGGTTAACACCGAACCTACTGGGCTGGATAGCCAAACGATTTCCCTTGGGGGCGAACAGCCGAGTTCCTTCAAGATTGGTCACGTGCGGGACGGGAGGCGACGAAGCACATACCAAAGGAGTTCACCAGGATGGCAGCAGAAGGGTTTGTACTCAAACCCACGACAAATAAAGAACACAAGCAACTTGAAATAAACACGGGGGTTTAATGAAAATAAATCAAATATTTCCAATAGTAATAATTCAAAGTGTAATAACAAAACGTGAGGTAAATTAAAGCCTAAAGTCGAGGCGCCTCTACATACAGACTTTAATACAGACAAGGGGAAAATAAAAGAAAAGAAAATCCTCCCTTTGTTCTGGCACTTCGCTTTGCTCAGGGATTGTCTTTTATGAACTTGGCGATCGAACTGCGGCGTCTTGCGCGGAAAACCACACCCAAAATAGCGCCCTTCCGCTCTCTGCCGTCACGTACATGAGGTAATCTGTGAGGAGGTATTCAACGCCAGGGCTCCCTAACTGCTGTGTGGCTTCTCATAAACGAATATGCCGAATGTTCCTCTCTTACACGATGTCCACTCACAACGATCGTCCACTTTCCTCCTTGAACACACAACGGGATAACGCCAAGTTCGCTGAGAGGTGCGCTCCTCTTCCTCTCTTTCTCATAATCGTACAACTTCATGACTCAGCCGAACAGGAATGGCTAGCGCCTTGCCCAGCACGCGGGCAAATTCACACAGCATGAACACGAGAATCACGCAGCCTTCTTGTCTAGGATGTCTAGGAGAATGTCTAGTCTAGCCACCATGTCTAGGAGAAGCAACTGTAATGACCTTCTCTTCCAACTGCTATCTCCTCACTCCTGTCCAAATATACTGACATTCACCGATCAACCATAAGCCTCGAGGGCGTGGCTTGTTGACATGAAGCCGTGAAGGCGGGGTTTCTGCCTGCTCGGAATGTGCAACTCGGTTGCTGCTGTTTTAAGGACGTGATTCTTGTTTATCGCCGGTCTTGTAAATGCAACAACATAGGAAAAGGTCACAGGGGGCAATCACATACTGGGAGAAATTGACCTTTATCCCTACCTAATTAACACAGTACAACTCCTCTTGCGGTGACATGTAACAACTTAAGCTGACAGTTTCCCTACTTAAGTTACATCGAGATGTCTTCTGCTCGTCCACGGACCATGCTACACTATACAATCCTAACTTTGCTCTGAAATTCCTCCATCTACCCCCACAACCAAAACAACATTACACAATCTCAACCAACCAGATTTGCCACTCGTGCTCTCAGCGTTGAGGAATATCGAGGTTCAGAGAAAATGGCGGCTCATAGGAAATATAGATCATGCTTGGAAACACCCTTCCTATGTCCTTTTTCCTCAAGACTGCATGAGGTAAGGTGTTCTATGAATTCTGTAGTTATGACTCCGAGAGGGAGGCATTTTAAGTGTTTCATCTTGGTGTCAGTGGTGGACCACTTTTTGAAGAACAAGGCCAAAATTTTCATTGGGCTTATCCAGGATTTGAACCGAGCACCTTTCACACCCAAAGCAAGAATCGTACCCATAGACCACCACGCAATATTTGTAAACGTTTGTTTGAACATAAATGTTCACTTTTTTTAATCACCCACACTTGTAATCTGTAGTAAACCTATTACGATGAACATCACCATTTGATTATGACCTCCAGCAAAGAAAGAAATTAGTTCATTTTCACTTATGGATGCTGTTTCATTAGAAAAATAATACGTTTGTTTTCAATTATATCAGGCAGAATTTCAAGAGCGACCAATTGGCTAATATTACGAGCTGGCCATACCAGGAATCATCAGCGATCTTCGATTGCAGCCCTCTAGTTACCCCGAGCACGTGAAGCAAAAAGCGTTAAGTAATTGGTTCACGTCGTCCGTCCATTTGTCATATCAGTTTATGATCGTCAGTTGATGATTGAGGAAAAAACCTATTTAAATTGAACGTTATATTTCAACACAAATCGGAACATGAACAGGAAGACAAGTTTGCCGTTTTCCAGTACTTTGTCTTTGAATTTGTCCTGATCGCACATGTGCACAGAGGAGTATATACTCTGTCTGCCTGCGGCACTCAAACAAAATGGGAAATCATTCCAAACAGGAAACTGAGCTGTTTTTGAAAACGTCATAAAGGGCATAAACAACAGTTACGAATAACTAATGTAATGTGTTAGATTGGGTGACGTCATAGACGCTGCGTAAAATGGTGGTAAAACCCATTATTTATTTATTTATATTCCTTTAAACCTCTTTAAACCTTTATTTAAATTGAATTATATAATTGAACACTCCAGAACTCAAATCACCTTTTTAAAACTCCGAAGAACCTCCAGGCTTGCAGTACTTGGACAAGTTCGATATGGTTCCCATCGTGTGCTGCCTTTTTGGCTGCTGGTTGCATCATTGGCTTGGGGCGCGGCTATGCCGCTGATGCAGTGCCCCTAATACCAGCATATTGGTGCTCATTTCGCTTACTCAGAAGGATGACAGGCTGACTCAACCCCCTGGTGTTCATTCAGTGGCTAACGCGACTCGAACTCAGGACCCGAACCGTGAAGCCAACCCCAGGCTTCCAGGTGAAGCCATAGCACGAAACTTCCAGATTTTTTTTTTTTTAAACGATATTCAAAATCATTACTTTATTAAAATTGAAGTATATGCCTGAACACTGTGCAGGGTATCGTGTTTTATGAACTCCAGCTATGACATAATGTTTTGTTGTACCATGAAAATAAAGTTCATGTCATGATTTGTGTTGTGTAATGCTATTTCTTAACACACGCACATGATGCAAATAAAGAAAGCGTGTTGAAGTTGCATGGTGATGTAAACATGTGGAACAACTTTGGCATTTTAAATACTGTACGGACAACAGAAAATAGAAAATTTTTTTGGTGTTTCAGTTGTCCATGAAAGGCGAATCATCATGATTCCGAGACAACCGTCTGATGAAAAGCCACTCAAATTAAAATCGAGCTCAAAGAGTGAAGTCAACTCTTCCACAAACCCCCAGTTGATAGGCATGTGATAAATCAGCGAAGAAAACACAACCACTTCCATTTGTAAGCTTCCAAACTATCCAAGATAACAAAGAAATCAGACAGAGAAGAGAGAAACCAAATGAGAGTATGGATGAAATCTGTGACAAGATACCAACCACGTTATGGAAACAATTAGACCAAACCTATGATTCCATCCATCGATTGGGACCATACTCTATGTAGAGCATCGGTGCTGCCAAAGAAGCCTCCTGAGATATTGGACACAATCTTGGACGGGTCGCCACTCCGACACAGGATACTCGAATGGTTCAATCATCCCAGCAAGCTTGTTCTCATTTTGCCAACCTCAGAAGGATGACTGGCTGAGTCAACCCCACCTGGTATTAATTTGATGGAAAAAGCAGGATTTAAACTCAGGACCATGGGATGCCAAGCCCACCACCTTAACCATGAAGTCAACACGAGGCATACAACCTATGAGGAGATTGGGATCATACTCTGTGCAGAGCATTGGTGCTGCTTAAGCAGTCTCCTTGGCTATTGGGCACAATCCTGGACGGGTCGCCACTCCGACACAGGATACCTGCATGTTGGCACTCATTTTGCCAACCTCGGAAGGATGACAGGCCGAGTTAACCCCACCTGGTATTAATTCAACAGCTGAGCAGGGATTTGAACTCAGGACCCAAGGATCCCAAGCCCACCACCGAACCATTAAGCCAACACCATACATACAACCTATGATTGGTGTTACAAGAACTTTACCAATGTCTCAGAGATTCTGAAAAGAAAACACGAGATGTGTGAGATGGAACCTTCAACCAATTGAGCTAAACCCAAAAGAAAGAAAAAGGCAGACACTGTAGAAGATGTCTTCCACCGTTTACCTTGTTAGTAATAAGTACAGAAAGAAGTTAAAGGTTCAAATAAAAATCCCGATCAAATGTCAAACCCTTAGTGCTGACGATTTCATCAAAGTAGCTCCAGAAAGGAAGGAAGACCACAAAATGTTGGTACAGGTTCCAGATTATGACATGAAGGCCAGAGAAACAATTTACCACTGCACTTACAGAAGGAACTATAGTCGTCAAGACGATAGCACTTTTGTCACCTTGGAAGAATTCACATGCTTGCTGTCCAAGAGCTTCTCCCCTGAAACATCTATCAACTAGAACGGCATGATGTGTTTATGTAGAGGTTCAGACCCACGTCGGGAATTCTTTCCAATCGTGATGTAATTGGTGTAAGCCTGGTGCCGCCATGTCAAATATCATCAAGAGAGCACATCAATGGAACAAACTACCAGGCACGGATCTGGGTTAGGGCAGACCAGACAAGTCCAGATGTGCCATCTCCAGATGGTCATGATGGTGTGCTGGATGGACACCTAGAATATGAATGGCACAGTGGAGTACGAAAGCCACAATAACTTGTGCACGTGCTGGGGATGAACAGACTCCAGTGAGTTTGTGGGGGGGGGGGCAAGAGGAGGAGAGGAAACTGTAGAATTGGACAGTTTGACAGATGTTATATTTGATTGAGGTGACGAGAATCAGTGTGTGTGTGTGACGTTTACAGTTACCCGTGAAAAGGTAAAATTGGAGTAATTATCCTGTAAACCTGTATGCTGTGTTATAACAAATAACTTGCATTTGTACAGTACTTGTAAATGTTATTTCGAGTCATTTAAGAAAGTAAATAATTTTGTTACATAATGTTTCGGCTCAAGTTATTTTGCTTTTGCTCACAAATCAACTTCTCAAGGCCCAAATTTTTATTCATACATTAAATTTTATTTTTTATTTTATTATTTTCCCCTCATTTTTAGCCCTGTTTTATAAATAGCTGTCTCCATCTTTATAAGGGCGTCTTTCTTTAACTGCCTGAGTTAAAAACCATCGATTTGATGTATTACATTATATTGTTGCGAATTCGCGCCCACCGGCGTGCGATCGGCCACGTGACTCGAATAGCGGCGCGTCGCCCACCGGACGGACAATTCAGTCGTGACCCTCCAGGAACTATCACCCGGAGCTAGTCACGGGTGGGCCTTTCGGCCTCACCACGATCGTGCCAATCGGCCACCCGCATGGGATAGGGTTGTTCGTCAAACTCGACCTACCTAAGTACCCACGCGGGTGGTAGACCGGGCGATCGCACCTCGCCGCAGGTCGACTCCGGACACGGGCCGCTTAAGCGGTCCGTTCCGTACTATCGGGATAACCGAGCGGTGTTATCGTCGGCCTCGACGGTTCCGATTAATTATCGGGCGTATTAAGCCCACGACGAACCTGTTACGTGAAGCAAGATGGAGATTCAAACAAAGGAAAGGACGCAGCGAAACGGGGAACAATTCAACATGCAAGCACTTTATTCACACAGACACAGGCACAAAGCACCCGTATCGTCAAACAGAATCAGAACGGACATAAAGCAATTTAAAACAACAACAACAACAATGCAGAGCTATGACCGACTACGGGAGCACACGGCAACACTTAACAGTTTTACTTCACCAGACTGGCGCCACACACACACGTTTACACCAAACCCCAAAAGAAAATGGAAGTGCGACTTTCCTGATCGCGTCGAGTCCTCCTTTTGCGACCGCAACTCCGAGCCCCTCCGGCGTGCTCTGCGAGCTCGTGCCGCGTGTCGCTCGTGTGATCCGCTCGATGGTACGGACGGGGTTTTGGGGAAACGGACGGGGTTTGTTGGGCGCTGTTTTCCGCGCTCGCGCACGGGTCAATGAAGCAAGGCAGGAACAACAAGCTCGCGACTCGAACCAGAAGACGACCATGAAGACCAACCCTCGACCAACCACTCACTCCAACTCTCGACCAACCAACTCTCGACCAATCAACTCTCGACCAATCAACTCTCGACCAATCAACTCTCGACCAATCAACTCTCGACCAACCAACTCTCGACCAACCAACTCTCGACCAATCACACCCTTGACCAACCACCACCTCAAGGTCCGTCCTGTCCACCTTTTGTAGCACGGGGCTCCGCCCTTCGCTCCGCCCCTTTTTCGGCCCCGCCTCCCTTCGAGCTTCTTGGAGAAGCCTCTCGAAGGGGGGCGTGACCTCTCGCTTTCCCTCCACCCCGCGCCATGCGGGGGCCGGGGGAGTCAGTCTTGGCCCAGAGCCAGGGAATTATTCCCCTAAAAAGAGGCCCCCACCTTTTCTCACCTTTGACCCCTGCATCGCCCCTCCTCCACACCAAGCGCGGATAACCTCGACTGGAAAACAGGCGGGAAAACCCCCGAGCATAGTTGTTGGTTTTTGTTTGTTCCCGGAGATCGTAACCGCACAGGGCCTACTGAATGGCGAGTGGCGAAGATGTGGTAGCGTTGATGGTGGAGGTGGCGTGGTTGTAGTGTGGTTGGCGCTGTGGTGGGGATGGCGTGGTTGTTGAGATGCTGTTTGTTTGAAATAAAAGATAGAACATAAAAAATGGCTGACTCAAAGCGTCACAGCCCGGATGGATCACATAAATTCCCTCTATACAACGGGTTTGGGCTAACTACACATGTACTTACAGAGATATCTCACCTACGGGATCTGAATGGTGGTTTGCGAATTTCCACAACCATAACAATATGTTTGGACAAATATTGATGTAAATTAATGAAATAAGATTATCTAATTGGTTCACAAGTCAGTAAGTGACCACTATATTCGTTATGGGTGTGTGTCTGTTAGGTCGTCGATCGAGTCTAAAAAAGAAATTTTCGAAAAATAATTTTTTTAGATTTAATTTTTTTTCGATCTACCCTTATTAATGTTGGTCATGGTATCGGTCTGTTGCGTAGTTGATCCAGTCGAAAAAAAAATTTTTGTTAATTTTTTTTTGAAATTCGTTCTACCCTTATATCAGTTTTTCCGTCGATATGTTTGTCTGTCTGTCTGTTGGGTAGTCGATCTAGTCGAAAAAATTTTTTTTAATTTTTTTTTGAGATTTGTTCTCCCCTTATTATCAGTATTTAAAATGGTGATTTCAGTGAATACAATGGCGATTTCGATGAAACTTGGTTGGTAGGTTCATACCATGACCTAGTTGCATGCAAATGAGAACCGTTGCTATGGACACCACCGTTACATAGCAACGGGACTTCGAAATTTTTGAAAAATCATAAAAAAATTATTTTTTCGAAAATCAAAAATCGGGCCACGAGCGACTGTGGGCAGTACATTCAGCCATATTGTCAAAATTTTCCAGCCGATCCTATGAAAACTGTCGGAGAAGATAGACTTTGAATGAACCCTGGTCGAAAACAATAAATAAACGAAGTTCGTTATATCTCAGAAACTATGAGTCAGATATACATGAAGCTGGTATGGTAGGTTCATGGTATGTCCTAGTTATGTGTGAGAAAGAACCGTTGCTATGGACCCCTCCGTTGCCTAGCAACGGCCGAAAAAAACCTCTAAATGTGGGGGTATTTTAACAAAAAACAATTTGCAGCATTAACCCTTGAAGCTAGAATCATGAATTTTCTTGTGCTTTATCCTCAGGTCATTCCCCATCGAACGGGCCCATCGCGTCAGGTTCTATTGGGTAGTCGACCACCCATGTCCGCCTACGGCTTGTTGGATTCGCTATATATGCTAGATATCCCTTATTGTCGGGTTTTCCGCCTGTCTGTCTGTGTGTATGTGTGTCAGCAACGCGAGGCTCCACAGCATGAACCAGCGAACCGATTTCGATGAAACTTTGCCAACCGGTGCCATATGGTCTGGGAATGTGCGCGTTTGAATTTCGTTGCATAGCAACCGCATGTTGCTGTGCAGCGGCCGAAAAACCCACGTACAGTATTTTCAATACTTGTCCTTCAGTTTTGAATGTAGAGAAGCGAGATTTCGGAATTAAACACTTCGAGATATTTAGAAAATTTTCTCAAGTTGATTTTTGATTGAGGTTTTATTTTTCAAATGGTAGTCCTTCAAAAATTGGGTGTCTATTCACGGTCATTTTTTATGAGGGGCTTAGGAAAGTGGGCGGAGCTTAGGGAAAGTGGACGTGGTTGATGAAAAGTGGGAGTGGCGTAGGAAAGTGGGAGTGGCGTAGGAAAGTGGGCGTGGCTTATGGAAAGTGGGCTTGGCTTATGGAAAATATTGTGTGGCTCAGGAGGTGTGGTCAAACAAGAGCGTTGAGAGAAGTTTATCAGGTTTTCCGTGTGTGTGTGTGTGTGTGTGTCTGCAACGCGAGGCTCCACAGCACAAACCAGCAAACCGATAATTAATTTTTTTACCGAAAACGATTCCCATCCACACACCACCTCCAATTATTTATTTATTTACCAAAAACGATTCCCCACGCACACACCACCTCCAATTATTTATTTTTTACCATTTCGGATTCTCCTCCGAACACACCACCTCCAATTATTTATTTATTTACCGTAAACGATTCCCCACCCACACTCCGCCTTATTTATTTATTTATTTATTTACCGTAAACGATTCCACGATCCACCACCACCTCCAATTATTTATTTATTTATTTACCATAAACGATTCCACGATCCACCACTACCTCCAATTATTTATTTATTTACCATAAACAATTCCACAACCCACACTCCGCCTCCATTTATTTATTTATTTTCCGTAAACGATTCCACGATCCACACACCACCTTCAATTATTTATTTATTTACCGAAAACGATTCCACGATCCACACAGCACCTCCAATTATTTATTTATTTACCGAAAACGATTCCCCACCCACACACCACCTCCAATTATTTATTTATTTACCGAAAACAATTCCCCACCCACACACCACCTCCAATTATTTATTTATTTACCAAAAACGATTCCACGACCCACACACCACCTCCAATTATTTATTATTTAAAGTGGAAGTGGCGTAGGAAAGTGGGCTTGGCTTATGACAAATATTGTGTGGCTCAGGAGGTGTGGTCAAACAAGAGCATTGAGAGAAGTTTATCAGGTTTTCCTTGTGTGTGTGTGTGTGTGTGTGTGTGTGTGTGTGTGTGTGTGTGTGTGTGTGTGTGTGTGTGTGTGTGTGTGTGTGTGTGTGTGTGTGTGTGTGTGTGTGTGTGTGTGTGTGTGTGTGTGTGTGTGTGTGTGTGTGTGTGCAACGCGAGGCTCCACAGCACAAACCAACAAACCGATTATTTTTCAAATGGTAGTCCTTCAAAAATAGGGTGTCTATTTACCGTAATTTTTTATGAGGAGTGCCAGTTGACAAAATACGCAACAGGAAAAATCTTGCAAGGCAGACGAACAATTGTATGTGAACCAAAACGTATTGGCAATGAATCTTCGTCGGTGGATCAGTCAGAATAAAAAGCATCGTATCCAGCGCTTCGAGCCTAGCGAATCCCTCGTCGCCTACCGGCTTGTCTGTTGGGTCGTCGATCCAGTCGAAATTTTTTTTTTAAATTTTTTTGAAATTTGTTCTACCCTTATTATCAGTTTTTCCGTCGATATGTTTGTCTGTCTGTCTGTCTGTCCCTCTGTTCGGTCCAGTGCTCCGTTAATACAATGGCAATTTCGATGAAACTTGGTCGGTAGGTTCACACCATGACCGAGTTGTGTGCAAATGAAAACCGTTGCTGTGGACACCACCGTTGCCTAGCAACAGGACTTTGAAATTTTATAAAAATCATAAAAAAATTATTTTTTCGAAAATCAAAAATCGGGCCACGAGCGACTGTGGGCAGTACATTCAGCCAAATTGTCAAAAATTTCCAGCCGGATCCTATGAAAACTGTCGGAGAAGATAGACTTTGAACGAACCCTGGTCGAAAACAATAAAACAACGAAGTCCGTTATATTTCAGAGACTATGAGTCAGATATACATGAAACTGGTACGGTAGGTTCATGGTATGTCCTAGTTATGTGTGAGAAAGAACTGTTGCTATGGACCCCTCCATTGTCAAGCAACGGCCGAAAAACCTCTAAATGTGGGGGTATTTTAACGAAAAAACAATCTGCAGCATTAACCCTTGAAGCTAGAATCATGAATTTTCTTGTGCTTAATCCTCAGGTCATTCGCCATCGAATGGGCCCATCACGTCAGGTTATATTGGGTAGTCGACTACCCATGTCCGCCTACCGGCTTGTCTGTCTGTCTGTCTGTCTCTTCGGTCAAGTGCTCCGTTAATACAATGGCGATTTCGATGAAACTTGGTGGGTAGGTTCATACCATGACCGAGTTGTGTGCAAATGAGAACCGTTGCTATGGACACCACCGTTGCCTAGCAACGGGACTTTGAAATTTTTGAAAAATCATAAAAAAAAATTATTTTTTCAAAAATCAAAAATCGGGCCACGAGCGACTGTGAGCACTACATTCAGCCATATTGTCAAAAATTTCCAGCCGGATCCTATGAAAACTGTCGGAGAAGATGGACTTTGAATGAACCCTGGTCAAAAACAATAAAAAAATGAAGTTCGTTATATCTCAGAGACTATGAGTCAGATATACATGAAACTAGTATGGTAGGTTCATGGTATGTCCTAGTTATGTGTGAGAAGAACCGTCGCTATTGACCCCTCCATTGCCTAGCAACGGCCAAAAAACCTCTAAATGTGGGGGTATTTTAACGAAAAAACAATCTGCAGCATTAACCCTTGAAGCATGAATTTTCTTGTGCTTAATCATCAGGTCATTCCCATCGAACGGGCCCATCGCCTCAGGTTCTATTGGGTAGGCGACTACCCATGTCCGCCTACCGGCTTGTCCGTGTGTGTTTGTCGGGTTTTTTGACCCCCTTGCAATTGTTCGATTTTGATGAAATTTGGGTGGTAGGACCAGTTTATGACCTCGTTGTTCCGTGTATGTACTGGTTGCTAACGACCCTTTGGTTGCCTAGCAACGGGACTTTGAATTTTTTTCTCGTAGTCGTAGTCGACTACCCATGTCCGCCTACCGGCTTGTCTGTCTGTCTGTCCCGAGCATAGCTCCATGGGTTTTGATCCGATCTTGATAAAATTAGGGTGTGAGGTTTATATCATGATCTAGTTGTGTTTTCCGGAGAATGGGGGTGCTGCACCCATTATGGACGGAGCCACGCCCAAAAAACATGTGTTTTTAGGGGGTAGCCGGTTTCAAGTTACATCTTCTCCGAGGGGGTTTGTTGAATCTGGCAGGGGTTTCGTTATTTGGTTAGCTCAATGGCACCTGCATAGCCCCACGGAACTCAATTTTTCATTTTCATCCCAAGGTCAAGGTCACAAGGTTACGAACTTAGAAAATGTCAAAAAAATCAATAACTTGGGCATCGAGCTCCTAGGGTTTTCAACTGTTTCGAATGAAAGTTGGTACGCAAGTCGTGCTCTTCGAGTACCCCTCTCCCTCTACCTCCCTCTCCCTCCCACTCCCTCCCCCCCTCTCTCTCTGTTCTATACACATATTTTTTTAAGTTGCAAACGCCAAGTTCAGGGAAACAAATACAACTTGGTATGGGGGTAACATAGACTATGTGACTGCAGCCTCATGTGGGAGTGTGGGGGCTGGGCAGGGGGGGAGCATGCATTATCGATGTAAATGTGTACCGTGTAACGCCACCTGGCAGTGGTGGCAGAGGGTATTACAATTTATTTTTACCTGGGAAATGCTGAGGTTGAAGCACTCTTCGCACAGGTAAATTTGTCCTCCTTCCCCTCCCCCCCTCCCCTCCAAAATGGGGGGCCCGTCAAAGCCTGTCATCTTGTGTGAGACAATTCTAGCAGGGAGGGTAATCAGGAGAAACGGCGGGCAAAGGGGAGGGGAGAGTGGGACATGAGGACAGGGACAGGCAAAGGGGATGAGGGGGGAGAGGTTAAGGCACTCTATGCCCGGGTAAATTTGGCAAACAGGGTGGCTAATTGGTCCGTCAGCGAAGCAATGAGTCGGCTTTACTAGTCTATCATAGTCAACAAAACTCGGATGGCAGACAACCTGATTTTTAAAGAACACACCCCATGGTAGTAAAAAACACCACCTCTCTAAAAATTCTATGAGAGTGGGAGTGGAGGGCAGGGTTTTGGCCCACGGTCTAAAAGTTATTCCTCGACAAATCAGAACTGCTTACAATCTACAAGGCATGTCTTCATTGCTAAGTGGAGTACTGCTCGCCCCTATTGGCTGGTGCTTCAGCACCACATTTGTCTCTCATGGAAGCTGTGGAACTTAAAGCTCATGCCATTTAAAGATAAGAGATGGCTCCTGGTTCCTCTCCATAACAGCTTATTGTTTCCTTGTAGGATCTATCATTGTCCCAACTCGGATGAATCCAAAGAGGCTCTCTCCACAAACATAGACGGACACATTGCTGTTTGTTCACCCCTGTTCGCTCTTCCTTATCTGTGGAGACTTTACTTGCGACCATGACAGTTTACTTGGTGTTGGCTAACGTACTTCAGTACACGTCCAAACAGCTACGTATGCCCGTTCTGTGAAATGACTGGATTTACTCAGTCTTGTTTCTTTTCAGCACACAACTCCCCACATAAGAAAAATTAAATATGTACTGGACTTTGTCACGTCAAACATTCCCTCAAGCTCGTCCTGTTCCTCCTCAGTTCCTCTTAGCTCTTCTGATGATGGGTTGGAAGAGTGGACATCTCTTTGGCACTATTAGAGAACTCCAAAGTCATATATTTTCATGGAAATTTGCAAAAGCTGATTGGTCTGACCGAAAATCTGCTCTCTCCAGGAAAGACGAGTCCATAAACATATCAGTTCCTCAAAAAGTTATGGATGGATTCGGACTAAACTTGGTGGACAGGTTGGGTGTGTGTCAAGGGACGGATTTGAATGAAACTTGGTGGACAGGTTGGGTGTGAGGAGGACAAATTGATTCGATGTTGTTGAAGATCTGGATACGAGAATGTGTAAAGTGATTCTTCACATTTGAGAGATTTGGGGGCCAAAAACGATGTATAGCACGATATTTCAAAAGATTGTGGACGGGTTATGACAAAACTCGGATGAGTTACTCATCGGTGGATGAGTTGGTTATGTGACAACAACAAGCCGATTCGATTTTGGAGGTCTGGATCCAGATCCGGCCTATCAGTGGGACACAAAACATCAACTGTTCCACCTGGTGGAGGTATGCACTCGACCGAGTGTCGTTCTAGTTCCGCATTATGCTCCACTCCAAGCCATTATTACTCATTTTCGTGTTATTCCTCCATTTCCTCTTTGTGCATGTTCACCCCCATACCTTTGGTGGTTTGTAAACCCACTGCCCTTTGTTGTAAAGCTCCTCAATGAGCCTAGACCCTTGTATATAAAGGCACAAAAAGCCACAACTGTGTTAAAAGTCTACATTAAATAAAGTTCTTCATTAAAGGAAGTGGAGGGACATTTGTCAATGTGTTGCCAATCTGATAAAGACTGCTTCACAATTGGCCAGCTGTTCAAAAAATGGTTAATAATCGCTTTTTACAAAGCCAGTCCACTGCCACCACAATATCAACAAGATGGTATTCAGACTACTTACCCTGCGCAGTCATGATAAGGACTTGGTGCAAGTTAACTCTTCTGTTTTTTAAAGATTTTTCTCTTTCTTTGATCCAATGTGGTGCCAGACTAGTGACCGATGTCACTTTTATCAAATTGTATTTTCCATGGGGAGTTGATCAATTAGTTAAAGTTTTGCATTGATCGGTTAGCGGTTTCAACAATTGCAGATAAAAAAAATTTCATACTGACCGGATCAAGCGTTACACTTGTCGAATTATGACGTCATAATGAAGGCACCGATGGCATCGTCATTTACATATTGTTACGGCTGTGGAAATTCGCAATACACCATAAAGGTTCCTTAGATTAGCTATGCCGGTAAGTGAGTGTTCAGATAGGTCCCCACCGTTGTTTAAAGGGATTTTCTTTGTGTTCACCGGGCTGCGACTCTTTGAGATAGCCGTTTTTCTTTATCTATCGTTATTTTGAGCCACCATTGCAACAAACCTCCACGCAAACAACAACCGCCACCAACTACGCCACAACGCCCACCACGCTCACACCACCCCCACAACAATCACCACCATCTTCGCCACTACGCCCGCTTACGAACGCCATCCTCCGCGGACCACGGTAAGACGGTTTCCGCGTCGGAAATCATCCGAGAAGAATTGGCAGAACAAAAGCTCTTGTGAAGCCTGTGGGGTTTTTTCCCGTCTATTTTCCCCACGCTTGGCGTGAAGGAAAGGGGGAGGGCAGCTCGCCGCCGATTGGTGGATGCACGGCATGAGGTGGTCGGGGTGAGGGAACGCCCCTTTTCGGGAACCTTATCGAAGGGAGGCGGAGCCGAAAACGGGGAGGAGCGAAAGGCGGAGCCCTGCGCTATATAAGGCGGACAGGACGCGGGGCTCGCTCTCTCTTGGTGGTCGAGGTCAAGTCCTTTTTTTGTCTGGGTCATCGACGTCATCCTCTCTGTCGGGGTCATGCTGGATCTCTCTCTTTCTTTGTCGTCGAAGTCGAGTTCTCTCTCCCTCCCTCTCGTCTTGGCGTTGAGTGACCTGTCGGTGAAGGCGCGGGCCGGTGGCGAGTCCGGGCGACGCCTCGGAGACGTGGACGGGAGGCGCCGCAGGCGGTCTGCGGTGGACCTGCGTGTGCGGACGAGGAGAGTGCCGGAGAGGGTTCACCGGCCGCAGAAGGGAGGTTTTCTTTTCTTTGGGCTTTTGTATGTGTGTTTGTGGCGCCAGTCCGTGAAGTAAATCTGTTTAAGTGCCTGTACATTTAATGCTATAGTCGGTCGCAACGTCTTTCATTTCTTGCTGTACATATTGCATGACTGCCCTTGCTTGTTTGTGTTATATGTGTAATAAATGTGCTTGTGAAATGTTTCCCGTTCGTTGCGTCCTTCCCCTCTTTTGAAAGTGCCATCTTGAATCGTGGAATGATTGGTAGTGGGTTTTAAACACCCGATAAATAATCTGAACCGTCGAGGTCGGCGATAACACCGCTCGGTTATCCCTGTAGCACGGAACGAACCGCTGAAGCGGTTCGTGTCCTAGGCCGACCTGCGGCCTGGTGCAACCCCTCGGTAGGCTACCCGCGCGGGTATTTAGGTATATCGACTTTCGGCGATTCACCCTATTTTGCGCGGGTAGAATGCGGAATGAGGTTAAACCCCCACCCGTGACTGTCTCCTGGCGGTAGTTCCAGGAGGGTCATGACTGAATTGTCCGTCCGGTGGGCGATGCGGCTGCCATTAGAGGTATGTGGCTGATCGCACCCAGGTGGGCCAGAATTCGTAACAATATCATATTCTCCATGGGGAGTACTTGACAATGAGCCATGTGTACATTTTTTCCATGGAGTGGTTTCAGAGATAGAGGTGCAAAGTTTTTCGCTTTTTCCAAGATGGTGCCTGTACCACATCACCTACGACGTCATAATTATGACTAAAAAAATTATACAGGAGGAGGTCCACCCATTTGGAAAATTTATTGTCAATTAGACTAACGGTTGCTGAGAAAAAATTGAATTTAAAAATGCAGACACACACACACACATACACACACACACACACACACACACACACACACACACACACACACACACACACACACACACACACACACACACACACACACACACACACACACACACACACACGACCGATCGCTTAACCCCGGTCTTCGGTTTGCGAGTGCAGGGTAATGAGCGTGGCACTCAGTAGAGCACATACCTCTCTGCCAGGCTAAACAGTTTACGTTTTGTATCCCACTGATAGGCTGGATCTGGATCCCGACCTGAACCACAATTTAATTTGCTTGTTTTTGTCACCTACCAACTTATCAACTACGTTTTGTTATAACCCATCCACAACGTTTTGAGATACCATGCTATGTCTCGTTTTTGGTCCCATCTCTCAATGGTGAAAAATTACTAAGGAAAATTAAAAAAAATTCTAGTATCCGGATCCGGATCCGGATCTTCATCAAAATGAAATAATTTCATCCTTATCACATACCCAACCTGTCCGCCAAGTTTCGTCCCAATCTGGGCACAATTTTTTTCAGACAAGCTTCAGTGGCAAAGGTCATAAGGACTGGGATTTTCGATCAAGAGGGTTATATCTGCTTCTTCACTAAATATTCTTAATGATACGCTGCTACACACATGCTCTGAATCTGGGAGGTCAGTGGTTCGAACGGTTCGAACCCTGGCCTAGTCAGACAGGCTAAAATGGTCCATGCTGCCTCAGTGCTTAACGCTCAGCATTTAAAAGGGATAGAGTATGGACAAACGACCATAGGTTGGCAATAATTGCACAGGCTTTGATGGGCCTTCTACAGTGAAGTTCCTTGGAAGGAAAGTATTCATATTATTATTGGTTCACGAAAAAATATTTTCACGAAAAATATAATTGGTTCACGAAAAAATATTTTCACAAAAAATATAAGTGACCACTATATTCGTTATTGTTGTGTGTCTGTCTGTGTGTCTGTCTGTCTGTCTGTCTGTCTGTATGTCTGTCTGTCCCGAGCATAGCTCCGTGGGTTTTGATCCGATCCTGATGAAATTTTGGTTGTGCGGTTTATATCATGATCGAGTTGTGTTTTCCTGAGAATGGGCATGATGCGCCCATAATGGGCGGAGCCACGCCCAAAAAACGTGTTTTTAGGGGGTAGCCGATTTCAATTTGCATCTTCTCCTAGGGGTTTTGTCGAATCTGATAGGAGTTTCGGTATTTCGTTAGCACAATGGCACCTGCATAGCCCCACGGAGCTCGATTTTTCATTTTCGTCCCAAGGTCAAGGTCATAAGGTCACGAACTTAGAAAATTGCGATTTTCACACAAAATAGTTTCTTCTCCGAGGGGTTTCTCGAATCTGATAGGAGTTTCGGTATTTGGTTAGCCCAATGGCATCTGCATAGCCCCACGGATCTTGATTTTTCATTTTCGTCCCAAGGTCAAGGTCACAAGGTCAAGGTCACAATACAAGGTCATGAACTTTGAAAATTTCGAATTTTGACGTAAAAATCAGACGACCGCCCAAACTTTGAGAGCTCGGATGACAATATTTTATATGCATAATCTTGAGGTCCTTCCCCACCTAAAGTCTTGAAACCATTTTTCTCTATCTCGAACACCTTGCCCGTGGTGCCCCCTTCAAGTTTGTTTTTACGCTGGTTTCATCAAAGTATGGATAATGCGAGGAGTGCGAAATGCCACATAGCCTATATGACGTTATATTGTTCCTGGAATGTTCCAGAGGAAGTTTTGCACCAAAGGTCATAATTCTTGACCTTTGACCTTTAAAGTTCACAAAAGTCAAATTTTCAAAGTTGTGGGAATCGAACTGGGTTTTCGACCTTCTTCGACGAACTAACTCCAATAAGCTATAACACGTATCCTGCTTCCTTATTTTAATGTCCACTACATTGTTTTGTGACCTTTAAAGATTATGCAAAGGTCAAATTTTGAAAGTTGTTGAACGAAACCGGGTTTTCGACATTTTGCAGCTAATAACCTGTCACTCGTACCACATCATGTTGATCATTTTTATAACTTGGTCAAACATTATCAGAATGTCTCATCCTTGACTTCTGAAACAATGTACATCGTCAAATATCGCTCGTGAACCATCGTCGTCTTCAGACTTGTTATTATTATGATTATTATGATTATTATTATAAGACCATTTTTTTATCAGAGCACAACACGTTGCTAAAGATCTGTCTGTGTTGGCACTAAATGTACATTTTAGAGAAATAGATCTTTATAAACAAAATTATCTTCACAAAGGGTACATGGAGAATTTACCAGCGCTTTTTGTCATGACTCATGGTTGTGGAACATGAGCCTAAAATTAGTGTTTAATTGCCAAATTGAATGCAGACAATGGGGCCTTTGTCCAAGAATTATATGACGTCACTTTTGTGGAAAGAAGGGAGAGTGGGACAAGGCAGAAAGCATGACTATTCCACCATGAATAGCTCTTTTTGGGGGGACTAGGCGCCTGCCAAACAATGACTGCGTATCCCGTGCGTGTTGCGCCATTATGTCAAATATGATTTAGGAATGGCCGGGTGGACGATGGCCATTGTTCAGCGCTGCGATGTGTGTTCCTTTTTCGGCCCCAAGCCTCCCAATAATTGTGTGCCTTGTCGCCCGACAGGTGCTTCGTCTATCGAGCTCGTGTTTGCAGTTGTCTACTCTACCGTGTACAAGCCGGCTCATCCACATTCCTTTTATCATTGCACCCGTAGATCTTTATGGAGGAATATCACCGGATTTATGGAGCCGTATGAAGCTTCCCATGATCGATTTTGTCGGAACGCTGTTGAAGGATGGAAACATCCGTGGATGCTGGAATCGTCCCTGGAAACATGCTGCTTCATCAGTCACTACATTGGTTGCTGCAGTACATTTCCGATCCCATCTGTACCATACCCTGATTAATGTTGAGAGTTCGTTCTGCCGAAGCTGTTTCTTTGGCGAGGATCATATGCTGGGTGGGCTTGGACGGTTTGCCATCCCTCTCCCAGCAGTAGTTAGGGAAGCGATTTGTCATTATTTGTTCATGATACCGGTGATGACTCGCCGACTCTTTGTGAAGGACACCCAGCTGGGATCTGTAACAGCCACCAACTGATGCTGGCAGATGGGACGTCTGGTTTAACGTCGATCTGAGAAACGGTACACACATTGATTGGGTGGGGGGGTGGGGGGTAGGTGGGTCGGGAGTTGGGTGGGGGGTAGGTGGGTCGGGAGTTGGGTGGAAGGGTCAGGAGTTGGACGGGGGGTAGGTGGGTCGGGAGTTGGATGGGGGTGGGGGTGGGGGTAGGTGGGTCGGGAGTTGGACGGGTGGGGGTAGGTGGGTCGGGAGTTGGGTGGGGGGGTGGAAGGGTCGGGGGTTGGGTGGGGGTAGATGGGTCGGGAGTTGGATGAGGGGGTGGGAGTAGGTGGGTCGGGAGTTGGGTGGGGAGGGGTGGAAGGGTCGGGGGTTGGGTGGTGGGGTGGGGGTAGGTGGGTCGGGAGTTTGATGGGGGTGGGAGTAGGTGGGTCGGGAGTTGGATGGTGGGGGGTGGGAGTAGGTGGGTCGGGAGTTGGATGGTGGGGGGGTGGGGGTAGGTGGGTCGGGAGTTGGTTGGAAGAGTTGGGGGTTTGGGGGGGATGGAGAGGAGGTTGAAAATTCCGGGAGTTGGAAGTTGGAGGAAGGGAGGAAATGAAACCCCTATGATAGTGAACAGTGATCCATTGATGGTGTATTTAAAATATCCGAGTTCACCTGTGGATGATTTAGTGTAGAAGGAGTAAATCTGGAGAGTGATGCGAGAGGATAGTGAAAGATGAGAAGGGCACAAACATGGCAGATTTTGTACCCCCTCCCCTTCGCTCGGTCTCTCCCCCACCCGAACCCCCCAATGCTCCCTCCATGTGTGTGATCACCCCTCGAGAGGTTTTAGGATATTTTTAATTCTCCGCATCACGTGACACTTTTACCATTCCAGTCCCAACTCTCATCCCACTCATCCTTCCTTATCTCCCGTTCCTCCGACGGACGACACTCCGTACTCGAACTTATTTAGTCTTCCTTGAATCTCCTTCCTCTTTCCTATCATCATTTACCTGGAATGGTGTGCACGGTACACCACGACCCCATATAGACCATAGTAGTCCGTGGGGGTCGTGCCAGATCACTCCTTGCTTTGATGATCCATAGTTTGATGTTTTCGTCCCTCTCGACGCACTCCCTCCCTTGTGAGTGCTTAAACCACTCATTATGCTAATGTTATGCAAAAGCTGTACAAAGAGCAATTCTTTATTTATATATTTATCTCCGAGAGAACAGGTACGCACACTCACCTCCAAGCTGTCTATCCGAGGTTCGAATCAGTGGAATCCCGACTCAGGTATAAAGTGCCGTCCAGGTGTTTCACAAGCAGGTTCATTCATGAACGTGCAAAGGTTGACGTTTTTAACTTATTATTATTAATTTTTTAAAATTTTAATGACCTTCTTCACGACCTCCTCAACCCTCCCCGCATCCTTCGGTGCGTACGTAATAAATATATATATATATATATATATATATATATATATATATATATATATATATATATATATATATATATATATATATATATATATATATATGTATTGATCGTTTGGAGTGTGCATTGGTGATTGAAGCGAAGCCACGAAAACAGCGCGAAACGGTAAATAAGCTCAGGAGGAGGAGGAGGAGGAGGAGGAGGAGGAGGAGCTTCTCAGGGGAGGGGCGAGTTTAGGCCACGCCCACCACTCAAGGGGCGGTGCCTCCGGAGTCCCCCCGGGTGTCCGCGCGCCACATCTGTTGGACGGGCACAAGACGATCTCGGAGAGACCGTTGGCGGCGCAAGCGCGAGGAAAGTTGGCTCTCATCGGTACGTTTGTGCACCACAGGACGGCCAATCGTTGTTTTGAGATAACTACCACCATGATGATGATGATTGATGATGTCTGTGTGCGTGGGGGTACCCCCCCC
Organism: Eptatretus burgeri; assembly: GCF_056783735.1. Classification (NCBI taxonomy): domain Eukaryota; kingdom Metazoa; phylum Chordata; class Myxini; order Myxiniformes; family Myxinidae; genus Eptatretus; species Eptatretus burgeri. The sequence goes on along the minus strand of NC_140975.1, from coordinate 52,829,615 downwards.
CTTTTAACAACGACCTCATTTCCAGGATCAATATTGTTTTCGAACGCATGCACGAAGGTATAAATTAATTATTTATTCCAATGGTGGTTGCCCGTTCAAACCCGCACGTTTGGGGGCAAAGTAAACTGTCGGCGAGTTCGTGGTTACCATGGTGATGATGATTACCGTTCAACATGTTTACTCCGAGATTCGATGGAAACCGAACGGTTGCGGTTCCCAACATGACGGACAGTGCGCGGTTTGATTAACTTTTCTCGCGTCGGGTTCTGCGCACTCGCTCGTCACACTCTTTTTTTTGAGACCGATTTGGAAGTGACGTCATCGCCTAACTGCTGGACGATGATATGAAGCTGGGAAACCCAACCTGCCTGTTAACCGCAGACCATTACAAAGCAGTCCTGGTTGTGTTGATAAACGTGTAAATCAACCGAATGATTTTATATCAGTGTCAGCACGTTTTGGGAAAAGGTCGTGGGATTGTGGGTGAGCAGCTAAAGTGAAGACCATTGAGAGGGACTTCCCCCCTCTTTCTCGTTGTTCCCACCTTCTTCTCACCTCCTCCTCTCCATCCTCCCATCTTGATCCCCTCTCGGCTTGCCCCTCCTCCCCATTCCACAGCACTACCCCAACCTCAACCCCAACCTCAAACCCAACCTCAACCCCGCTCCAACCCCAACCCCAACTCCAACTTCAACCCCAACTCCAACTCCAACCCCAACTCCAACCCCAACTCCAACTCCAACTCCAACCCAACCCCAACTCCAACCCCAACTCCAACTCCAACTCCAACCCCAACCTCAACTTCAACTCCAACTCCAACCCCAACCTCAACTTCAACCCCGACTCCAACTCCAACCCCAACCTCAACCCAACTCCAACCCCAACTCCAACCCCAACCCCAACTCCAACTCCAACCCCAACCTCAACTTCAACCCCGACTCCAACTCCAACCCCAACCTCAACCCAACTCCAACCCCAACTCCAACCCCAACCCCAACTCCAACCCCAACCCCAACCTCAACTCCAACCCCAACCCCAACTTCAACTCCAACCCGAACCCCAACGCAAGGCTTTTTCATTATGGGAGTTAATGTCACGTTATGACCTTAGAACCCATGCCGCTTGCCCCATACATTCGATGGCCTTGGCAGTGATGCTGTAATCATTATCTGATGAAGCAACATGACCAACAAAAACACACAGATCAAATTCAGCGTTACTGAGACTGGTTCGTTTAAAAAAATATATAAAAAAATATCCACCGGAAGGCGATAACAAAAGGTTTGTGGGTCGTACGTTCCATGGCATTCCTCAAGGACAAACTTCCAAGCAACAAGTGAAGAGGAAATGGTAACTGATCCTGGGGGAGTATCTGCAGCAGAATTCTGACACACACGTGCTCAGGGTGGTGACCCTGCCACAACCAGGTCACCCAGCTGGCTATTTTTAATCTGACCTAGATAGAAAAGGATGTCGGTCATCATTGTTCCACGTATCCACACCGTCCGAGCTGGATATTCCATTTATGGATCCACTTGTCATTTTCTGACTTTCTCCTGATATTTTTTTATTATTCCATCTGGATTCGGAACAGAATGAAGAAGTAGTCTGGCTGGCAGTCTTGCAAGAACAGATAGAACGGCACGAATGAAATCAACAGGACGTTGATTGAAGAACTGCCGACTAACGTGGGAAGCGAAGAGAAGCTGACATTTCGGGGATTAACCCTTCATCGGAGCAAGACGCCTGAAACGTCAACTTCTCCTTGCCTCCCACGGTGGTTGCCGTACCTCAATCAACGTCCTGTTTATTTAATATCCATGCATTTGGCATACTTCGGTGAATTATTTTTTTTATTGTAAGGGTGTGTTGAAAAAGTAATGCCTCCAATTCCTTTTCTCCAGGAACAGGTAAAGAACATATTCAAATGGCCAACCTCAATTTGCCAACCTCACGAGGATGACAGGCAGAGTCAACCCCACCTGGTATTAATTCAACAGCCGAGTGGGATTTGAACTCAGGATCCACGGATCCCACGCTCACCACCCGAACCATTAAGCCAACACCAGGCATATTAATTTTTTTTTTCATTGCCCTTGTAAAACATGTGACTAACAAGACAATAAGCCATTGTTAATCAGCATTTGTTTATCCATTTGAGAGTTTCAACACATAGCACATTTATTTACCGGGGAATCCCATTCTCCTCCATGTTTGAGTGGCAACACATCCAGATTTATAACTCAGGCCAAGAGAACGCTTCCTAAAAAGTATGGTACGTTGGTATAAGTATAACGACATTACATTGTTACAATAACGTCGACACAAGGTAGGGAATATATTTTGTGTGACGATGCTGTAAGGAAAATGTGATGTGACCTTTCAAACAAGGAAGAAGTGGAAATATCAGGACATTATTTGTTATTTCCTTTCCTTGCTCTCCTGCTCACATCTGGATTTCAATATCATGACTGCTGTGCAATATATTTTGATTACATGCAGTTATTGTTGTTGTTGTTGTTCTCCTCCACTTCCCTTGATAAGGAGTGAGGTCCAATGGCACCATGCTTCTACCCCGACTTGACCATGATACTCCTCCACCTCCCTCTGTCCTCAGCCAACCCCCTCCACTCTCCAACCACCCCTACCTTACAGATATCCCTCCTTACACAATCCTCCCATCTCAACCGTGGTCTACCTCTTTTCCTCCTCCCTTGCTCCCTCAACCTCTCCACTCTCTTTGCCATTCCCTCTTCCTCCATCCGCACCAAGTGGCCAGCCCATCTCAGCTGGAATTTCACCGATCTCCCAGTCAAGCTCATCTGCACACCAATCCCCCTGTATCCACCCTTTTCACTCCTACAATTCTCCTGACCCAGTTGTTCTCGCAAACCTGCAGCCTTTGTTGTTGTCTTTCAGCCAGTGCCACCATCTCCAGGCTGTAAAGGTCATTGCCGGCATTACACACGACATTGGATTCCTCCCTTTCAAATTCATTGATATCTCTCTGTCTACCATTACTCCCTCCACCCTCCTCCATGCATTCGCACCAACACGAATCGTCCTCTACACCTCTGCCTCGGACTTACCATCCCCAGTCACTGTTCCTCCGAGATACTCAAACCTATTTCCCTGCCTGATCTCCTTACCCTCCAACCTGATATTAATTTCTTTTTTCTGCTGCCCAACCCCCATCACCTCAGTCTTCTCCATACTCATCTTCAGCCCATGTTTCCAAAATGCCTCCTTCCACTCCCCCAGTACCTCTTGCATCTCCCACCCACTCTCCACCACAACAACCAGATTGTCCACACACAACATCCTCCCCATCCTCCCCTCAAGCTCACCTTCCTGCTTACCAGCTCCATCACCATGATAAACATGAGTGGGCTGAGAGCGCTTCCCTACCTCAAACTGAACTCCTCAGACCTCCCAGAACCAACCAAAAGTCTTTCCTTCATTCCCTTGTTCATCCTTTCCACAAACCTAACTTTTGCTTCTGGCACTCCCGTCCATCTCAGTGTAGCTATCACCATCTCTCTCGCGACAGTGTCGTCGGCCTTCTCCAGGTCCACAAATCCCAATGCCATCTTACTTTGCACCTCTAACCACTTCTCCACCAGTTGTCTCAGGGTGAACAACTCATCTGTCATTCCCGTACCCTTTCTAAACCCCCTGCTGCTCTCCTCCAATCTCCATCTCCACACTCTTCCTTATCCTCCCATCCAGAATCCTCTCCAGCATCTTCATGACATGATTTATGAGCGTAATGCCCCTGTACTTCCCCGGATCTTGAATGTTGCCCTCCCCCTTCCATATTGGCACAATTAACCCTGTCCTCCACTCCTCCAGAATTGAACCCACTCTCATACATATATTTAACAGTCTCTTCATCCAACTGACTCAAACTTCTTTTGCTGCAATTATCATCTCTGTACACACCTCATCAATGCCTGGTGCTCTTCCCTTCATCCTTTTCAATGCTGTTCGCACTTCCACCTCTGTGATCTCCACCAAATACAATTTTCCCTCTACGTAGCACAGTAGCTCCAGCTCGCCATTGCTTCCTTCCCGGTTCAACAGCTCTTGGAACTATCCTTCCCACGCCTTCAATACTGCCCCCTCTCTGTCACGAGCCTCACACCACGATCCTTAATCGCTACCCCCCCCCCCCACCTTCATATCCTTATAGCTCTCCTTGCTGCTTTCTTCTTCTGTCCATACACGTGAGTTCGAAGACATCCACCGGCAACAACAAGGCACTTCACATCTTGAAGGCACTCCACAACTCTTCAGGATTCCCCAAAGCACCCAAGACCCCCAAAATCCCCACTCAGCCTGTTCGCAAACTCCTCAGCTACCCTTTCATTCCTCAGCTTACCAACATCCAGCCTCGGCTGGGATGGTACCATTCTCCTCGATTTAAGCTGCAACTTCAGAGTTGCTACCACAAGCCTGTGGTCGGTATTGAGGAACTGAGCACTCCGGTAGACCCTGCAGTTCTGGAACATCCTCCAGTGACCATCAACGAGCACGTGATCAATCTCTTTTGCCACACCACCAGCATTGGAATACCATGTCCAGCGATGAGCCTGTGGGCGCTGAAACCATGAACCAGCCCCCCCTACATCCATGACTTCTTGCAAAGTCAAGGAACTTGGTGCTATTCTGGTTCACAGTTACAGACCCATGGGTACCAATGCACATCTCATAACCATCCCTATCAGTTCCAGTCGATGCATTGAAATCGACCAAGACTAGAAGAGTATCTTGTTTGGGGCATGGATCAACCACAGAGTAGAGCGGGGAATAGAATGCGTCCTTCACGGTGAGATCACTCGCTTCATGTGGAGCAGAGTGGATACAGAGACCAGGGAAACGACACCCAAGGAGTGACGAATCCTTGGTCTCATAATAAGCTCGTTGATCGGTGTTACCTCAATTATTTATCATTGGAGTCAGCTTTTGGCACAGCTACAGCAACTCTTTGGGCATGGTAATCATCAGACCGACCAGACCAATAGTAGGTGTACCCACCCGCCATGATCTCGCCGCAATCCGGTCTTCAAACCTCAGAGAGTGCTGCAATACTGATGTTCAAATGCTTGAGCTCAGATGATAACAGAGACAGGTGATCATCCTCTCTTAGGGATAGGACATTCCAAGCACCCACCCGAAGGGAGCGCCTCAGGTTAACCCAAGGAGACCGCCGTTTGGTGGACGACACCTCAGCACCACCCGACACAGGTTACCCTGTGGTTTTTTCTCCAATCATCAAAGAGTGGGGGTGCCGAAGGCTTTGCCTCAATCCCGTCATCTGGTGAGCTGCCTAGTGGAAGGAAGCTGCACAGGAGGTACTCCCACTGAGCCGGTTTTGAATTTTCTTTGCATTTTTCTTGTGTTTTACCGAGTGAAGGGTTTTACGGTGACCGGAGTGCAAATCCTGCCACCAACCTCCGAAAAAATTAACCCAACTGCAGGAGGATGTCCGCCGACACAGTCGGTCACGAGATATGGATGGCGGTTGGCTCACAAGGAGCTCCTCCGCCCTTTGACAGGTTTTGTTTTTAATCCTGCTGGGTGTCCATATCATGCACCCTCCTCACCAAGAAACTTGGTGGGGGAGAAGGTTTAGTCGCCGACTATCTAGTTGAGATAGGCCGACAGAGGTGTCTGAAAGGAGCATGGCAGTGAAGCTATCCACAAACTGGCTTCAAGAAGAGACAGAGGCACAAGTGGAGGCTTTTCTCAAATACGATAGAGACAATGCATTGTATAGTTGTATGATATGTGCTGTTGAAGTACTTTTATGTTTAATGACAACACTATAACCATAGATGGTGTATAATTGTTAAGATCCCTTGATTTAGGTAGGACCTGGGTCCACAGGGTAAACTGGGATTCCGCTGAGTCAAACGAGGCCCCACACGTCTCTCTACGACGTGGGATTGATGAGTTATGTACTGAGTAACACGCCACAGTCAATCTATTTATTACCTACACATTTGACCTTCTTTTTCTGGGGTCACTGTCGGAATCAATTGATTTGATATCGAAATAACCTGAGCACGAAGTAATAAATGCTCACACCATGAAAGTACCACTACACTAGCAGCACGGACTAACAACTCGTTCAGGTGCACCTGCTGTACCTGCACCAGAACACACCTTTACATTGGCTCAGATATCACGTGTTAAATACCGAAGGATTGTCAGTTCGTTGGAGTTTATAAATAAATTATTTAAAACATATTGTTATGGAAATGACTCAGGTTTCAAAGATCCTTTGTATAATTCTAGTCATTCCTGAATTCATGTTTTAGATCAGGGTAATATTGTTATAGGCCCGGGTGTCAGCGGTGAGCATGACCGCTAGGTGGAGCAGGAGAGTCAGCTCCACCAAACACCCGGAATCTAGATCGTGCTTCTCGGAGAACTCCGAAAGGCACGGGTCCCTTACAGGACCGTGAATCGCCAATAATTCGGCCGCATGGAATAGGGTTAATTGCCAACTTCAATATACCTAAGTGTCCACGCGGCAAAGCTACCGAGGAATTCACACCCCCGTCAGGCCTCGAGCGGAACGAGCTGTTATCGTGCTCGAACCGTGCGTAACCCGAGCGGATGGTTACCAAGACCCGTCGGTCCAAATGCACAATTTACCCTCACTACTTCTCAACACATCGCCAAAGGACGGACCAGGGCAGCCGAATCCAGAGGAGGCGAGACGAGGTGATCTCCCTTGATAAAAAAATCGTCGACCGCTCGCTGAAACACACAAGACGAGACACCTCCGAAGCGCCGGATGCAGTCCGCCGCAAACCCAGGCAGATGCGCGTCGAGACACACGGGACGCAATCTCCTCACGCTCATCCTGACAAGCACACTTTCTCTTCAGGAGGGAGGGGCCTCTTCTCCTGGCCACTCGCCTTCTGATTGGTCGGACCCATCGTGCGATTCCCTGGCCGTCTCCCATTGGACAGGCCCACAGTAGGTGGGGCAACTCCCACCCTTCTGGGTGGAGTCCCGATCGGAGGCGTTTGTAGCTCCGCCTACCTCCTCACCTCCGGCCACGTGCGTAATGGCGATGGTGTTGAGTGGGAGACGGGGCGGGTGAGACGCCTGCTCCTTGCCGATTGGCCAAAGAGGGATGCCATGCCTATGTTTGACTCCGCCCACACGTGCGCTCGCTGGTGAGCATGCGAAGAATGCCGCGAGCAGAGTGTTGTTGTTGTGAAAGTGAAGATGTAAAAAATCCTATCTATAAAATAACCCACGGCGTACGTACGCTTAATTCCCATGAGACACAGGGGACGGATTCCAACTGATGTATGTTAGATGTATGTTACCAACAGGTATGACTAACAATCAATTTCAGCTCGTAACTGAAGCCACGTGATGCGCCGACTTGAAAATGTTTTCAATGAATGCTAAAATCTCGGTAAAGAATTTGCGATTCTATCAAATAAGGCTACTCTTGAACGAATTAACAAAAAAATATTTTAGTTATTATTTTGATTTCCACAAAGAGAATACTGTTATGGTTTTGGAAGACCCCAGGGAGTCACATCCAACACAAACCCTGGAGAACCCTGGAGTTTAGATATATTCGTAGTATTTTGTTTAGTTCGATTACATCTCCCCTCGTATCAGTGGACAGGGAAATGCGTTGTGTTTCTGCAGCAAAATTTGAACCCCGCTCGTAATTCATTCTCTCTCTCTCTCTCTCTCTCTCTCTCTCTCTCTCTCTCTCTCTCTCTCTCTCTCTCTCTCTCTTTCTCTTTCTCTTTCTCTTTCTCTTTCTCTTTCTCTTTCTCTTTCTCTTTCTCTTTCTCTTTCTCTTTCTCTTTCTCTTTCTCTTTCTCTTTCTCTTTCTCTTTCTCTTTCTCTTTCTCTTTCTCTTTCTCTTTCTCTCTCTCTCCACACCTCTCTTTGCCAGGCAACCATACCCACTTTGCAATACACAACATTATACGACAAAACCCATATCACGATTCATTCCAACTTCAACAGCCATCTGTATGAAGTGGTGCGGACTGGGAATGTAAACCTCCTCAATGGTGAGAAGCGTCACAACAAAGCATTGCATATGGGTATAGTTGGCCGTCAACCCACTGCAGGACCATGGGCTTGACCAATGAGAACCACATGGAAACAAGAGCACATCATTCAGGAAGCTGCATGAAGAGCTGCCCAGTTCCCGGACCATACCTCTACCAGGAGCATTATAAGGCCGGAGAATTCAGTGGCCGGGGCTGGTATGTGGCTGGGGAACCTCCAAGAGACAAGCTAAACCCTTGAGAGCAAGCCCGTTGCGAGAGCAACCCTTTGTGAGAGCAAGCCGCTGTGAAAACGAATGGGCTTGTACTACTGAGCGAGAGCTGACAAGCCATACAGTTTTCCTTGGATGTGCCGGCTGAGACACACTGACTCACTCTTTCTCTTTCTATCCCTATTTCTAATTCTTTCACTCGGAATGCATGAGAGCATTCTCTACTTCTCCGAGAACGATCGCGGTGCATATGTGCATCGTCGTGTTAAGTTGACTGACGAAGGGGGCTTGTGTGCTTAAGGGGAAGATCTTTCTTTGTGACACTGTTTTTGCTCTGTGAATATGTGTCCTTTTGGCTTTTATAAACTTTCCAAACTGCTCGATTGTCTTTTTCTCCATTGGTGAGATAGATTATATAAATAGTGGATGGGAGTTCTGCCCTGCTGTTTCACTACGGTTAGTCATTATCCAACGTCCCACTTACGGTATCGCTCGGCCATTCTTAATTGACAGTAGTGGGGCGTTGAGAGCCCGGTTCCCTATCTGGGGGGATTAATTTGCCGGCAAGGTAACGCAGGAAGGATGCCAGGACGCTACCTAAATGATTCGTCTCAGACGGCGTCCGTGGTTGCTCGGCAGCCTATCATGCGCAAAGTTATCTGCGGCTCGTCAGCTTCAGGGTCATAGGTCAAGAAGCGGGTCCGAGAAGCCCTTCATGATCTGGACTGGCGAATCTGTAATCAATGCTTTTCAATTCTTTATTTTCCTTGAAATTCTCATCATGTGACTTTAAGAGTTTAAGGGCTGGCAAGATAGCTTCGAGATACGTGCACTCACCTTTTATCTGTCTGGCCTGGGTTTGAATCTCGATTCGGCCTGTGACAATTTATACCTACAGTTCGTATGCAGAGTGAGGCATCAATATGTGAGCACCATCCATCGGAGGAACATAAAGCTGGAGGATTGGAGTGCCTGCAGTTCCACATGCAGAGGATCGGCGGCCATTGGTTGGTCCACATGTGTGAGGACATTAAAGATCCCATGGTGTTTTCACGAATAGTAGGCAGGTTATTGCTGGCACCCTGAACAATTTCCAAGTTCCTCTCTCTTGAAAGTCAGGACAGACCAACCGGTTTCAGAAAGATTTCTGCCAGAATCGTTCCCTCCAGTCAAACTCCAAAACGTGGGAATAGTTGGGCCATTAAGGAAGAAGAAGAAGAAGAAGAAGAAGAAGAAGATGAAGAAGAAGAAGAAGAAGAAGATGAAGAAGAAGAAAAAGAAAAAGAAGAAGAAGAAGAAGAAGAAGGAATTCATTGCACAACTTTAAGTTAAATTGGTAAATGTCTTGCTTCAGTGCATACTGGATTCCTCAAGAAAGTTGAAGGTTACCTTGATATTCAGAGTTGTCCCAGTTGACAAGGATCTTGGTCCATGACAAATACAAATGAATGAAATGGAATCGTGAGATCAACATTTCTGTGAATGCCATCCATTGCTCTCCCTGTCCACCAGTGCAGAACAACACGAGCCTTCACAAGCAAGACTTGTTCTCCGTTGCATAAGAATTGAGTCAGGTCAGGTCAGGTATGGGAGCATGTGCCAGAACAGCACGTCGCTGCGTCCACTTTCCGCCGGTACTCCAGGGGCCTCCATCTGGCCATCCCCCAGGCAGATGCCAGGCCCATCCCCATCTCCTTGAGATGATGGTCAACCTGTTGCAACCATGAGGCACGTGGTCGACCCACTGGCCTCCTCCACTCATGAGACTCCCTCGCTGAGAGAATCTGCTGAGCAGGATCAGAGTCAGGAAAACGAGCCACATGTCCATACAGCCGCAACTGACGCTCACGGACTATGCAGGTAACAAATCTCATCCGAGTCTCTCTCAGCAACCGCTCGTTGGACACAAAATCCGACCAGCAACAGCCAAGGATTCTCCGAAGAGACCTGGTACCAAAGGAATTAAGTCTCCGTCTCAGATCCTTGGTCAGAGTCCAAGTCTCGCACCCATAGAGCAAGACTGGAAGTACCAAGGACCTGAAGACTTGGACTTTCGTCCTCCCGCACAGGTACCGGCAGCGCCACACCCCATGATCCAGTGAATCCATGACTCCCCAGGCCCGACCCAGACGTCTATTGAACTCTGACTCGCAGCCAGCAGAGACATGAATATCACTGCCAAGGTAAGTGAATCTCTCCACGACCTCAACATCCTCACCACAAACAGACACAGACAGGACAGCAGCATCCAAGATGTCACCGAAAGCCTGGATCTTTGTTTTGACCCAAGAAACCCGTAATCCCAACGGCTCTGACTCCTCATTCAGCATCTCGAGGGCCCCCAAGAGGATGTCTAAAGTCTCCGCAAAGATGACTGCATCATCTGCAAAGTCAAGGTCCGAGATCTTGACATTCCCAAATGACGCACCGCAACTTGATCTCTCTGACATCCTCCCTAGAATCCAGTCCATACAAGTGCTGAAAAGTGTGGGGGCAAGTACACATCCCTGACGAACTCCAGTAACAACTGGAAATAAGTCAGAGATGGTACCACCACACTTCACAGCACTCTCAGTACCAGAGTAGAGTTCAGACATCAGATCGATCAGTTTTGGTGGCACCCCACGAAGACCAAGAATCCTCCAGAGGACATCCCGATTCACTGAATCGAACGCTTTACAGAGATCAACATAGGCTGCAAGCAGCCCCTGCCGAAACTCTCGTCTGCGTTCGGTGAGGACACGAAGTGCAAGGATACGGTCAATCGTTGACCTCTTTGGTGTAAAGCCTGACTGCTCTGGACGCTGGTGCTCAAGCAGATGGTGGCGAACCCTATCGAGAATTATCCGAGCAAAGACCTTGCCCGGCACTGAGAGCAGCGTCACCCCTCGGTAGTTGTTGCAGTCTTGGCGATCACCCTTCCCTTTCCAGAGAGGGACAACAAGGCCCCTCTTCCAGTCAGTTGGGATGATGCCTGTGTTCCAGGCAGAGCACAAAACTGCATGCAACGACACGAGTGCAGCATTTCCACCAGCCTTGAGAAGTTCAGCATGGATGCCACAGATCCCTGGAGCTTTGCCCCGTTTCAACTGGTTCACCGCAGCCCGTGTTTCCACAAGCGTAGGTGGACCACAGTTGATTCGAGGGTCAGTATTTCATATTGACGTATTTCAATTCTTTCAATTTTCAACAAATTTCAAATTTCAACACACAAGAATTGAGTATTTCAGATCTATTCTTTCTTTATTTCGAGTGCAGCCTTATGGCTGCTGGTTGCATCATTGGTTTGATGCCGCTGATGTGGCTATGCCGCTGATGCAGTGTCCCTATTACCAGTACACTGGCACTCATTTTGCTGGCCTCGGAAGGATGACAGGCTGAGTCAACCCCACCTGGTATAAATTCAGTGGCAAACAGGGCTCAAACTCAGGACCCAAGGATTCCAAGTCAGCCACGCTAACCACTAAGCCAACACCAGGCTATTTCATTCCTATGACCGATATTAATATTCCTGAGAGCTATAACAATGACCTCTTAACAACTCTCGAGTTCCTTTTACAGTGTTCCTGTAAGTGAATTTCATCATTATTCCCAATTTGATTTCTTTACCCCCAAGCTTTTTATTTCCTTTTAAAATGCTGCTTACTCCTCTTGGGATGCCCTTCTCATTATAAATTCCGAACTGGAAGTCCACACACTTCTTCACCATTACATTATCACCGATTAAACTTTGTTGTCCTTTTAACACATCGATGTATGATATGATTCAGATCTCCCTTCTGAAAGAGCTAGAACAGGACAAAGACAGAGACAGAGACCGAGAGAACGAGAACACACCAACAGCAGGGTTGAAGGACAAAAGAGAGTGAGACTTGGACAAGAAATGGATGTGGGGAGGAATGATGGGGTTGGGGAGAATGCATGGGGTAGACAAGATGGATACAGAAGGAAACTCTCAGGAAGGAAAAAGTGGGAATTTGGAATGACTTGAACAAAATAATTTTACATAATATGTCGATGGCTCTTTGGTTTTGGCTTACTGGATAGCTTTGAGGCATGCGTACTCACCTTTGAGTTGTATAGCCTGAGTTTGAATCTCAACCCAAAAATAAAATGTTACCCATACATCAGAAGGAGTGAAGTTGGAGGAGCCGTCTGGCAGAACTGATTATTAGTGGACATTAAAAATCCCACGGTGTCTTTCATGAATAGTGCACAAGTTATCGCCGGCACCCTGAACAAATTACAAATTCCTGGCACCTCCAGTCAACATCAGGCCTGGCCAGCCAGTTCCTAAAAAACTTGTGCCAACTAGAACGGCACACAGTAGAGCACATAGACTGAACAGTTTACGTTTTGTATCCCACTGATGGCCGGGATCTGGACTGATGACCTCCAAATCTAATCGGCTTGGTCGTGTCTCCAACCCAACTCATCCAAGTTTCGTCCGAATCTGTTCACATCTTTTTGAGATATCGTGCTGGATATCATTTTTGGCCCTATCTCTCAATGGTGAAGAATCACTTCAAAAATTATAAAATGATCGTATCCGTATCTAGATGCAGATCTTCACCGAAACTGAATCAATTCTTCCTTGTTGCACACCCAATCTGTCCTCCAAGTTTTGTCCGAATCTGTCCGCAACTTTTTGAGATATCGTGCCATATTTCCATTTTGGCCCGATGTCTCAATGGTGAAGAATCACTTAAAAAATTCTATCATCCGGATCCGGATCTTCACCAAAATCGAATCATTTTGTACTTATCCCACACCCAACCTGTCCACCAAATTTTGTCTGAATCCGTCCACATCTTTTTTGAGATATCCTGTTTACAGACAAAGAAACAGACAGACAGACATACAAACATAACCTGCGCCCACCTTCGGTGGCGGAGGTAAACGTGTTCCTCGGTGGGACCCCACAAAAAGGTGGGAATCGTTGAGGCTGTCATGGCTGCCAGAATAGCCTGGATGTATGTGCACTCACCTCTGAGCTGTCCAACCTTTGTTTAGCCTGGCTATGAACTGTAATCCAGGTGCTGTTAGGCAGGAAAATTCGTCGATATATGTGCCATACCTCGAATGTCATTAAACTGTGTGCTCCATCTGCCGGCATTAGTTGGTGAACGTTAAACAACCCACAGTGTCTTTCTCAAAGAGCAGGCAAGTTATTTCCAGCACCCTGGCCAAATTACAAATTCCTACCCTTACTACTGCTGGGAAGGCAATGGTAATCCTTGCCAAGGAGCTGTTAAAAAATTCGTAGTAGTAGTAGTAGTAGTAGTAGTAGTAGTAGTAGTAGTAGTAGTAGTAGTAGTAGTAGTAGTAGTAGTAGTAGTAGTAGTAGTAGTAGTAGTAGTTAGCTCCTTGAAACAAAAAAAATTAAAATGAAAATGTTTTCCTGGTGATTGATCTTACTATAATTACTCATGAAACCTCCCCTCATTCCCCATCTCAGATTCCATGTCACTACATTAAAAACCAAAAGACCCGTTCTGCAATGGGAGCCTTTCTGGACAAGCCCCAAACGGAGAAGCAAAGCTCGAATGGTGCTGGCAATGGGCTTCGTTTTGCTGTGAGCACCATGCAGGTAAGGTGTAAGCAAGCGATCTTCCTGGAAGGTTGTATGTCAAAGATTATAAATAATACCATAGGACTAAAACTTTTTTTTGCAAATGAGCTCATGAATACAAACTACTTCGTACGATCAGTTTTGTCATTTTTGAGGCGTTCAAGCGTACGTTCCTTATGATGGAGTGCTTACATTCCACCTCGTTTAAATCATCTGCATGGTATCCGTGTCCATTATAGGTCGCAGAAATTAATGTATTTGATTTGATAAAATATTAAACAGGACAGCTCATTTGTAATTTGGGATGCCACAGTTGTGGGAGTTGTCATCAGGATGGCCACAGTAGGTAACCTGTTCGCTGTGCTCCTTTAATAATGCTCCTACACCGCAAGCTCCACTCATAATTTACGATGACGGTAAAATATCAACCGATGGTTCACTGCCAGGGCTTTCTATGTTTAGTCCTGCCTTGGAAATAGTTATACAGCTTCAAAACAGGATCCGACTGCTGCCAAGGCAGATGCCAATTGAAGGCTGTGATGACACATTTAGGGAAATGGCTATTGTGGGATGCACGACACATGGAATATTGTGGTGGAAGGATAACACAGAGTAATTATTTCTACAAATGGTGTCTCAGCATGGAGCATGGGTAAGGCCGCTGGGCCGGCCGGATAGCCTGTCTGGACGTACTGTATTCTTAAAGATTGTTATAGGGAATTGGTTTCAGTTTTTCATTCACTGTTCTGGAGTCTCAGGTAGTTCCAAAGTCGGAGAATTCTTCTGTCATCGTACCTCTACCTAAAATTCCCAAACCGGTTAATTTTAACGATGATAGACCAGTAGCATTAACTGCTGTACCCATGGAATGTTTGGAAAGGATTGCGAGAAACATTCTTGCGGAGCAAACGAAAGAATGTATGGATCCTTAAAGAGAGGTGCTGAAGATGTATTGATAACCTTGCTACGCAAAGTGGATATATGCCAACAAAATCCTCGAGCACCTCCGATTTAAGATGGATGCAGATAAAGTGCAGAGGAAGGGCCACCAAAATGGTTCCAGAAATCAAGGAGCTTCCCTACCAAGATGGGCTGAGGATCCTGAATCTCCACTGTCTCCACTTTTAACGATGGAGGAGTGATTTAATTGAAGGAGGAGGAGGGGTGATTTGATTATTGCGCATCAGATTATCGATGGGCTGATCAGGAACGATCCCGGGCATTTCTTCAAGCCAGTTGGACATACTTCAACTGGAGGTCACTCAAGGAAGTTATTTAAGAAGAGCAAACCAGACATCAGGAAGTGCTTCTGTTTTTGTTTTTTAGCAGTGGAGTTGTGGATGACTGGAGCAGTCTTCCACAGGAAATCGTTAAAGCCAAGACGACAAATTTATTTAAGTCCAAGTTAGACAAGCACTGGTGGAACGAGTGCTTCCACCTTCCATAAGTCTGTTCTTCTCAAGCATGTGCACACACTAAGGTTCAATGTTACAATGACGAAGAGACCGAGGTATTACAGGATCACCTTCTTCTAACAGAACAGAATTTAGAGAGAATATTGAGGACAGCTAGGAAGGTGATTGGTAAGGATAATTAAATATTTAGAAATGTTAAGTAAGTATGCTATGGATAGGAAATTTCAGACTATTATTGATGACTAGACGACCCGTGACCCCGTTGGGTTCCCGTTGTGACAGCGGTTGATGAAAAAATCATTTCAAAAAAAATAAAGATAGCTCCAGCGAACTAAACCGCTGAGGTTGTTTGCATTGATCAAATAATCTCGAAGAGTACTTGACTGAATCAGGAATTGATTTTTTTTATAATTTTTTTCGTTGCCCAATTTGAATGAAACTTGATACTGCACACCGCAGGCGAATGGTAAGTAAGGTAGCATGAAAATTTTTGCGCTATCGTGTACCGTTTTGGCTGTATTTCGGGAACATACATACATACATACATACATACATACATACATACATACATGATGAAAGTTTCAGTAATATATAGATGTAAATCACTCTGTATTACAGGGTGTTTCAAAAAGAGTGTGCAACTTTAAATGTTCATTTACAAAGAAACAGAAACCTCAGGAACGTGAACCCAACATTTCTTGAAAGCTTATGACATGGTATTTTCTATCACTGATTGCTATTGCAGGAAGTCATTGCTGGAGTTGGTGAGAGCCCAAGGTCTGAAATCCTTGTAATTTCCTCAAAATCCTTGTAATTGATGTTCTCGATGTGTGCCCCTCCACGGTTCAGACAGGCATTGATCCTGATTCCAAAGTTCTGTCCAACTTTTCTGTAGGTCTCATGTGGCACTGCCTGAAGGTAGTCCGACACCTCCTGCTTCAGATCGTCCAATGTCGCAGGGCGGTTGGTGTAGACAGAGCCCTTGGCAGCCTCCCAGAACCAGTCGTCCAGAGGGTTCAAGTCTGGGCTATGAGGTGCCCAGTCATGAGCGGTACCCAGGGCAATGAGGTGGTTTCTGAACAGCTGCCGCAGGAAAGTGATGGTGTCACCAGCTGCACGTGGGGGTGCACCATCCTGCATAAACCAGGTCATGCTGAGCTGGTTTGGGGTGAATCTTTGGGCGAGATCATTATGGAACTTCTGGAGCATGGCCCGGTAGTGCTCACCATTGATTGTCACCGTCCTGCAGTTGTCATTCTTAAACCAGTAAGGCCCTAGCATTCCCCACCTTGCATTGAAGGTGCAGAAGAATGTGACCTTTGTCCCTTTCAGGTACCTCTCAGTGATCTCCTCAGGAGGTTCTGCCCCCTCCCCTCCAGAAAATGTTGTTGTGATTTTTGATGGCACCATTCAAGTGGAAATGAGCTTCATCACTGAACCAGATCAGGTTGACCCAGTTTGGATACCGCTTCATCCTGTCACTCAGCCAATTGCACATATCAAGTCTCCTCGTGTCATCTTGACCCAGTTTATGCCTAATAGACATGATGTATGGGAAAAGCTTCAGGTCATTAGTGAGGATACGCCAGACTGACGTTGGTTTGATGCCTCGCTCACGGGAGCGCCTGTGGTGGGACTTCTTGGGACTGTCCACTGCGGAATCCCACACGGTGTCGATGTTGACTTGGCTCTTGGTTACTGATGCTGGACTGCTACTGTTGCTCTTGCTCTCATTGTGCATTGTACTTCTCTGCTCAAAATGTTTCACAATACGTTGAATGGCACTATTTGTGGGTCCATCACGTGTTCTGAGGTCATATTCCCGGCAGAACCTCCGGCAGGTGTCCACATATGATTTGGTCTCAGACCACAGAGCCACCATATTTGTCTTCTGTTTTACTGTCAATGGCATAGTTCAGCGATGGAGATAGAAATTGCAGGGAACAAATACCACAAGAACAACACCAAACTCTGAAAAGGAAAACGGTATCGGTCAAAAACACAAAGAAATTGGAAGGAAGTCAAAGTTGTATCAGTCTTTTTGAAACACCCTGTATTGAAGAGTTTTTCATCGGTGGGGAATAATTCCACTTCTATGGGTTAAAACCAGGAGATTTAGAAATTTTTTCTTGCTTTGTGCTGTTAGGAAATATAATGACTCATTACCTCCTGGTGTTGCCTGGTGTTGGTTTAATGGTTCGGGTGGTGGGCTATGGATCCCAGGGTCCTGAGTTCAAATTCTGCTCAGCTGTTGAATTAATACCAGGTGGGGTTAACTCGGCCTGTCATCCTTCCGAGGTCGGCAAAATGAGTGCCAGCTTGCTGGTATCATGTGTCGGAGTGGCGACCCGTCCAGGATTGTGCCCCATAGCCAAGGAGACTGCTTAGGCAGCACCAACGCTCTGCACAGAGTACGGTCCCAATCTCAATCTCTCTCATTACCTTTGCCACTGAAGGTGAAGGAGGTTATGTTTTCACCCCTTTCTGTCTGTCGTCTGTCTGTTTGTCTGTGCACAGGATATCTCAAAAAGTTGTCGATGTATCCACATGAAACTTGATGGACAGGTTCAGTTTGTGACGAGGACGAACTGATTAGATTTTGGTGAAGATCCGGATCCGGAACCCCGGGCCAAAAACGATCTGTAGCACGATATCTCAAAAAGTGGTGGACGGATTGGGATGAAGCTTGGTGGACACGTTGGGTGTGTGGCAAGGATGAATTTATTCGATTTTGGTGAAGATCCAAATCCGGATCTGGATACAATAATTATTTCTTTTTTAAAGTCATTCTTCACCATTGAGAGATCGGGCCAAAAACGATAAATAGTTTGATGTTTCAAAAATGTATCGGGCGCGAGATGTTCTCGTGGATCAGGCATTACATGGCAGAGGTATGCGCTCTACCGGGTGCTCTTGTAGTCTTGTCGATGTGTTTAATGAAGGTGTTACTTTTCGAGATCTGCTGTTTTAATTATTTATTTGGTATTTTTAATGAATATACCTGTGAAGTTGTTTTTATGTTGAAATTTATGTTATTTGTGAAAATTGTGAAAATTTGTGAAAATTTCACAAGAAAATTGTGAAAAGAAAAAAAAACAAATAGAAAGAAATGTGAAAGGAACAAAGAGCAAAGATGTCAGGAAGAAACCGGACAGATAGATGTCAGCAGTTACTCCCCAGGCTGAAATGCACCAGCAGGTACAAGCTACCAGAAGTCCACCCACGGGGCAGCACAGTCCACACAGCATCAGGATATGGTACAAACAGAAGGAAACGGAAGAGCAAGAAGGAACCCGAAGAAGTAAAGAGCAAACATGGAGTCATCGGGAGGAACCTGGGTAGGATTTTGATTTCAGTGGCTACTCCACAACCCGCAAACCCATCCAGGAATCCAACAAACAAGAATTACAACCAAGGTCATGGATTCAATCACTGCTTTCAAAGTAATCTTTCCTCTTTTCAAACAGTATGACCTGACCATAAATTTGGATTCTGTTCCCGTCACTTAACTCTGGACATGCTTCTGCTACTCTCTCAGCAATGGTTGGAGGTCCTCAATCTCAAACAAGAGGTTAGGACCATCTCCCTGGACACACTGTATGTCAGGCATTCAACACAGTCTGGCATCCTTGCCAAGCTCGCAGTCTGTGGCATAGAAGGCCACCTTCACCTTCGTTCCTGGATGTCTGACTTCCTTCCCTCTCCCAGTGGAGACTGTATGTGACTAAGACAGTGTTCTGGGCCCATTCTTGTTCCTCATCTATATTAATAACCGCCTTGACACTGGAAACCCCCCTCTTCCTTTGAGCACTGGAAAACCTTTCTCTTCTCCTTTGCAATGGAAAACACTCTCTTCCTTTTTGTAGATGACTCCACATTGTGTTACAGTTCCCCATCCCTCTGTTATGCAGATATCAGCTCTCTCTCTCTCTCTCTCTCTCTCTCTCTCTCTCTCTCTCTCTCTCTCTCTCTCTCTCTCTCTCTCTCTCTCTGTCTCTGTCTCTCTGTCTCTCTGTCTCTGTCTCTCTGTCTCTCTGTCTGTCTGTCTCTCTGTCTCTCTGTCTCTCTGTCTCTCTGTCTGTCTGTCTGTCTGTCTGTCTGTCTGTCTGTCTGTCTGTCTCTCTGTCTCTCTCTCTCTCTCTCTCTCTCTCTCTCTCTCTCTCTCTCTCTGCTGATGTGGAAGTGATTGCTCTCTTACAATAGCCAGAGAGATGGTCAGACAATAAATTGATCAGAAAGGCTAATCGGGGTAAATGAGGAACAGCAGCAATTGGGTGTTAGTCATTCGTTGGCCCAGGAGGGAGAACATACCAGCAGCAGAAATCTTAGTTGGGAAGTTTACAGTTTGGCTAAATCACAGAGTTGCAGAAGGTCTTTGCTGTAATACCATGGCTGTTTATTGCCGAGCCAACACCCAGCCAGCTGGCATGACAGTTGAAAAAGCCGCAGATGAGAAATATTGGGTGGTCGTTAGACTATCCTTAGTCTCAGGTTTTCCGTCTGTCTGTATGTATGTAATGGACAGCTCTGGAGTCCAGAGGAGTCAACCGATTTTGATGAAACTTGACTGGTAGGTTCATACCAGGATCTAGTTGTATGCTTTTGAGCACCGCTGCTATGGACGCCACTGTTGCCCAGCAACGGGACTTTGAAAATTTTGAAAAAAATCCGAAAAATATTTATATGCATATTTTTTTCGAAGATCAACAATCGGCTTCCGCACTTTTATGCGCACTATAATCAACTTCTTTGTCAAAAAATTTCATCCCAATCCGTCAAAAACTGTATGACTAGTATGCAATTATATAGCGACCACCCATGTCGCCTACCGGCTTGTGTTAATATTTCTGATCATAGTAAGGGGGAAAAAGAAGACAAGAGGCAAACAGACGAAGAGGGTGACACGGATTATAGATTGGGTCATAAGGCTGTGGTAGTGGGTTTCTGTCTACCCTTTTCAGAGCGATCGGGTGCTCTTGAGAAGTCGTGAATTATTCCATGACGAAGAGTCAATTTTAGCCACGTCATCACTCAATGATGAGGTGTATAAATTTTCACTAACTATGGTAATCCGGTTAAGGTTGCTGGCTTAAGATTTAAGACCACATGGGTCGACTCGGCATGTCATCCTCCCGAGGTCGGCAAAATAAGTACCTTGTCTTGGAAAAATTAGCCATTTCATTAGATTATCTTGCGTCGGAGTGGAGACCCATCTCGGATTGTGTCCCCTGAGCCAATGAAACTGCTTCGGCAGCCCGATGTACCTGATGGCGTGAAAGGAAGGTTTTTTTTTTTTTTTAAACCATGGGACTCCAACCTAAAGATTTGAGTCCAATACAATGCTTTACCCAATCCACAAACAAGCAATTCAATCATAAGGTACTGTTGAAATAACACCTTGAAGGAGTGGAAAGAAGAGTGTAAGAAGCCCGACAATTCCTTAGAGAGAAGAAAGATGGATAAAGGAGTTAGAGTGAACAGACATCTTTCGACCTGAGGATTGGAATGGTCAAGGAATGCATGTGTACCCCGGTGACAGTAAAAGCAAGGAGTGTATGAACTACGAAGTCACAAGAAAGAGTGACATACTGAGGGGCAATCAAGCTGACTACAGTCTAAAAGCACAGCAAACCTTGTTTTCTCAGCCTCCTACTGGGATATGCTATCGGTACCAAGGGCTTTAAACTCCACTGCCGTCACGGGTATGAAATGGAACACATCTGCACCGGCCGTCAGTGGGGATCTATATTCCATGGCAATGTGTTAAATGCCTCGTATGCCCCGAGGAACTGAAAAGGTGCCGATGAAGGGAGTGACTCCATGGAGTATTCTCAAATGACGACCGACCGGCTTCCGTTGCTAGTTTGGAGACATGAACAAATAAATCGTTAGTGATGTCAATTCAATCAATTTACTACCGATACGAGGCCAATGAATTTCTGCACTTTTTATTTGTAAGTAAAATTTTAAAAATACTTAACAAAGAAGGGAAAGGTAAGCAAATTAAAAATTCAGAAAAAGCAACGACAAAAAGATGGGATTTTTTTTTGAGGGTTTTGTAAACCACAACTTGATTTGGGTTGCGTCAATTTTAAGACGGAATGAGTTCCACAGTTGAACAGCACGTGAAGGATGCTCGAGCACCAAATGTTTTAAAAATGAGTTTTATAGACCTCCGCATCTCTGCCAGAGGTTTATCAGAGAAGAACATGTAAGGTGGTCTTCCCGCAGGAACAGGATGTAAAGCTTATCGAGGCATGTTCCACGTGGGTTGACCATACCCCCACAATTTTCCATATTTTTTTTTGGCAGGGATGGCATGAGCAAGCGTTAGCAATTCCAGTTTTTAAATATCGTTTCGTTTCAACCTCAACCTGGAACATTTGAATCCAGTTCATAATCAGGGAGATTATGACCTCAGATAACTTTTCAATGTCAACCTCACTTTGGATTTTGTGTAAGACAGAGTTACAAGAAGTGTTTATTATTTATTAAAGGCATTCAAACAAATATACTGCACATATTTTTTTGTATACATCGTCGACGCTCGTGGAAGAGCTAGTTCTAGTACGCTGAATGGATCAGGATGCAACAGAACAAAAGGAACAGCAGAGAGAGAGAGAGAGAGAGAGAGAGAGAGAGAGAGAGAGAGAGAGAGAGAGAGAGAGAGAGAGAGAGAGAGAGAGAGAGAGAGAGAGACAGAGAGAAAGAGAGACAGACAGACAGACAGACAGAGACAGACAGAGACAGACAGAGACAGACAGAGACAGAGCGCTGGGGGAAGCACCAACAGCAGAGTTGAAGGCCAAGATCTGAAAGTCATTCAAAATTAATCTTATCTTCTCTGCATTCGTTGTGCAACATGAGAATCTTATCTTTGAGATTGCAGGTTCAAATCCGACTGAAGGCAGCACTTAATACATGATTTGGATACAAAGGATTACAGGATGGCCTTGAGGTATGCACACTCGCCTCTTAAGCGGTCTTGCCTGGGTTTGAATCTCAGCCCAGCTACAAACTGTCATCCTGGTGTTTCACAGGGAGGGTGATGCATCAATGTGCGTGTCTCTCTCTCTGTCTCTCTCTCTCTCTCTCTGGATGTGAAATGGATGAGAGAGAGAGAGAGAGAGAGAGAGAGAGAGAGAGAGAGAGAGAGACAGAGAGAGACAGAGAGAGACAGAGAGAGACAGAGAGAGAGAGAGAGAGAGAGAGAGAGAGAGAGAGAGAGAGAGAGACAGAGAGAGACAGAGAGAGACAGAGAGAGACAGAGAGAGACAGAGAGAGACAGAGAGAGACAGAGAGAGACAGAGAGAGACAGAGAGAGACAGAGAGAGACAGAGAGAGACAGAGAGAGAGAGAGAGAGACCCTCAGATGGATGTGAAACTGGGCATCCCGTCTGTCGGTATTAGTTGGTGGACGTTAAAGATCCCACGGTGTCCTTCGCGAAGAGTAGGTGAGCTATCGCCAACACCCTGAACAAATTCCAAATTCCTGCCATAACTTCTGCTGGGAAGGCAATGCAAACCACCCAGTGTAACCCTTGTCAAGAAAGTGCTTCAGCAGCACCGATGCTCCGTAACAGAGTATGGTACGGTACATCGAATCGGATCAGACTAAGCTTGTGGAAACTAATATAGGCTCAGAATTACATTGAACTAGCATCAGCCCACCTTTGGTGGGTAATTTGAAGTGGTGATATTTTCACAAAGTCATATGTTTTCTGTGGCACACTTCACCTGAAAATTATTTTTGGGACATACCGTAATCATATTTCATCTTGCTGGACCACACTGAAGATTTTGTGTGATGTAAAGATTTTGTGTGATTTTGTGTGATTTTGACATTTTTGTAACATATATATATATATATATATATATATATATATATATATATATATATATATATATATATATATATATATATATACACACACTTGCGATACCCGTGCACATGCACGGGATAGCAGTACAACATAGCTGGTAGCAGACGACAGGCCGTACACGGTGAATGACAAAAATACGCATTGTGCAAAATGCAAGTGGTACTATGGAACGCCAAGACTTCCCAAACATTGTCGGCATGTCCGCTAAGTACCACAGCAATTTCATAGGGATCGTGTGACGGCAAGCCGAGTTTTTAGTGTGCAAGCTTGGGATTATAATAGAGATATATAATACGCATTAGCTCCATGATATGAAGATGCTGTCAGATTGTTGATTAAAAAGCTATCTGACTGACGAATCACTTTCAGGAAGGGGGTAATCTGACTGCTTGCCTGACACTTCAGTGGTTGACACTTAAAAACACTTTTTGGGAAATTTAGGGTAGGCATTAATTTGGTACCTAAGAAAAGGCAGCATATGCTGCCCATATCCTTTGAACAGGTACTTGTAAAAATAGGACCACTGGACCTATAGCTTATCTGGGCCCTGGCCTAATGTTGTTGTAACGCAAATTTAGTTGTATTCTGAGTGGTGGGTCTGGAGAAGACGATTTTGACAATTTACTAATTCTGCCATTTTGACCTACTAAAAGTCACGAGACCGGGGCGTGCTTTGCAATCCCCATTACCAGTCAGGAGCGGAACGTTGCTGCCAAATTGCAGCCGGATCGGCACAGCGGTTTAGCCAGAGAAGTCTAAATAGGAGATGAACGGTGTACGATGACAATACCTTTTCTGGAAATTCCAGATTTAAGCTTATAATAAAAACGATTAAGAGTAAAATGATGACATTTCAACAAAAAAGTTATTAGTGGCACATGTTCTTTCTTGTGGGTTGTTTGCAGGGCTGGCGAGTAGATATGGAAGACGCTCATGTTACTTTGCCCTGCCTTTCTGGAATCATGAAAGCCTGGTCTTTCTTTGCCGTCTTCGATGGACATGCTGGACCTCGGGCTTCCAAGTACTGTGCAAGCCACCTTCTCACTCAAATAATCTCAGTGCCTCCCTTCTCCTCGTCACGGTCACGTCAGGAGCTGCGGTCTGGGGAGCTCTCGTCTGAAGCAGTGGTGAGGGGCATACAAAGGGGCTTTCTTCAAGTTGACGCAGATCTACGTGAGGCTCTGACAGATGGTGGGAAGAGCTCTACCTGGATGGATCACAGTGGCACAACTGCTGTGACCTTACTGGTGTCACCGAGACACTTGTACTTCGTTAATTGTGGAGACTCTCGAGCGGTGCTTTATCGCGATGGTGAACCCTATTTAGTCACAGAGGTTTGTGGAAATTTTGCAACATCTTTATTTTATGTTTGTGGGCATTTCACAGCTGATAATTGTATTGCCTTTGCGGCTTTGATTGTCAGGACCTGAATGTACTGTACTATCGTGACATCAAAATACTGCTTCAGCAACACCATTAGGTCTTATTGATTGTCTTTTTTTTTAATTGTCTTTTGATTGTCAAAAAAGCTGTTAAATTATTTCCAGCAACAGAATGTATTGTGCTATTGTTAAGCCTCCCCCTATACCTATAGGATAGAGAAAGGCTTATTTATACTTGTAATGTTTGTTTCTATAATTAGTGCCCCCAGTTTTTAATGCTACCAAAGAGTTTCTTACCCCCCTCGGAGTACTAAACCACAATTTTGGTTTTATTTTATTTTACTTTATTCCCTTTTTATCTGCCAATGTCTGAGCTGTATCTGTATCTGGCTGGGACTTTTGGAATTAAATTTTGCATCACCAATGGCAATATAAAGTAGACAGGGTAGTCATCATTTCTTTTTGACCTCGACCTAATTTTAAGGTCATGACCTAATTATATAGACATTTCAACATTTTTCACCGTAACTTGATTAAGGTTTGTCCAATCAGAAAATAAATTGCCCTCTATAGATAGGCTATAGGAACGCGCATTTACACTGAATTTACATTATGTTCCACCTTGCTGAACAACACTGTAAAGTTTTTGTGATGCAAAATGCCAAGTGATATTAATTTTAAGGTCATGACCGAATTATATAGACATTTTAACATTTTTCATCGTTACTTGACTAAGGTTTGTCCAAGCAGAAAAAAAATTCCCTCTATAGATAGCCAAGAGGAAGGCGCATTTACGCTTAATTTACATTATACTCCTCTGGGTTAAGGTCAAGGTCAAATAGCGCTCTTAAAACAAACAATGTGTTTTTTGTCATCGCTCAATTTTTGCCAATGTGGAACTAAACCTCAAAGACCGCTTGACCTTCCACTATGTTCTTGCATCATAATAGTGTACCTGCACTGAAGTTTATATTTGATTCATGTCCTTGACCTACTTTTTGTGGATTGTGACCTAATTACCGAAAAACCCATTTTTAGCTCGCCTGTTCGAAGAACAGAGAGCTATAGCGATACCCCCGGCATGAGCGTGAGCGTCAGCGTGAAAATGTTAAAGTTTTTGGTGCAAGTTATTTAGAAGCTTGCCATTCATTTAATATGTGTACTTGGATGCTGATATTTGGCATGGAGGTTCCTTTGGGGTATATTATTGATGTAGTGAAGTTGAAATTCAAAAAAATAATTTCAAATGTTTTAAATTTTTCACCTGTTTTGAACTTAACTTTTCTGTAGCATATCAATGTTAAAGTTTTTGGTGCAAGTTATTTAGAAGCTTGCCATTCATTTAATATGTGTACTAGGATGCTGATATTTGGCATGGAGGTTCCTTTGGGGTATACTATTGGTGTAGTGAAGGTGAAATTAAAATAATTTCAAATGTTTTAAATTTTTGACCTGTTTTGAACTTAACTTTTTTGTAGCACATCAACGTTAAAGTTTTTGGTGCAAGTTCTTTTTTAGAAACTTGCCATTCATTTAATATGTGTACTAGGATGCTGATATTTGGCAGGGAGGTTCCTTTGGGGTATACTATTGGTGTAGTGAAGTTGAAATTACAAATTATTTTAATTTTTTTTTTTTTATTTCAACCTAAGATGGTGAAAAGCCACCCAATGCTCGCCTGTTTATACTATACGCTTGCCATTCATTTAATATGTGTACTAGTTTACTGATTACAATATACAAATACATATATTGCTTTAAAATAATTTGGATCAGACTTCACTACAATGCTTTATAAAAATACATTATTGGACTCGTCTTTTAAAAACGATAAATGTATAAACAGGCGAGCATTGGGTGGCTTTGACACCAACTCTCTGGTATTTATTATCATAAGTTGAGCAATTTTCCTCTGATTTTCACGATGTTGAGTTTTATGGATAGATTGTAAATGGGGGATACATTTTCTTAATTGGCACTCTCTTGCGAAATGTTGAAGGTCAAGGTCGTATGGCAATCAAAAAAAATAGATAGGATGGGGGAGGTGCCGGGGGAGGATTACCCTTGGCGATCGCTTTGTGATTACACATATCTAGTTTACTTATATTAGTCTTTGCTTTAGATCTAGCAAGAACTGAAACTCTTTCTGAGTATTGCATGTAGTTTTCTTTTATCGACACTGATAATTAATTTTAGTTTTTTTGCGAAGATTAGGACAATGCTGTTAAGCCGTTCCTGATATCTCTCACATGCAAAGATAGGTATATGCAACAACATTAAAGTTACCAAATTGATTCCAAAATATACTGTATGTAATTACTGAAAGAACCTTCCAATCCTTTCGTCCGGAAGTAACAGCCTGCGAGAAGATGCCATTTGGATCAATGCACATGAATACTAACCACAGATCACATTGGTTTCCTGTGGATTAAAACTTCCATCCAGGGTCAATAAAGCTGTACTTTACACCGTGTTTAATTGGGGACTTTGAAGATGTACATTTCAGAGATATGCTTTATTATTATGACTTTGGCTGCTATCTTTATTCTCTGATAGAGCTTGTGTTTTCACTTCCATAAATTATAGATCAACCTGACAGTTTGATTAATGATTATATTATTAACCATAAATGATTTGTAACTGATGGAAAAGTCATTTCTTTTATCTTTTTTGTAATTTTCTGAGGGTTATATTCTATCAAATGTCCAATAACACATCATGTGTTCATTATGAAACTTTACAAACTTTTCATTTTTATTTTCTTTATTCTTCTCAAGAGAATTATTACTATTATTACACGAGCAGGTAAAATTCATTCTTTTTCTCCCATCAACACCCCCTCCCCTCTGCCCCCAGCCCCGAACAGTTTTTTTCTCCTTTAAAGACAAGTTAAATTAATGCAACGTCAACTGCAACATCTTTACCATCTCACAAGCAGTGTCCTGGCAACCTTAATTCCTACTAGGCAGATAGATGTCAGGATGACCCAGTTGAAAACTCTGGGACAATAATATTAACAACAAAAATAATAGGAGTTCCCTTACAATGAATATCAATGCAAGAGGATATCATTGGGCCCATCAAGCTTGCACTACGACGGCCAACCTACGGCTGTCTGTGTGTCCGTCCGTGACGCTATCTCCTAAATGGTTGACCAGAAATTCACCAAACTTGGTACTTATTACCACCACATGGCAAGAGATGTGTGAGAGCAGTGTCATTTTTGGCCCTGCTCCCTGGGGCGGGGTCAAAATTACCAAAAAATGCAATTACAGGTACATTTTAAAACAGTTTGTTTGCACATGCGATCAACATTGGGAGACGCGTGAAATGTGTATCGTTGTTTGTTTTTTTGGGATTCGACCTGTGATCCATACCCCAAGGGGTGGGGCCTAAGGATCACAGGGGTCAAAAAAAGTTTTTTTTAACTCAGAATTTGATATTGGATCATACCTGCTGGAACATTTTGCCATCTTTCAAGTTTGCTTTAGGTGGGAAGTGCGGGGATTTGCGATGGCATGCCATCGACTTCGCTGTAGTTTTATTGTTTTACCAGCTCTTCCTTTATTTCCACCTTTGTTTTGTTTCATTTAAATGGTGAAAGGCATATTTCAATATACTTGTGAATGTTTTGGGGGAGAACACTCACTCTTCCCTTGTGGCAATACACTTTACCTCGTAAAGCTAAAATTTTGGCAGCTACTTGTACGTGTATTTTTTTATCTCCAGTTATTGAAATGCAATCTTGTAGTCACAACACAACTTGGTTCATTGAGCAACGAATTTGACTAATTTGGAGCCCAATGTCGCCCAGGATCACAAGCCGAACAACCCCCAAGAACGACAGCGCATTGAGAGTGCTGGAAGCAGTGTACTCATCCATCGTGTGAATGGGGCCCTGGCCGTATCTCGAGCACTTGGGGACTTCGACTACAAGAACGTCGACGGCAAGGCACAGCACCCTTTCCAAATGTCCCCTGTACAGCCTGACACATTTGGCCCCATAACAGTAGTACAAAGTTCACCTCTGCAGGTGTTTTGTGCCCGGTTGTTTGTGCAATGTGAGAAGACAATGGAGGCAAACAGAAGGGGAGAATAAACCCCCTCAATATTCAGCGCTAACTTATTTTAAAAGTTTTGCATGGTTGAATGTATGTCACGTGATAGGAGAGACCAAGTGATCACGAAGCACAATTGCACAGGGCCCAGTGTTGTCGCTAAGTCTGGAATTCGATGTCAGGTTTTGACCACCAAACATATCCAAAAACAAGCAGCACAGGAGTTCCTCGCTCTCATTCTCTCACTCTTTTCCTCCCCTAACTAATACACATTCATCTTACTCCTCTCTTTCTCTCTTCCGGAATAGCAGCGTAACATCCCTTCATTGAGAGGTGCTAACTTCCTGAATTAATGTGCCAAGGGAAGAAGTATGAAGATGGGAACATACTGTCGCATATGGAGATCCTTTCCACGTAACGTAGTCGAGAAATCGCTTATTGGGAGATGATCGCAATACAAAAAGGGAAATATACTTTCAAACACACCTCATATGTTTGGCATTATGCAACGGCAAGGAAAACTAAATAAAGGATCTCATCAGTCTTTCACTTGGGAGCACTATACACAGTACACCTGGGATTGTATAGAGCTGCTGATTCCTGTATGTTGAAGGTTTCGATAATTAATAGGGCTTATATAAGAGTGTTTTCAACGAAAACCTGTTCATCTGGCAAAGCCTCTACTCAGGAGTTATCCCTTCGGGTGATGATTACCTGCTTGATCAGACTGGTAACATGGTGGTGTGGCAAGTGATATACAGGGTGATCGGAAAGTTACTGTACACCAGCAGTACAGTTCATTTAGCTTGTTCTGATTCCAGTAGCTGTTGGAAATGATCTCCACGAATTAGCAGACGTGGATCCACTCGTATAATTTTGTTCCGAACAACACGGGCTATTTGAAGTTGCGAGATATTGTGGATGACATTGACGATGGCCTCCCGGAGTTCCTCGAGAGTGTGGGGATTATTTTTGTACACATCACATTTTAATGTTCCCCACAAATAATAAATTCCACCTCGAACACGTCCTTGCTTCGAGAGTCAAAGCCATTTTCATTTACGACTTAGTCAATCCTATGGGAAGAGAAAAAAAAAACTTAATTAATATTTGCAGGTGCGCAGGGACTTTTTGATCACCTTGCACAAGCTGATTAAATATTCTTAAACCTGCATCAAGTGTGCGGATTCACGCTGCCCTTTGAGAGTATCGAGTGGGATTTGATTTTCGTAATGTTCGAAAAATATCTGTTTAAGCTGCCGTCCATTGCACATGTTTGATCCTATTGTGAATGCAGATTGTTTATACCATTTTATTTGACAAGTACATGATTACTAACACTTTCTATGATACCATCTGATTTCAGGTTTATATCCACATGGAGTTTAAACCAAATGATTATGTCACAATCAGTGTGACCACTCCTTGGCTTTTTTCACAAGATCTTGGCTATTGGTTGTTCACCTTGGCGTCTTGGTTTTCTATAGGTTTTCTTGGCGTATAGGTTTTCTATTATCATCGCTTTTCTGAAACCTTGTGAATTCTTGGCTTTTTTCATTGGCTCACCTTGGCATTTATGAAAATGAGGACTGGTCACACTGGTCACGATGAATAATGGATGAAATCAACAGAACGTTGATTGAGGCACGCCATGGGAAGCAAGTGTTGTATGGACCTTTCGTTTGTTTGTGTTCCAGGCATGAACCCTTTGTCAGAGCAAAAGAGAGAGGTGGGATAGGGGAGAGGGTTGGCTGAGATTGGGAGTGAGTCAAGTGTGTGTGTGTGTGTGTGTGTGTGTGTGTGTGTGTGTGTGTGTGTGTGTGTGTGTGTGTCGGAGTGGGGTCAGATCCAGGGAGCACATTGTGGTAAGAATGATTTTGACAGGGAGGGTCAGGGTTCAGGGGGTTAAAAGTCAAGTGGACTGGGATTGGGAGAAAAGTGAAATAATAGGGAAACGAACAATAAGCAAAACGAGTTTTGATAAAATAAACTAAAGCAATATAAAAGTGATACAAATACAAACAAAATAATAAAATGGAAACAAAAAGAGAATGCTTCACTTCAAATTGAAACAGGAAATAACTAGAATGGCACTCGGTAGAGCACATACCTCCACTATGCTGAACAGTTTATACGTTTTGTATCCCACTGATGGGCTGGATCTGCATCTGGACCTGAACCAAAATCTCATCAGCATGTTGTTGTCACCTACCCAACTCCTCCACCAAGTTATGCCATAATCCGTTCACAACTTTTTGAAATACCGGCACTCCTCACTTAACGACCGAGTTCCATTCCTACGACTAGGTCGTTAAGCGAATTGGTTAAGCGAGGATATATTTTTTTTAATGTTTCTACAGTAGCGTACTGTATACTGTAATAAACAGAATAGAGGAAATCAGCTCTAATATACATTACTTAGGTTTACATACTGTAAATACTACACTATTTTTTACTGATTACAATATACAAATACATATGTTGCTTTTAAATTATTTGGATCAGACTTCACTGCAATGCTTTATAAAAAATATTATTAGACTAGTTATTTATTCTGAATAAGGAAAAGGTCTAAAGGAAACTCCAACTTGATAACTTTGTTTTAATTTGCATAACTCGTTCATATTACAGAACATAAAAATACAATCAGCAAAAATTATAAAAATGATTTACCAAAAAAACATTAAAGTTATAAAAAAAGACATTCAGATTAACATTTTGCTTTTCTTGCTTTTAAGTATATTGTTTTTGGCCCCATCTCTCAATGGTGAAGAATTACTTAAAAAAAATATATCGGATCTAGATCCGGATCTTCATCAAAATCGAATAAACTCATCCTTTGCAGACACCCCACCTGCCCACCAAGTTTCATCTGAATCCGTCCATAATTTTTTGAGATATTCTGCTCACGGACAAACAGACAGGGGTGAAAATATAACCTCCATCCACCTTCGGTGGTGGAGGAGAGAGAGAGAGAGAGAGAGAGAGACAGAGAGAGAGAGAGAGAGAGAGAGAGAGAGAGAGAGAGAGAGAGAGAGAGAGAGAGAGAGAGAGAGACACAGAGAGAGAGAGAGAGACACAGAGAGAGAGAGAGAGAGAGAGAGAGAGAGAGAGAGAGAGAGAGAGAGAGAGAGAGAGAGAGAGAGAGAGAGAGAGAGAGAGAGAGAGAGAGAGAGAGAGAGAGAGAGAGAGAGAGAGAGAGAGAGAGATAGGTAAAAATAGAGCAGAAAGAAAGATTGATGGAGAGAAAGACACGAGAAAAAGGAGGAGAGGTAAGATAGATAAAACTAAATAAAGTAAAGTAAAATGGGAAAAACAGAGAGATAGAATGGATTGAAAAGATGTATGAGATAGGAGGTCTAAGCGAATGAAAAGTGCTCGTTGATCCCACGGGGAGCCAATGTTTCGATGCTGTCGATAAAGCTTTGCTCCTTGAGATTGCAATCCGCTGTGGTACCCGAGATGCTGTTGCAATTGAGAAAGATACCCGACACCGCCATGTAGCTGAAAGACGGTCCAGGAAGACTGAAGTGTTGTGCAACCTGTTTCTAGAGGACTGTGCTGTTGGTTCGAACATCATGCAAGTATTGACAGAAGCAATTGCCCAGTTTCTCCAATGTAGATCGTCTTGCAGAGAGTGGACGTGATTCCGTAGATCACATCCGTGGAGGTGCAGTTGAAGTGGTTTGTGACTTTAATACTGCCTTTGGGTCCTAAGAGCAAATTGATTGTCTTGATGAAAGGGCGGGTGTTATTGTGACTCCATGAACACTACAACATTTGTGGTGGGAGGTTAATGGTCCTTTCATCAGGGAATTTTGCAAATTTCTGGCCTGATTGAAAGAGTTGGGAGGTGGTTGTGGGGAAAATCAAGATGGTTGCAGGATCGTTCTGTTACAGCTCAAACTTGAAAGTTCCTCTGGATGATCTTCTTCATTTGCAGGTTGATGGGATGGTAGATCAATGTGAATGGAATCCTTTCCTTGGTTATTCATTTTCTCAGGAGGTTGTAAAGCCATCTGTCAGTGTTGCGTGGTGTTTCAGTGCACCAGCCACAATGGATATGGGAAAGGCACCTTGGGTGAAGAACTTGCCCATCTTGATTTGAAGTCTTGATTTTTCTCCCAGACCCAGTCCCCTTGATTTTTTAAATCCCTGAACCCTAACCCTCCCTGCCAAAATCAGTCATTTTCATCTCGAGGTGCTACCTTCACCCTGAACCTGCTCTGACGCACACCCCTCCAACCCACTTCCACCCGATATCAACCCTTGCCGCTATCCCGTATCACTCCTTTGCTCTGACGAAGGGTTAACACTTGAAACATCAACTTCTCCTCAATCCCCATGGCTGTTAGCTTGCCCAGATCAGCCTCCTGATGATTTCATCCATTGCTCTGCCTGTCTGCAAACACAGATCAACACTAGCCTTCATCAGTAAGACGAGTTCATTGTGCATCACTGTGAGTGTGGTATAATTTGGGAGCAATGAGATACTTGGGAGGAATTTAAACCAAGCTACCCAATTCTGAATGTGTTTTGGTGGTTCCTCAATTGTGTCAATAGGTCATACAAATGACACAGAAATGTCTAAAGTTTAACTTTGAATTTCATTGTACTGTATGCCCATTTCAGATAAAACAGTTAAACTGCCATTGAAAGAAGTGTCCGGTAATTATGGTATTTATACAAGTGATGTGATGATGTTGTTCGTGGAAAAGATGAGTGAATTTTCTTTCTTTTCTTTTGAGGTACGGGTGGGATTTGGAAGCAGTCACACATTATTTATTTATTTTCAACGTTGTTAGAGTAATCAATATGTTTCAAATGATGGAAGTTATTTGCTGCCGTTAGAGTTTTGCAACCCGTAAGTTAATTGTTAATCATAGAAACATGCTTAGATATACGTATGTGTATATATATATATATATATATATATATATATATATATATATATATATATATATATATATATATATATATATATATATATATATATATACATACATATACAGGGGGCTGCAAAAGTAGGTATACAGTAAGGATTAGACCAGTATTACCAGTATTATAATAGTGGTGCTAGGATTCATTTAATACTAGAAAATTTATTATTGATATGTTTATTATTGGTATGTTATTATTGATATGCTTGTATAATCAATAAACGTTTTGTTTTTCATTACTGTATACCTACTTTTGCAGCCCCCTGTATATTTAATATATATTGCCTGTCTCATCCATGAAACACAGAAACGTTCCTCGGGGAGAATCAAAAATTATTCCGTTAAAGTTGCTTCAATATAATCCAAACCTCTGGGGAAATAATAATATTTAAATCAGACAAGAAATTGAACCACGGCGGTGAATAGGCAACAGATTGCTGCCTCAATCACTCCCAAATATATATTTTTTCCTGTTAAGAAATGTATAATCTCCCATTTTTTATCTCTTTTAACTGGCGGTATAATAAAAAGCTTCCTTTTTTTAACATCGTATTTTTTTGTTACCACAGATTTCTGCTCGTGATAACTTAATTCCATAAAAAAATATTTTCATGTGATCAATTGAGATGACTTGGCGAAAATCTTTCATGACGTGGATGTCACATTCGTTGAATATGGATCTGTACAACTTTGATATTAGACAAACGAAATTAACCTGTTTAGCGTTCCGATCTGAGAACTTGCCTCCTGACGCTGTGAGTCTGTGACCTCAGGTTTGCATCCATTGACCTTTGCCCTTTTTTAGGTCATCTCTAACGAGATGACCTAATAAAACCAGTCTCGATGTCCGTACGTCCGCACATACGTACGTAGGTCCCCATTGTTTTTCTTCCGATTTTCTTGATATTTGGTATGTGGGTAGATGTCGATGAGTGATGCACGATGGTATGACCTTTGACCCGATTGAAGGTCAACATCAAGGTCACTCCAAAGTTGCGAAATCGTCCATTTTCAAAATCTATCTCCTCCGCCATTTGTGATCCGATCTTTGAAATTCCTTCGGATTCTGATAATATGGAAGATTATCTAAATTTGGTTGGGTCGGTTTTTTAAAATTCGTCCTGGTTATCGAGTCACGTGTGTTCAAAGTTGGAAAAATCGTCGATGTGATACGGTCAAAAAATTTCGCCCGATCTTGATGAAACTTGGTATGTAGATAGGGGTCGATGAGTGATGCACGACGGTATGACTTTTGACCCGATTGAAGGTCAATGTCAAGGTCACCGATGCTGTAAACTTGTGAAATCATCCATTGTCAAAATATCATCCGCCATTTATGACTCAAAAATGCGGTTTGATTTCTGAGGTCCAGTTTCTATCCTTTTGAAGACACATTGATCATAAATGTTCCAAATCAACCATTTTCAAAATCTATCTCTGGATAACTCAGAAATGTAGTTTGATTTCTGAGCTTTTCTATCCTTTTTACTCCCGGGCTTTCGTCTGTACGTTGAACCAAAAGACAAGACGACATCGAAGCCATTCTAAGCCGATCAGAGATCCACATCTACAGAGTTTCAGAGATGACCATCACCCCCAACCGGGGGTAATTTTTTACACCGATGATGTGAGGATTTTTGTGACGTCATTTCTGTATCGCTTTCCGGTGGTAATGCGATCCGGGTGGTTCAGCAAAATTTCGAATTGAAGCGTTTGTAAGATTTATGGTCCAAGGAGAAATATCCAAAGGAGCTTAGAGTATTTGTTTTAAAGAGAGAAATAGAAGAAGGACAAGGATTGTTAATCTGCTTTCAGCATCACTCTTTGTCATCATCAAATTCTTTGTATATTTTATTTCCCATTAACATATGTACAAACACACTGTTAACATTGCTTATCTTGATTCAAAACCAATACCCGGTATATATATATATATATATATATATATATATATATATATATATATATATATATATATATATATATATATATATATATATATATATATATATATATATATATATATATATATATTTTCTCAATAACTATGTGTACCTTGTTTCCAACGTAGGTCGACTCATATGTACACTAATTGTGAACCTGAGAGTCACGTGACATCAAATCAAGATGTTTTTTTGATTACTTTCATTCAAAATCACTGAGTGTTCTTTTTTTTTTTGACTCCACACTCAAAAATTTGAGTGTTACCACAGTTGAGTTAATTTTAATCTGTGCCGCCACAGGCACCGACGGAGCAGCCCGTGTCTCCAGAACCTGAGGTGTATGCGCTGGAGCGAAGTCCGGCCGACGACTTTGCCATACTGGCTTGCGATGGCATCTGGGATGTAATGTCCAATGAGGAGCTGGGGGCCTTTGTGCACACTCGCCTTCAAAGCCTGTCGAGCCTCGAGAGCATATGTGAGCAGCTGCTTGACACTTGTCTCCAAAAGGTTGGTTCCAAAAAGATTATTTTAAAAAAGAAATCCTCAATGTTAGGAGTAACAGTGTTGATGAGGAGTATCAGTGTCTGTTCACATGTTTTTTATTTTTCTCTGAAAGTTCTCTGGTCCTTGATTTGACCCCTTACGGAGACATCCATGGGGGCATCGTGGGAGAGAGGCACTGTGTACAGAAGCATCTCATCCTTTTTAAGAGGAAGTTAAGCCATCTGTCCTATCTCCAACCGTTCTAGTGCTTTTTTTGGCTCTCTTATCTTACAGTTCAGAGCTATCTTACAAATGCGTACATAACTGGGATTCAATCATTAAATTTGTCTCATGGTTGCGTCGTTATTGGAGTGAGGCTGTGCCTCCGATACAGCTTCCTTGTTGTACATCAGAGCAGGAATTTAGAATTTGGCCAGAATACGGGCACGGAATGGCCAACTCTTTTTGAAAGGTACAGTGCTGTAAAATCTTCCTCGTTTACCAAAAAATGCTGATGTCTCTTCTGAAGGCAGGACAACCAACTTAAAGTCCTTTTGGAAAGGATTTGATACTCATTGATGCAATGCCATGGCTACTTCTTCTTCTTCTTCTCCTTCTTCTTCTTGAGTATGGCAGCTTGGCTGCCGGGTAGCTATCATTTTGTTGGGGCGCGACTATGCCGCTGATGCTGTGCCCCTATACCAGTACACTGGTACTCATTTCACCAACCTAAGAAGGATGACAGGCTGAGTCAACCCCACCTGGTGTTAATTCAGCAGCCGCAGGGCTCGACCTCAGGATGTTAAGATCCCAAGCCAGCCACCCTAACCGCTAATCTAACACCAGGCTTTCTGCCATGGCTACTAAGTCACAGTTTGATATTTTATGGTGAAATGGGGAATGAAACCCAAACGCGAGAACTCAATTGAGTACATGACCTCTGAATTATCCTGCCTGTCCACCATGAAGGTTTAAACTCTGCCAATGTGTTTGATGGAGTATAAACTTTCAGTATAATGTGGTGTGGATAAGTAAATAGTGTGTAAATGCTTGGTTTGTTTCAGAAAAGATTATAAGTAAATGGATAGATTGAATTTAAAGGTTGGATTAAACAGTCAAAAAAAAGATGTGGATATAATGCAAGCATGATGGGCCAAATGGCCCTCCCCCTCTCTGAGTTTCACACACACACACAGTTTCGCACACACACACACACACACACACACACACACACACACACACACACACACACACACACACACACACACACACACACACACAAACACGCACACACACACGCCTCGGTTTTAGGACTCCTGTAAATGATGTTAATTTCACATCACCCTATCTGATTTATATTCAACTTAATTACCTCCTCCACCGAAGGTGGAGGGTGGTTATGTTTTCACCCATGTATGTCTGCTTGTCTATCTATCTCTCTATCTGTGTGTCTATTTCACTTGTCTGTGAGCAGGATATCTGAAAAATTTATTGATGGATTCGGACAAAACTTGGTGGACAGGTTGGGTGTGAGCCAAGGACAAATTGATTTGATTTTGGTGAAGATCTGGATCCGGATTTGGAAATAAGAATTTTTTTTAACTTTTCAAAGTGATTCTTCATCATTGAGAGACTGGGCCAAAATCGATATATAATAGGATGAGATCTTTTTTTTTGATCAAAATTGATGAGATCAAAATTTTGAATGGATTCTGACAAAAGTTGGTGGATGAGTTGTGTCGATGAGAAGAACAAGCCGATTCTATTTTAGTTCAGGTCCAGATGGCAGGTCCTGCCTATCATTGGGATATAAAATGTAAACTGCTCTGCCTGGCAGAGGTATGCACTCGACTAAGTTTGCAAGGAATTACAAGGAAGCTTTGCACAGGAGGAGGCCATTCGGCCCATCATGCCTGCGCTACACCAATACAGGTCAGGTCAGGTATGGGAGCATGTGCCAGAACAGCACGTCGCTGCGTCCACTTTCCGCCGGTACTCCAGGGGCCTCCGTCTGGCCATCCCCCAGGCAGATGCCAGGCCCAACCCCATCTCCTTGAGATGATGGTCAACCTGTTGCAACCATGAGGCACGTGGTCGACCCACTGGCCTCCTCCACTCATGAGACTCCCTCGCTGAGAGAATCTGGTGAGCAGGATCAGAGTCAGGAAAACGAGCCACATGTCCATACAGCCGCAACTGACGCCCAGGGACTATGCAGGTAACAAATCTCATCCGAGTCTCTCTCAGCAACCGCTCGTTGGACACAAAATCCGACCAGCGATAGCCAAGGATTCTCCAAAGAGACCTGGTACCAAAGGAATTAAGTCTCCATCTCAGATCCTTGGTCAGAGTCCAAGTCTCGCACCCATAGAGCAAGACTGGAAGTACCAAGGACCTGAAGACTCGGACTTTCGTCCTCCCGCACAGGTACCGGCAGCACCACACCCCATGATCCAGTGAATCCATGACTCCCCAGGCCCGACCCAGACGTCTATTGACCTCTGACTCGCAGCCAGCAGAGACATGAATATCACTGCCAAGGTAAGTGAATCTCTCCACGACCTCAACATCCTCACCACAAACAGACACAGACTGGACAGCAGCATCCAAGATGTCACCGAAAGCCTGGATCTTAGTTTTGACCCAAGAAACCCGTAATCCCAACGGCTCCGACTCCTCATTCAGCACCTCGAGGGCCCCCAAGAGGATGTCTAAAGTCTCCGCAAAGATGACCGCATCATCTGCAAAGTCAAGGTCCGAGATCTTGACATTCCCAAATGACGCACCGCAACTTGATCTCTCCGACATCCTCCCTAGAATCCAGTCCATACAAGTGCTGAAAAGTGTGGGGGCAAGTACACATCCCTGACGAACTCCAGTAACAACTGGAAATAAGTCAGAGATGGTACCACCACACTTTACAGCACTCTCAGTACCAGAGTAGAGTTCAGACATCAGATCGATCAGTTTCGGTGGCACCCCACGAAGACCAAGAATCCTCCAGAGGACATCCCGATTCACTGAATCGAACGCTTTACAGAGATCA
The DNA here is from genome assembly GCF_056783735.1 of Eptatretus burgeri. Lineage (NCBI taxonomy): Eukaryota > Metazoa > Chordata > Myxini > Myxiniformes > Myxinidae > Eptatretus > Eptatretus burgeri. The sequence goes on along the minus strand of NC_140975.1, from coordinate 52,790,621 downwards.
ACATAGGCTGCAAGCAGCCCCTGCCGAAACTCTCGTCTGCGTTCGGTGAGGACACAAAGTGCAAGGATACGGTCAATCGTTGACCTCTTTGGTGTAAAGCCTGACTGCTCTGGACGCTGGTGCTCAAGCAGATGGTGGCGAACCCTATCAAGAATTATTCGAGCAAAGACCTTGCCCGGCACTGAGAGCAGCGTCACCCCTCGGTAGTTGTTGCAGTCTTGGCGATCACCCTTCCCTTTCCAGAGAGGGACAACAAGGCCCCTCTTCCAGTCAGTTGGGATGATGCCTGTGTTCCAGGCAGAGCACAAAACTGCATGCAACGACACGAGTGCAGCATTTCCACCAGCCTTGAGAAGTTCGGCATGGATGCCACAGATCCCTGGAGCTTTGCCCCGTTTCAACTGGTTCACCGCAGCCCGTGTTTCCACAAGCGTAGGTGGACCACAGTTGATTCGAGGGTCAGCAACAGGGATTGTAACACCCTTGACGTCCAACTCGACAGTTGGGGGATCAGCCTGGTACAACCGCTCAAAGTAACCGGCCCAGCGGGCCTTCACTTCAGACTCCTCTGTCAAGAGCCTACCACTCTCTGCTCGAAATGCAGTGCTCCGAGGGATGGGCTTGGATGAACGTAATGCGCGAATTCCCCTGTAAGCGGGACGAGAATCACCTGTCCACAGGTGATGCTCTACCCCCTCACAGATTCCTCGCACATAGGCCTCCTTGTCCACCCTCAGTGCACGTACAGTTTTACGCCTCAGCTCCCTGAACAGCTCAGCTCTGCCATTCAGCCTGGCCCTGCGACTCTGGTCAATGGTATCCAGTGTCCCTTGAGAGACAAAATTCTTCTTTGCCCTGCGGTGAGCTCCAAGGCATCCACCGGCAACATCAAGGACGGTGGTCTTGAAGGTGCTCCACAACTCTTCAGGACCCCCCAAAGCACCCAGACCCCCCAAGTGTCCACTCAGCCTGTTCGCAAACTCCTCAGCTACTCTCTCATCCCTGAGCTTGGCAACATCCAGCCTCGACTGGGATGGTACCATTCTCCAGAATTTAAGGTGCAGCTTTAGAGTTGCTACAACAAGCCTGTGATCAGTATTGAGGAACTGAGCACTCCGGTAGACCCTGCAGTTCTGGATCATCCTCCAACGACCGTCAATGAGGACACGGTCAATATCCTTTGCCACACCGCCAGCGTTGGAATACCAAGTCCAGCGATGAGCTTGTGGGCGCTGAAACCATGAACCAGCCACCCTAAGTCCATGACTTCTTGCAAAGTCAAGGAACTTAGTGCTATTCTGGTTCATAGTTCCTGACCCATGGGGACCAACACACACCTCATAACCATCCCTATCAGTTGCAGTCGATGCATTGAAATCTCCCAAGACTAGAAGTATATCTCGTCTGGGGCAATGGTCAACCACAGACTCGAGTGTGGCGTAGAATGCATCCTTCACGGTGAGATCACTCGCCTCAGTCGGAGCATAAACAGAGACCAGGGAAATGACACCTAAGGAGTGACGAATCCTTAATCTCATAATACGCTCGTTGACCGGTGTTACCTCAATTATCATTGGGGTCAGCTTATTGGACACAGCTACAGCAACTCCTTGGGTATGGTAACCATCAGAGCGACCAGACCAATAGTAGGTGTAACCACCCACCATTATCTCGCTGCAATCCGGTCTCCGAACCTCAGAGAGAGCTGCAATCCCGATGTCCAAACGCTTGAGCTCAGATGATAACAGAGAGAGGTGATCATCCTCTCTTAGGGATAGGACATTCCAGGCACCCACCCGAAGGGACCGCCTCAGGTTAACCCAAGGAGACCGCCGTCTGGTGGACGACACCTCAGCACCACTCCGACACACTCTCCCGCAATCTGACCCAGGGATGTTACCCCGTGGTTTCCCTCCTATCAAAGATTGGGGGTCCCGAAGGCTTTGCCCCAATCCCGTCATCAGGTGAGCTGCCCTGCGAAGGGAAGCTGCACAGGAGGTACTCCCACAGAGTGGGTTTTCAGATTTTTTTGCGTTTTTGCGGAATGAAGGGTTTTACGGTGGCCGGAGTGCAAATCCTGCCACCAACATCCTAATAAGAAGTGACCCAACTGCAGGAGGACATCCGCAGACACATAGACCAATACAACATTTAATAAATCCATCGATACCCCGTCCCTTCGTGTGCAGCCTTTTGGCTGCTACACTGGCACTCATTTCACCAACCTCAGAAGGATGACAGGCTGAGTCAACTACCCCGGGTGTTAATTCAGCAGCCAACAGGGCTTGAACTCAGGATCACAGGATCCCAAGCTACCACCCTCACCGCTAAGCCAACACCAGGCTTAAATTTGCACCAGCGTGGTTGAGTTTTAATTGTAGTTTTAATTGTAAACCTCAAAATAATTCCTTCATCCAAAGTAAAGAACCTTAACCTGTAAGCAATTGACAGATTTCTCAACCACCCCGGATGCAAATTTTCATCGAAAACCAATTAAAGGTTGAAGAACATTTTTTTTTGCTTTTTTGACAATATACAGAATACCGTACTTCACAATTTTCAGGAACTTACTAAAAGTTTGAAAACTGCTGGTGATGTCATCTTACATGAGAAAATAATCAGCACACAGGTGAACAGGTAAATAATTGCTAAGTTGTCTTTGTAATCTTGATTATCCCTACCTTTTCTGCCTCTGAAGAATCTTTCATTGTGAAGAATGCTTTGATCTCTTGGCTTTTTGTGGTTGCTATCAGTTTAGCCATGTGCACGCTTCCTGCAGGCTTCATATCAGATAAGCCACCGTGTGAAATGGAGAAGTTCCGCAAGCAGGCGCGTGCGCGCGTGCGCACACACACACACACACACACACACACACACACACACACACACACACACACACACACACACACACACACACACACACACACACACACACACACACCAATGTTACTGCATATTCTAGCTAATAAGTTTCACTTTATTCAGCCAACTGCATGAACCCATTCAAATATGGTGGTCGTATGGCAGCTTAGCTGCCGGGGTAGCTATCATTTCTTGAAGCGTGACTGTGTCGCTGATGCAGTGCCCCTCTACCAGTACACACACTGGAACTGGTACTCATTTCGCCGACCTCGGAAGGATGACAGGCTGAGTTATCCCCCTGGTGTATTAATTCAGCGGCCGACAGGGCTTGAACTCAGGATCCTAGGATCCCAAGCCACCACCCTAACCACTGAGCCAACACCAGGCTATTCAAATATTATGCTGAGCATTGGTCACTACATCTGAGTTTGGACATAGAATTGCCATCGAGACGGTGGTTCAGAGTACGGCTGCTAGATTGCTCCCAAGGCTAGCTACACAAAGCTACGAGGAGCGGATGAAGGAGACAGCACTTTAAACATTAGAAAGGAGGTGGATATGAGGGGATCTCATTAAGATGTTTAAGATAACGAAGGGTATAAAAATAGAATGCTGAAGTTTTTTTTACTTAGCAGAATTAACAGCGATGGGACCTGCGGCCATAGTTTTGAAGGTAAAGTGATTCACCACCATCTCAGATGGTCCCCAATCCAAAACCATGATCTTTTTGACCCTCGTTAACCCCACCTCAATCGCTTCTCCTTCCAAATTTCCAGTTCTCCCTTCTGAGAGTTTCCTTCTGTATCCATGTTGTCCACTCCGTGCATCCTACCCCCCCCCCCAATTCCTCCCCACACGCATTGTTAGTCTGCCTCGTTCGATATTGGCCTTCAACCCTGCTGTTGGTGTTTCCTCCCTTTATGTTTGCTGTTGCATCCTGATCTATTCAGTGTACTAATTACTAGCTCTTCCACAATCCTTGACCATGTGCTACACAAAAGAAAGGAGAGTTAGTACGTTAACGCAGGAATATTTCAATCAGTGAGTGCTTAATATGCATCCAATGGTTTCCCTGGAAAGGTGATGACAGCAGAGACAGAGGATGGTTGTTTTAAACTATAAATGGATGGTGCCTAGAAGCAGTGGGGATAGAGGGGTAAATGAGTGCTGGCAGGATTGCACAGGCTTGATGGGTCCAACGGCTTCCTCCTGTGTATCATTCCTTGTGTGAGCTTGTGGACAGGTTTCGTTATCTTGAGAACAGCAGATATGTCGAAAAATAAAATGAACATGACGCCCTATTTCGGGATAAATTTTTTTTGTTTCATTTGTATTTTACTTACCAACATAATAAACACGATAACTGGCATTTTACGATCTTTTATCACATCGTGAGACATGGATTGACAGTTCAAATCTGCGACATTTCATGGACGAACAGAAACTTAAACCTGGTACCCGAGAGTAATTTCCTGTCAAATTTGATTTGAACAAGCTGTGGCTGTTGGTTTCTAAAATTAGAAGAACGCGTTTTCTGGGAGCAGCGTTAATGAGTGCTGCTCGAGTCCGCAGAGGACAGCTTGATATGGATTTTCCTCATCCGTCCCCCCCCTACCCCTACAGGGAAGCCGAGACAACATGACGGCTCTGTTGATCTGCTTTTCCAACCCTGAAGTCTCACTCCCCGACGTCCCTGGGTGCAAAGAGGCTGACACAGGTGTGCAGAGCAAACCAGGAGGTAACATACAATCACTGTATCCATTGTGCGTGGACTGTGTATTACGGGAATTGTTTTCCCACGAATATTATCAAAAAGGACTGCTACCGGTTGAGTCAGATGGATGAAGATTTGTGAACCAATTGTTATTTGTAAACAAAGAAAAACAATTTTACAGAATGATCAATAATAGTGGAATCGCTTGGTTTCTCCAAGCCCCGTTGCAGATGCATTCACTGCGTTACATAACCGGAGAGTTCATAGCAATGATGCCCCGCGCAGTGTTACTTCAATTTAAACCAAATAATGATTCTAACGATCGTCACAAAAAACAAAATCCGGAAGCTTGTAGTGCTATTGTAGTAGTTCAGAAGCAGGCCTGAACAGCACGCTTAGACACCACGCCACTGAACCTTGATTTAAATTGTAGTACGTGCTGCAAAACTGGAGGCTCGTGGAAGTATTATGAAGGTGATTTGTGTTATACAGTCTTGAAGTATGACCGTTTTTACAGCCATTTTTCCCTGCTGTGCAGGGGTTTGGCTTTTTCTTGAGGCAATGTTTTATGGCTGGATGCCCTTCCTGACGCCAACCCTGGTCGCCTCTTACGACACACAGGGATGTGGTACACCTATTCTAACCGGGGCATACACCGGGACCAGTACACTGGCACTCATTTCGCCGACCTCGGAAGGATGACAGGCTGAGTCAACCCCCTGGTGTTAATTCAGCAGCCAACGGTGCTTGAACTCAGGACCCTGGGATCCCAAGCCGCCACCCTAACCACTAAGCCAACACCAGGCTTACAGTCTTGAAGTATACAATTCAATTTAAAAAGAGGTTTAAAGACGTATAAATAAATAAATTCCGGGTTTACTGCCATTTTCCGCAGTGTCTGTTACACCACAAATTGATTACACCACGAAGGAAAGGAAGACAAATTTACCCGTGCGAAGAGCGCTTTAACCTCAGCGTTGCCCAGGTGACAAAAAGGGAATTGTAATACCCTCTACCACGACCACCATATGGCACCACAATGGCCATGTGGTGTACATTTATAAAAATAATTTATGCACCCTCCACACCCCCGCGTGAGGCCGTGGCCACATAGCCTATGCTACCCACACACAAAGTTGTATTTGTACCCTGTGTTTGGAGTTTGTTACTTAAAAGATGTGGCCATGCATAGAACACATAGAGAGACAGAGACAGAGACATAGAGATTGTTGCCTTTCCAGACAGTCAGAGGGATGGACATGAATCAATTGCTTAACCCTGATTTTTGCATCGCATGCATGGGTAATTACTATAATACAGTCGTGGCAGCCACAGTGTGAGTTCCAAATTTTGAGATTTTAAGTCAGAATTTTGGATAATTCAGACACCCTCATTGTTTTTTTTCATTGAGTGTGCTCTGACCTCTTGCTTGAGATTCAGAGGATCTATCCTTCGTTAATTTAGCAGAAGGATCATTTCGAGGTTAGAGTGGTCAGGATGGAAGCCAAGTTTGCTGTGTTGGTTTGAAGAGAATCAGACAAGATGTAGGACTTGAGGTCTTCTGTGAGTGTTGAGTCAATTACCTTGCTGATGGAGAAGAAACTAATTGGTTTGTGGTTAAGAGTGTTAATCATGGTGGCATACCTGTAGGTAAATCTGCAGAAGGTCATAAAAACTGCCATTTCAGTTTGTTTTTTTAAGTCCAAGGGTCTAGACTTATGGAGGAGCAGAATGACAAAGGGTGGCATGTTCACAAAGTTGTAGCATATATTGGGGGGGGGGAAGGGGGGAGGGGTTGGCAGTACACAAGGAGGAAAAAAACCCCCAAAACGACGAGCAATGGCCTGGAGAGGACCAGAATGGGAAAGAAATCCATGTGTGTAGAACAGATCAAAAAGATCATGAATATGCATGGGCGAGCGCAAAAGGTAGTGATTGGCAGCACATTTGAAAGACTGAAGTGAGGATGATGAGACAATGGACACAGGCAGACAATTCCACAATCAGGAGAATAAGGGGACAGATGAATGCAAATGAGCAACCAATTTAGACTCTGGGAAGGTAAGAATGTAAGAGTTATTGGAAGAATGCATGTGACCTGGGGTGGCTTGAGGAGGGCATAGGTCGGAGAGGGCATAAGGCGCAAGGCCAGATATGTGCTTGTGTAAAATAGATCCCACCAACCTGTCGCTGGTGGAAGAGTGACAGTGCTAAGGAACGGTATCTGGAATGGCAAGGTGTGAGCTAGGGGCACCAGCCCAAAAAGGGAATACTCAATCAAACTGTGAATGAAGGTCTTGTTGGTTGTCAGAAGTTCTAGTTGGCCAAGGAAAGACCTTGCATGACGAAGGATGCCCAGGCGGCAGCGGGGTTTTGGAGGCCATCTTGGAAATGTGTACGGTGTGCCCAAGAAAGATCATGGCTGATGGTGAAAGTTGGGGTGCAGAGATGCCAACTTTTGGAAATCAGAATTAGGGAGGATTTGCAACCGACACCAAATAATGTGCGCTAAGCGCACATCTCGAGCGTGGAGCGCTCGACCCTAAGGCGGGCCCTGGAAGCTCTGGGGTTCTAGACGCTCTCTAGTGCCCTCTGAGCCCTATTTTGGAGCATTTAACATTTTAAGAATTCCCACTTTTTGAACAAAAAAAGGGGAAAATTGTGCACTTTTTAATGTTACATGTATGTTAATATTAGTAAGTTAGGGGACAATCAAAGATTAACAAAAAGCACAAAAGAAGCAATATTTTTCTTACCTTACTGGCTGGTACTACTGCTGCTTGCTTTTTCCATGGCAGCTTTGCTGAGTGACAGCTGTGTGGCTCTTTTAGCCCTTCTGATTATGTCTTTGCTGTATTCTCTCTGGTAGCAAGGGGTGCTATGAGCTAGTTTTTCAATTAAGAGAGCTTCCAGGGTTTTGACACTCAAATTGGGACGAAATTCAGTATGATTCTTCCGTACAAGACTGAGTGCCCGCTCACATGATGCGTTTGAATGAGGAATGACCAAGATTCCCTTCATCACTTTGCTCAAATTAGGATACTTCTTGGCACCAGTGCAGGGATCTGTGAGCTGTGAAATCCGATGCCACTGCTCATCCACTCTCACTGTCTCAGTAGCAATTGTAGCTATGGAGCCGTCTGCCTGGTAGTGAGCGAATTCACTCTCAAGACTGTCTATGTCACTATCACCGCCACTGAACAGACAGGGGAATTTCTTGATGAAAAACTCCACACAGTCAAACCCCACTTCTTGGTGTAGCTTAACATCCAGCACCTGAGCATGCTTGGCTAATTCATCATCTAGCGGCCAGGTTTTGAAGATGTAATTGCAGGCTTTCACATAATATGAGCGAACTGCACTGAAGAAACCTTGGATGTCTGACTCACTCAGAGTGAAGGTGGATTTCTTGAGACTCCTTTGTTCCCTTATATACAGTTTGGCATCGTTCCCAATCATGAGGTCCTCATCATTCTTCTGATGATTTCTGTCAGAGAAGGGTACATTTACCAGAGCAACCGATGACACCGATGGTTTCAAAAACCGTACGAAGATATCTTTCAGAAGACCATTCAATTCTCCGTGCAGGAGATGAATACAGGGTTCGTCTCTTTGGAGCAGAAGATTCCCCTTCTCAAAAAGCTTGTTAGCATATCGAAGGAAGAAACAATAGAGTTTTGTTTGTGGAGACAAGAACATCCTGTTGACATGTTTTTCTCTGGATTCCTGCACAGTGTTTGAGGAAGATGCGCTTTTAGTTGTAGAACTCGTAGTACACTTAGCCGCAGGGTGATCACACTTGCGTTTACTGCCAGCAGAAGAGGTCAGACTCGTAGTACCAGATCCAATTTTACGTTTGAGGAGAGGGCTTGAGGTAGGTGCAGCCAAGGAAGAAGACCTCTGATTCGAAGGTTTTGCTGAGCTTCTATCAAGTGATTTGGCAAAAGCAGAACTTAACTTGGGTCCTTCTTTGCCTGTAGATGGGACTATCACAGTCTTTCTCGACTCTGAAGGGATCTGCTTTGTAGATGAACGTGATGAAGGGCCGGTGATGCTACCTGCTCTCAGCATTGGTTTTGGTGCTGTCCCTGCTGTCTTCTTCGCAGCAGATACTGCAGTGGTAGTGGTGAATGCTGCTCCACGAGTGCTTGATCCTGCAGTGCCAGTACTGGCAGTAGATACAGTGCCGTCCTTCTTGCTCGTTGTTAGAGTCTTGGCTACAGTTGGTTGCATTTTTCTTCGCACTTCTTCTTTGAAGAAGAGGCGAAGTGGCTCCCACTGTTCAATCAGCCTGTCTAGGCACTGACCAAGGGACAGCCACCTTGTTGCGACATGCTTCAGAATCTTGTGTGTCAGGGCATCACAGAGTTCTTGCAGTGCTTTCACTCCTTTGACGCGTTTACTACTTTTGTCCAAGTAGTAGTAAATATCGATGAGAAAGTCATCTAATTCAATGGGTAAGGCCTGAGCCGCCTTCTTGGCCGTATTGTGCATCATATGGGAAGGGCATCCCATGATGTAGCACTCTGGATTTTGTTTGTGGATATAAGCAGCGACTCCTTTGTGCTTGCCCACCATGACAGAGGCATTATCAGCACAAAAGGAAACACAATTTCCCCACGGAATTTTCCTGTCACTGAACTCATGATCAAGCAGTTTGAAAATGTTTTCTCCAGTGGAATCTTGTTTGCACGCAGGCAAACTTAGCAAACCTTGCTTCACAATCCCAGCACTGTTGTCATAGTACGAAATCAGGACAGGATATAGCTGGGCCTCACCACTGTCATTGCTACTGTCTGTAGCTAGGCTAAATGGAGCTAGTCTAGCAATATCGGCAATAGATGAAGCAGTAACATTTGACAACTCACCAATTATTGCTGAAGTTTTTGTTCTTGCACATCCATACTTTGAAGCAACTTTTGAATCTGGAAACATCTTTTGAAATAGAGGTCCAGCATGATCTGAGACTGATATGGGCAAGTTATGTTCCACAATAAATCCACTAAAGAGAAGTTCCGCTCGGGTAACATCCTCTTCCTCGCTTGTCCCTTGTTTGGTGAAATAATTCAGAAGTGTACCGGTACTGTACATTCCGGTGCTTCCGAATATCATCGCGACCTCCGTGCTCAACTGAAATATCAACGCTGCATACTGTACAATACGCATGATGAATTCCTCTTTCAGACTTTCGAATACACGGGTATTGGAGACTGTATTCGGTCTTGTACTTCTGAGACCATTTCTTGGTCTTCGTAAGCTTCTTTTCTGCCATTTCGTAATCAACATCGAGGGCTTGAAGCATCGGTAACTTCGAAGTCGATGTTCCACAGCTGCAGCGCGACTCGTAGAACTCTAGCGGCTGTTAAACACCGCACGGTGGTCGCGACCGCCGGGCTGGTACGGGGCCCAGCTGCATGCGGTGAGCGTATCGCATGCATATACACTGTGCATACATACCGCATGCACTGTATTGCACACATACCGCATGCACTAAATCTCAGTGCATGATCGCATAAGCGAGATCCAGACCCAATGTTTCGCTGCTCCTCATTGGAATTTGCAATTTTTTACGTACAATTTGGTAGCAGCGAACGTTATGGAGTTACCACATGCTATACGTAGCAGACGATGCTTTTCATTCAATTCTCATACTAGTACATTCTGATTAGTGAACAGTGCAAAAATATCAAAATTTCGGGAGGATAAGGATAGTGATCGTAAGGGCGGGAGTTTGGGTGAATTTTCGGAAGCCTCCCGATGAAATCGGGAGGGTTGGCATCTGTGGCCGGGTGATCTGTGAAGTTGGAGTGCAGACCTCTGAAAGTGTTGGAACAGAGGGTTAGAGCAGGAGATGCATACACAGGAGAACACTGGTGGGGACTGGGGAGCAGGGACTGGGTGTGTGAGGAGAGTGATGTGTGCTATCTCTCACTGCCGGTCCGATCACATTTCTTTGAAGCTCGTTCAGCAATGTGGAGTCCAGCATCTTGTACAACTGTGAGCAAGGGGTTGTTGAGTACGTGGAGTTGGCATGGACTGCATGTGCAGGTCGGAAGGTTGGATTTGATGTGAGTTTGGAGTGATCGGATACATAGCTGTGTTATTGAGCTGTGAGCAGGGAGAGTGATGGAAGTGTTGGGGGAGGTGAATTGAAAAGATGACACGACAACGAATTGTATGGGGGCAGAGGGGCAGAGGTTGGAGAGAAGGAGAGGCGTTATGTAATGTATCGGTAATAGAAGGCGAAGGCGAGGAAGAGGATGGTGAAGAGGACAAAATTTCCTTTTTCTCCCTTTAGGTTTTGTGAACGATGGAAGGTTTTATGTACTGATGGCATCAGTGCTGGTTGCTAATGAGATTTGTAGATCCCCAGGTGTATCTCCAACTTCGCAGGGAAGAAGCTTACTTAAGACGCAAAGGAAAGGATTGAGAATCTGAGCTTTTTCAGAAAAGACAGCATTCAATTATTCCACCTTACCAATGAACAGTATCCACGTGTCCATTGTGACTCCTGCCTAAATGAGCCAAGGGACAGAAGAAGGTCTGAAGATCACCTGACCCATTGCCACGAATACTACCACGGCAGTAAAACGGTGGTAAACTTCCGGAATTTATTAATTTCTATGACTTTTACAATTTTTAATTTATTTACATTGAATTGTATATACTTGAACCCTGTAGAACACAAATCACCTTCTTAAAGGGGACCCAAACGCTCGGACCGCCTCGATGTTAATCTCTACCTTGATATCCTACAAAATAGATACGATGCCTTTTTCCGATTTCTGAATTATAAAATGGGTAAATTTGTGACTTAAAAGTCGAAATCTTCTCCTTCAGATTATCCGTGACATCGCATCACGAAGTGGATCATCATACCCGTACCGTCTCCGGGTTACATCGTAGTACGATTGAACTCAAACGGCGAATAGTTTTCGATATTCCATAAGTATGCCGTGTCGATGCGTCCTTGGTGCTTGGAAGTAACGCAAACCGAGATGGTTTCATGTTGCACCAATGGCTGAAAGACCCGAAATTTTGCAGAAATTGGAAGAGGTTTGTCTGAAATACCCGAGTGTGGATCAGGCCGACAAAATGTTCGCTTGTGTGCTCGGAACATGTTACAGAGGACTGTTATGGAACAAGAGATGGCTCGATGCGATGGTTATCCACCACAATCGAGAGAGGATGTCGACACCGTGATTAAACGGAAGAAACAGCCGTCGTTCGAAACTGTAACAGCATCTCCACCCAGCTACCAGCACATGGACACGGACGATTTGAGCGGTAGATCAAACACCTGGTCCCATTGCCCGGCAGTTACCACAAGAGCACCTGAAAATAATTATCAATTATCAACACAAATTTCTACAAATCAAATGAACCACCATCTATTTATCGTGGAGAGAAAGTTTGTGTATGTATCATCATCTACTCCTCCGAGAGCATTTGACCGAGGATGCTAAAACTTACAGGGTACCCCCTCTGTCCACAATCCCCCATCAACCATCACCACCATCATACCCATCACCACCCCTCACCCTCTCCACCATCCCCCATCAACTATCACCCCCCACAATACCACCACCACACACTCCCTCCCCCCGAGCACCACTCCCCCATCCACTGGGGCAGGACATCGACACCTCACGGACATGACTGTGTGACATGGCACGGACATGGAAACAAATGGCGTGCCAGGAAAGTATGAAATGGGACGATCCCGTAACATGGAAGACACCTGGTCAGCCTGCGATGGTGGACAAAGCATATTTTTTCCCCTTCAATTATCAGACCATGATTAATGATTCTCAATGGTTTTCAGAAAAGAAAAAAAATTTGTCTATGGGTTTCTCTTTAATACTTCCAGGAACGTCCAGTTTTGCAGTACTTGGACATGTTGAATGGGGGTGGTGTATAAAGGAGGTGTATAAGACTGTTTTAATATCGCTGAACTTCCAGAATTTTATCTAGACGATCCTTCAAATCATTATTTTATTAAAATTGAAGTGTATATTCTTGTAACACTGCATGGGGTAATGTGATCTATGAACTCTGTAGTTATTATGTTGAATGAGGCAGACTACCAGCCCTCTGGGCAATCTTGTTCCAAGCATGCAACACGTTCTTCTGCCACATACCTTTATTTGGGCGGTGTATAGGCAACTGACAGCTCGGTATACGCCAAAAAAAAAAAAATAAGCCAGGTTATGTGCATGAAACAAAAACGTACCTACTGCTGATAATTCAAAACTCCTCACTACACTGGAAAACGTGGGGACAGGAATACTGCACTGTGAATGGTGGAGACTTGTAACACCGTCCCTCACCTGGAGGAGGCGCTACACGATACACATTTACATTTGCGATCCCCTCACAACCCCCCGCCCCCCCTCCCCCAAGACCACCGGTAAAGATAAAAACACCCCGATGCATTAATCGGGGTCATGCTGATCCTCTGTAGCAAGTCTCAATGTAATCAGCCCAGAACTGTAGAAGGAGTAGCGTGACACACGCACGCACGCACGCACGCACGCACGCACGCAAACACCGGTCCGTGAATTATCGTAAGGATGCCAATGAAAGCTGTGTATGTACTGTGTACAAGTAAACAATGGAATGTTGTTAATGCTGATCAAAGTTGCATCCATTCTCTGTTGGTTTTCTTTTTCAGATGGTGAAACGTAGTGATGTTTTGTCAATAGCGCCACGGGCTATCTCATCGAGGTTTGTTCATTTTCTAACAAACAGAATACCAATTTAAAATGTGAGAGAAAAACACAATACCGTCTAGTCTCTGTACATAAAATTACAGATATTAGCTCCATCTTTACAGTCGGTCCAACTGCAGTTCGGGTGTTTTGTGAATGAAGATGCTTCCAAAATTAGGTGTGTGAGAGAAGGTGCCCTATTGGTGAATCCCATTTGTTTTTTGACAAAGGTAAGCAGAAATGTTTAAGTGATTTAATAATGGGGCCTGATATTGGAAGCTCTTCTCGCTCGTCCTTCCCCTGGCTCCGTGGGTCTTTTACACACATTGCTGTTGTTGCTGTCATAGTGGCTGTGGTTGTTACCTCCACCACTGAAGGTGAATGGAGGTCGTTTTTACCCCTGTCTGTCTGTTTGTCTGTCTGTCTGTCTGAACAGCATTCGTTTCTCAGAATGTTGTGAGCGGATTAGGTTGAAACTTGGTGGACACGTTAGGTGTGTGACAAGTAAGAACTGATTCGATGTTGGTGAAGATGTGGATCCGAGAAATTTTTCAGTGATTCTTCACTATTGAGTGATGGGGTTGAAAACGATATATAACACGATATCTCAAAAAGTTATGCACTGGTTTGGACGAAACTCGGTGGACACTTTGGGCATGTTTGACGATGAAGAATTTACTCGATATCGGTGAAGATCCAAAACCGGATACGAGAATTTTTTTTAAAAGCGATTCTTCACCATTGAGAGATTGGGCTAAAACGATATATATATATATATATATATATATATATATATATATATATATATATATATATATATATATATATATATATATATATATATATATATATTGCACGATATCTCAAAACGTTGTGGACGGATTCAGATGAAACTTGGTGGACGAGTTGGGTATGTGACGAGAATAAGTCAATTTGATTTTGGAGGTCAAGATCCGGCCTATCTGTGAGATACAAAACGTAAACTGTTCAGCCTGGTGGATGTATGTGCACTACCGAGTGCCGTTCCAGTTGTTGTTCTTGTTTGTGTGCTCCTTCCAGGTACTTTTGTAAAGGTCTCGATCGCTTCGACAATTATTACTATATTTAATTTTGTGTGCCCCTTTCTTGTCCTTCAAGCTTTTTTCTAAAGGGTGTCTGTTGTCCTACCATTGGAACCGCTATATTGAAGCTCCAAGTGTTACTTCTTCCTCTTCCCTCCTGGAAATATGGGCATTTAAAAAAAATTTTAAACAGGCAATTAGATTATGATTAAACGGAGGTGATTGTTTGTTCCAAGTAATTTGGTTATTCGTTTTCTAACGGTACCATTTTTATTATTCTACAACAGGAGCAAATCTTTGGAATAAAGTGTGACAGACACATGGACGGAAGCTTCTCCTTTTATCAATCGATGTTTCACAATTCAAAAGATCATAATATTTTTTCTAAGAACTGTTTGCTAAGTTTTGCAAATTAGAGATTTGCGAGAATGGAAAACTACCCTTCATGAAGGCGACTGGTGGTGTGTGTTGGTGAACAATTCGAACAGCGGATAATTGAACGAACAGAACATTCATTGAAGTATTGGAACTGTCATGGGAAGCAAGTAGAAGATGATGTTTTGGGCGTTAACTCTACTTTTGCTCCAATGAAAGGTGAAAACATCCGCTGCTCCTTGCTACTCATGCTGGTGAGCATACTTCGATGAACGTTCTCTTGATTCCAAGCATTATAAATTTGGTCGTGTGAAACTCATTTGCACATCGTTTGAACGTTACGAATCAAGTGTGCTGTCCACGATGGGGCTGTGAACACAGAGAACTGATTCTGGATCATATGGGAAGAGAGTCAATGGATTTCACAGAATCTTGTTGCACTCCCCTCCTGTCCACCAACGTATACCGGCAGACGGGACGCCCATTTAACGTCCATCAGAGGGACGGGCACACACATTGATTAATCACCCTACCTGTGAAACACCAGGTTTACAGATGGTGAAACGTAGTGATGTTTTAGCTGGGTCGAGATTCAAACCCAGGTGGAGTGTCAAGTGTGGAGGCAGCACACACCATATTTACTCTGCACATCAGTGGTATAACTTGGCCAGGGTTAGGATCAAACCGCCGACTTCCTTGACTTAGAGCGGACACTCTGTCCATAATGCTGCTAAGTCTGGTTAAGTTGGAATCCAGACTCTGCCCTGGCTTTTACATTATATGGAATTTAAGATGTCAAGCAGAGGTGGTGAATCGGTCTTCGTTGGCTTCAGTATTAATCGCAAAATAAACGTTTTGGCCGTCAGCTTTAAAATTCAGGTTAAAGTGGAAAATAAATGTTGCAATTCTCTATCGTGTCGGCACAATCGGCAGGACGTCATGACAACGACAATTTCTGTTCATTTTCAGGGAAGAACGACCCGTGGCTGAGAACACATTGTTCAAGATTCTGAAGGAATTTCGATTCTTCATCAAACTATATTTCACTTTCAAACAAATACAATTTCTTTTCGAATACTCCTTTGCGGTGTTTGTATAAACGAATGTAAATCACAACATTGCTTTGCTGTACATTGTTCTTCTTGCATTTACATAAATGAATGCAAAATAGTTTATTCCGTTAGTTTGTGAAATTCCTCGTTGGTCTGAGGTTGTGGTTCGAATCGATTAGTTCGATTGATGTTGGCTAAGATATTGCAGAGACAAACTGGAATTTTTTTTAAAAATCTCGTTAAAAAGCCGATGGAGTTGAGTTGCTGATCTTCACCATCACAAGAAGAGTACCTTTTGTTTGTTTGACCCTTTGCCTAATTGAACAGTTTGCCTTTTAAGATCATAATACATTTTATTTTGCACTATTTGTCGAAATAATACGGCTTATTGAAGTTGATGAAAGAAATTAGAAAAGGTTCAACTGCACAAGGCGAATTTGGCTTTATTCTCAATTATCAAAATACATTTCATTTGATTGTTTGCATTGTAAGTCTTTGCTTCTTTTTTTTGATACAAAGTCAAGGATTGTGGAACAGCTGGGACAGAATGGATCATGCGGTAACAGAACAAAAGGAGCAGCAGAAAGAGAGGGAGTGGGGAGAGGGAGGAGTGACATACCAACAGCAGGGTTGAATGACAAAATAGAGGGAGACTTGGACAAACAAGGAATGGGATGAGGGCTGAGGGAGGATGTATGCGGTTTAATAAGATGGATACTGAAGCAAACTCTCAGGAAGGAAAAACGGGATATTTGGAAAGAGGTGGGCATGGGGCTTGGGGGTTGGGAGGGGGGGTGGTTAACGAGGGGAGAAA
Source organism: Eptatretus burgeri (assembly GCF_056783735.1). Classification (NCBI taxonomy): domain Eukaryota; kingdom Metazoa; phylum Chordata; class Myxini; order Myxiniformes; family Myxinidae; genus Eptatretus; species Eptatretus burgeri. The sequence goes on along the minus strand of NC_140975.1, from coordinate 52,774,032 downwards.
AGATCATGATTTGGGATCTGTGATGGTGGTTAAGAACTGTTTTGAAGACCTGGAGATTAGTTCCACAGGTGGGAAGAAAGAGGAACGAATGAGTGGAGGTGGGCAGTGATTCTGGATTTTGGGAGTTTCACGAGAGGAGGGTTTCCATGTGCCCCCTGCATAAACCTGGGAAACATGGAAAGAGTAGAGGGTGCAAGGCAAGAAAGGAGGTGGTAGTAGTTCAGCTAGACAGAGAGACCACAGACCTGTCTGCAATGTGAAAGTAATCGGCCCATAGATTTCCATGGCATCAAGCTGAGCAAAGTATGAGGCAGCGGTGCCAACCAGGTGGGGAGATCAAAACTCCAATCTGTGTATGAAGGCCTTGTTGGTGGATAAGAGTTCAGGTGTGCCAAGGAAGGACTTTGCACAATAGAAGTTGCCCAGTCAGCGACTGGCAATCATCGCACATTTTGTATTTTGAAAGGGACACAACGAACTTCAATTATTTAGGCTGTGAAATCATGTCTGTTAAAACATTTTGTATCATGGGTCGTCAGGATAGCTTATCGGTGTGTGCACTCACCTTTGAGCTGTCTTAACCGGATTTGAATCTCGACCCAGCTCTAAATTGTCACTGGTATTTTTTTGCGCAGGGCGATGAATCAGTGTGCACTGTCCCTCTGATAGACATTAAACCAGAAGACCCATCTGTCAGCACTTGCTGATAGATGTTAAAGATTTGTTTCATGAAGAGTATTGCCAGCATGCTGAACAAATTACAAATTCCCACCCAAGTTACCCTCAGTTGAATGTCGGCCCTGGCTCGCCGGTTTTTGAAAGACTTCAGCTAAAAACGTTCCTTGGCTAACTCCAAAAGAAGGTTGGAATAATTGAAGCCATAGTAGTTGTAGTAGTAGTCGTCTTTGTATGGCACAAAAGTAAATTTCAAACTGTGTTCTCCAATAAAAAAAATTTTCGCCTTTTAATACTTGATTTTGGCAAAAAAGGACAAACCAAACTTTTAAATTATAATAACTAGAAACACCCGCCCACAGAAATGGGAGCAGCAAGGAGGGAGGACGGGCAACAACTTTCATTTGGAAGTGACCATCCCAACCTCGTAGAACGTTTCAATTCACCCTAAGTACAAGCACCAAGTTTCAACACATTTCTTCTCACAAATAAAAAACAGAGACATGTGTTTCAACGCATCTCCCCCTCCATCCACCGCACGTTAAAGATGACTGTCATTTTCATTACACTATAACACAAATATTTGGCTTATTTTAGAACTATTTGAACAACTTCCAGGAGTTCGATTTATTTTTTTATGACAACATCCAATTTTCTGCCAGTTATTCTGTCCAGCGATGCAGGAGCACCTTAGCAGGTATGGTAATTCACCCACTTCTTTTGATCATTCCCCATGTTCACAAACATACACCCAAATTATATATCGTATGATGGTGAAAACATAAGTTGAACATCAAAATGTGCTAACACTGTTTGTCAACCACTGGTATATTAATGAACCTTGACTATAACCTGTAATTATATGCAGCGATTTAAGTGTATTGTACTTCTGGTTCTGCTTGCATTGTTCAATACACAGCCATCTGGCAAGCAACGCCTTGGTCATCCAGGTCTCCTCTTTTCGTAATTATTCCGCCACCGCACTCGTTCCTGATCTATCGTATGGTGGCAGCGGTGTTTGACTCCTAAAGCACCCAGATAGGATAAGAGCACATTTTCATCGATGAGCCGGCAACCGCAGCGGAGATGCCTGTGCAGTGTGAGGCTGCACCAGCCGAGGTGTATGACGCCACGTCCGCTGCGGTGGGCGTGTCCGCACAAAATATTCTGATTTGAGGTTTAACGCTTGTTATTTCAAATTTTAATTCAAGAATCGTTAACGGTGGGGTCACGTCATGTGTGACAGGTAAATCTTGCAACGAAGGTGCTTGTGAAAGTCCACGGGCCCACTTAAACACCTGTTGTTGCGATCCCCAAGGAAATTAAATTGAGGACAAAACATGAAATTTGCTTAATATTTTATTAAACCAACGGACATGCAGTTTATTACCCTGCTTGCGTGAAGTTAAATGTGAGGTTAAACAATTGGTTCACTTCTGTCTGTCTGTCTGTCTACAAACGTTAGTATATGGTTGAGGAACAACTTGATTTCAATTGATTGTTGTATTTTGAACAAGAATCAGAAAACAAAGCTGCAGTTTAACAGGACTTTGTCTCTCAATTCGGCCTGACCGTACATGCGCAGAGAGGAGTGAGATAATATTGTTACGGATCTGGAAACCATTTGCATTCAACATACAGATGTCCCAAAAGTCAGTTATGTCATTATGTATGTGTGTAGTCAGATCCCCTTTTGTCTGGTGGGAGAATCAAAGGCGTGCGTTGCGATTTCTTTTAGTTAGGTTGTTACATCTAACAAGCCATCTCCCAACCATCCCATCTGCATGAACCTTCGGCCCATCACGATCCACCACCAACCAGCTGCCTTCTAGCACCCTGACGTGCCAAGGCAAGATCTCGCGGTTCTGGTTTCTCGGCTCCCACAAACATTGTAACTCTTTCACGACGACCTTTGGTACATTGATACTGTTGCTTGACAAGTACGAACCCTCGTGGAAGAGTGGGTGGGGTTTCCCAGCAGGGGCCGAAACCCCGCCCAGGAAGGATGAGTCCATGGGAGCCTGCCCAATCAGGGCGGGGAGTGACGTCTGTTCGAGCGAGCCCCGTCCCGTTGAGGGAGGTCCATACAAATTCCCGAGCACTCTGAAGCTGAGGTGGTTTTTTTTGGGTGGGGGGTTGTTACGAAGGTTGTTCGGAGGTTTTCGACAGGGTTGTTGTTGAGCGTGCAGTTCTTTTGAAGCGGAGGGTTGAGCAGAAGGTTGTGAAGGCGGCGAACGTGTCTCTGCTGGCCCTCTACAAGGAAAGGAAAGAGCGACCCTGACCCCCCTCCGTGGACCCCGCTATTCACCACCCGAGCTCCACCACGAACCACGAGTCCCACACGTGCGACTGGGGACCAAACTAACGACCTTTGTCAGGTGCCGCATCATGGAGCACCCCCTTCCTCCGACGGTCAGGTACCCAGCCAGACTCTGTCCCCCAGCTTGTCTCTCTTCTCGGCTGCGAGGGTCCAATAAAGAACTCTGGGTTTATTTTCATTTGTGTGTGTGTCTGCGTGTGGGTCCGTCTGTAAGTAGAACTGAATGAGTGTTTTTGGATCATTGTAAATATTCCTTGCTTGCATATTCGCGTTAAGTCTTGCCTTTGTCTTTTACTGTAAATAAAACTTGTTAGAAATGTTCCCAGTCCATTTCCGTCCCTTCTTGTATTGGTCCAGCATGGTTCGAATCTGGGTTTAGCCGGGTTTTATACCCGATAATCCGTTCATTCCAGCCGGTACGGCTTTGGCAGTTTCCGCTCGGCTGCACACAAACCAGAATTGGTAGTTGGAACTCTACCGCAGTCAGTAGAGTGACTCGGTTAGAGCAAGACGTGCTGAGGGCGTGGTTTCCCCGGTAGTCGAAATCGCGTAGTTAATTAGGTAAATTGGTTATCGACAAATAGACCCTATGCTACGCAGTTGAAATATTGGTGACCACGGTCGGTTCAGCGACCCCGCCACGTCACGGAATTATGCGGAGCGACTGCCTACAATTCCAGAGAGTCCGGTGGGGATCGATGTAACTTCCCGCACCTAGTGGTCATTCTCGCCACTGGCCTCTGGCCCGTAACAATATATTTACTCTGTCTGCCTGTCTGGCAGTCAAACAAAATTGAAAATAATTCCAAACAGGAAACTTACTGTTGTTAAGGACATCATAAAGGACACAAACAGCCTGCATGAAGAACTAATATAATGTGTTAGATAAGGTGGTGTGGAAACGCTGCACCAACTGCGGTAAACTTCTGAATTTTTTTTCTACAACACTTAATTTTCTTAAATTATTTTGATTGAGTTATATAGTTGGACACTGTAGAACATAAATCGCCTTTTCATAACTTTCAAAATTTCTGTTTTTGTTGTGTACATAGTCGAGGATCGTGGAAGAGGCAATACTGCATGGATCAGGATATAACAGGATGCAAAAGGAGCAGTAGAGAGAGGAGGGAAATACCAACAGCATTGTAGAAGGTCAAGAGAGAGGGAGACTTGGATGAAACAAAAGGTGTGGGGAGTAATGGGGGGCAGGAGAGGATGCATGAGGTGGACAAGATTATGCATGGGTGGATAAGATGGATACAGAAGGAAACTTCAAGGAGGGAAAACTGGAGAATTGGAAGGAGGGATTTGGGTGGGATTAACGAGGGTATAAAATATCATAGTTTTGGATTTGGGATGATCTGAGATGATCTGAGATGATGAGGAACAGCTATCTTGAAGACCTGGAGGGAAGAATGAGATTGAAGAGAATGCTGAAGTTGATTCCACAGATCAGAAAAAAGAGGAACAAATGAGTATAGGTGAGCAGTAATCCTGGATTTAGGAAGTTTCATCCAGAAGGGGGTTGATGGTGGACCATGTGATCCCTGCAGAAACCTGGTGGGGGGACAAAGCATTTTAAAAGCAGAGGGTGCAAGACTATAAAGGAGGTGGGAGAAGACAGAGAGACCACTGACCTGTCTGTGATAGTATTTATAAGCCCATAGACCCCCTCCCCCCCAAACCCTCATCTACTTTCTCAACAATCCTCTTGAAGAAGTTCTGTCTCAAGCTTTTTGGTCTCACTATCTGCCATGATCTTTCCTGAGAAAGCCAAATTTCCAAGTTGACCTCCAAAGCAAATTGCCAGCTAGGCATCTTCCGTCGTGCAAAGTCCTTCCTTTGCACACCAGAGCTCTCAAACACATGCAAAGCTTTCATCTGCAGCCTGATTGAGCACTGCTCTCCCCTGTGAGCTGGTGCTCCTGCCTCACACCTAGCTCGGCTTCATAAACTATAAAGTTAATGTAGTGTCATGTTGTATTAAGGTAATCGTTGTCTATTTGTTTGGACTTAACGGATGGATGGTTTTGGATTCAGATGTTGAGTGTGTGTTCTGGAATGTTCCGGAGGAGGATTCCTGAGAAGATCTTCATGTTGGTTTTGGAGGAAATGCAACACGTGTTTGTCATTAAATCTAAACTGTTCCAGTAATGATTAGTAGTATGATAAAGTTACTCTTGTAACTTTATGTTGGGCAAGATTGTAGAAAGTTGTGTCCATTTCAAACGAACCACTCTCTCATGAAAAGTGGTCATGTTGTTACGTACTGGATGTAAATCTGAGATGTGGGAATCATTCGGTCGGAGGAAGGATAAGTCACATGACTGAAAGTGAACTAAAATGAGGCCAAAGAAGGTTTCTGAAGAAATGTTTCTACAAATGGTACCAGCTGTAATGAAGAGTGGTCTTGACACTAAGAATGTGTTCTCTTTCCTGTTTTAGGGCCACTTTGGTTTTTGCCACGATTTGTATTGACTTTGTTGTGCAAAGTTTCAATAAAATCCCAAAGTACTTTAAGTCCCCACTTCACATTGCAGTTACGTTCTTGAAAAGTGCAACTTCAACTGAAACGACTTTGAGCAATTCCAATTTCCCAATAAGATTGAATGTAAATAGAGGGGTGGGGGCATCTCCAGGTCGATTAAGACAGACGCTGGATGGATATGCCGAACTGGCTTTAACTCCCTCAGACTGCGTTCATTTAATGGCGGATTTGCGTGCACAAGGACTGAGGAGACACACGAGAACCTTGGGTCTTTCAAAACCAACAGGTTTATTCCCGAACCACAAGCAACAAATAAATGAATGGTGATCACGAGGACATGACGGAGGGGTGGGAAAGGGAAGAAAGGGGGAACACCGAATCGACAATAAATAATTATATACATTGAGGTAAGAACGAATCAAAAAGAAATCGAAGGTGCTTCACTCCGTTCGGACTCGATAACAGATGGGAAAGGGACAAAACCGTGGGACTCAGTCCTGGGTGGTGGGGACGTCGAAGGAGCCACAGACAGGCGAGGCGATCAGACGATGGGGAGACAAAGCAGCAGGCAGACCAAACGGGTACAGGGCGAAGACAGGCAGAGGCAGAACGACCTCCTCAAAACTCTCCTCAGTTCCCCGTTTGCCTCAGACTTTTACAGTCCTTTTCACTACTCGTACTTTTCGTCGCGTTCTCCGTTCTCCTCAGATCAACTGCTCTGTTGTTCATGCCTTCCTCTTCTCCCCGAGCAACGCTCCACCCCGAGAAGGGGTCTTTAGCTCCACCTCTCTCTTCCTCTCTTGCCAAGTCTTCCGGCACCCCGGGAGGTTTTCATGGGGGTTTATACACAATTTCCTTAACCATAATCCCTCACTAATTATTATCACACACCACCCGTTGAATGGTGAAGCCTGGTGTTGGCTTAGTGGTTAGGGTGGCGGCTTGGGATCCCCGGGTCCTGAGTTCAAGCCCCGTTGGCTGCTGAATTAACACCAGGGGGTTCACTCAGCCTGTCATCCTTCCGAGGTCGGCGAAATGAGTGCCAGTGTACTGGTCCCGGTGTATGCCCCGGTTAGAATAGGTGTACCATATCCCTGTGTGTCGTAAGAGGCGACCAGGGTTGGCGTCAGGAAGGGCATCCGGCCATAAAAAACATTGCCTCAAGAAAAAGCCAAACCCCTGCACAGCAGGGAAAAATGGCTGTAAAAACGGTCACCCCTTGAATGGTGCACATTCAAACAAAACATTGCTTAAGCTGACGTGTCCCTACTTATTACATTGAAATTGGCTCACTACCCGTTCACGGACCATGCTACTCTATACATTCCTATCAGCTCGACTGTGATATCTTACCCCCCCCTCACCCCCATAAATGTAACAATATTATTTACATTTTGTGTGTATGTTAAAAATAATTTTAAACAATAAAAAATTGCTTTTTTTTCTCATCATTTCTCATTGCTTCAGATCTTCATTGGTTAGCTCTTCTCCGTGTGATTACAGAAGTTGTGTAACGTCGGTTTCTTTCCACCTCATCAAAACTCACTTTATTGGCCAATCCGAGGATAACTTTCTTCATCACAGGGACATCATCATTAAATCCTTGCAAGTCATTGACACATTCAGGCCACAACTTCCTCCACACACACCATTCATGCACACCTGAGTAACTTCAGCACAGGACCCACCGATGGTATGGATGCACTTGAGGATGTTTCCATGAGTTTGATATGTAAACACATGACAGATAGTTTGATATGTAAACACATGACAGCGAGTCAGTTTGATATGTAAACACATGACAGATAGTCAGTTTGATATGTAAACACATGACAGATAGTCAGTTTGATATGTAAACACATGACAGCTAGTCAGTTTGATATGTAAACACATGACAGCTAGTCAGTTTGATATGTAAACACATGACAGCTAGTCAGTTTGATATGTAAACACATGACAGATAGTCAGTTTGATATGTAAACACATGACAGCTAGTGAGTTTGATATGTAAACACATGACAGATAGTCAGTTTGATATGTAAACACATGACAGATAGTCAGTTTGATATGTAAACACATGACAGCTAGTGAGTTTGATATGTAAACACATGACAGATAGTTTGATATGTAAACACATGACAGATAGTCAGTTTGATATGTAAACACATGACAGCTAGTCAGTTTGATATGTAAACACATGACAGCTGGTCAGTTTGATATGTAAACACATGACAGATAGTCAGTTTGATATGTAAACACATGACAGCTAGTCAGTTTGATATGTAAACACATGACAGATAGTCAGTTTGATATGTAAACACATGACAGCTAGTCAGTTTGATATGTAAACACATGACAGCTAGTCAGTTTGATATGTAAACACATGACAGCTAGTCAGTTTGATATGTAAACACATGACAGCTAGTCAGTTTGATATGTAAACACATGACAGCTAGTCAGTTTGATATGTAAACACATGACAGCTAGTCAGTTTGATATGTAAACACATGACAGATAGTCAGTTTGATATGTAAACACATGACAGCTAGTCAGTTTGATATGTAAACACATGACAGCTAGTCAGTTTGATATGTAAACACATGACAGCTAGTGAGTTTGATATGTAAACACATGACAGCTAGTGAGTTTGATATGTAAACACATGACAGCTAGTGAGTTTGATATGTAAACACATGACAGATAGTCAGTTTGATATGTAAACACATGACAGATAGTCAGTTTGATATGTAAACACATGACAGCTAGTCAGTTTGATATGTAAACACATGACAGCTGGTCAGTTTGATATGTAAACACATGACAGATAGTCAGTTTGATATGTAAACACATGACAGCTAGTCAGTTTGATATGTAAACACATGACAGATAGTCAGTTTGATATGTAAACACATGACAGCGAGTCAGTTTGATATGTAAACACATGACAGCTAGTCAGTTTGATATGTAAACACATGACAGCTAGTCAGTTTGATATGTAAACACATGACAGCTAGTCAGTTTGATATGTAAACACATGACAGATAGTCAGTTTGATATGTAAACACATGACAGCTAGTCAGTTTGATATGTAAACACATGACAGATAGTCAGTTTGATATGTAAACACATGACAGATAGTCAGTTTGATATGTAAACACATGACAGCTGGTCAGTTTGATATGTAAACACATGACAGCTGGTCAGTTTGATATGTAAACACACGCCAGCTCATCAGTTTGATATGTAAACACATGACAGCTAGTCAGTTTGATATGTAAACACATGACAGATAGTCATTTTGATATGTAAACACATGACAGCTTGTCAGTTTGATATGTAAACACATGACAGCTGGCCAGTTTGATATGTAAACACATGACAGCTGGTCAGTTTGATATGTAAACACATGCCAGCTCATCAGTTTGATATGTAAACACATGACAGCTAGTCAGTTTGATATGTAAACACATGACAGCTAGTCAGTTTGATATGTAAACACATGACAGATATTCAGTTTGATATGTAAACACATGACAGATAGTCAGTTTGATATGTAAACACATGACAGCTAGTCAGTTTGATATGTAAACACATGACAGATCGTCAGTTTGATATGTAAACACATGACAGCTAGTCAGTTTGATATGTAAACACATGACAGATAGTCAGTTTGATATGTAAACACATGACAGATAGTCAGTTTGATATATAAACACATGACAGATAGTCAGTTTGATATGTAAACACATGACAGCTAGTCAGTTTGATTTGTAAACACATGACAGATAGTCAGTTTGATATGTAAACACATGACAGCTAGTCAGTTTGATATGTAAACACATGACAGCTAGTCAGTTTGATATGTAAACACATGACAGCTAGTCAGTTTGATATGTAAACACATGACAGCTAGTCAGTTTGATATGTAAACACATGACAGCTTGTCAGTTTGATATGTAAACACATGACAGCTAGTCAGTTTGATATGTAAACACATGACAGCTAGTCAGTTTGATATGTAAACACATGACAGCTAGTCAGTTTGATATGTAAACACATGACAGCTAGTCAGTTTGATATGTAAACACATGACAGATAGTCAGTTTGATATGTAAACACATGACAGCGAGTCAGTTTGATATGTAAACACATGACAGATAGTCAGTTTGATATGTAAACACATGACAGATAGTCAGTTTGATATGTAAACACATGACAGCTGGTCAGTTTGATATGTAAACACATGCCAGCTCATCAGTTTGATATGTAAACACATGACAGCTAGTCAGTTTGATATGTAAACACATGACAGATAGTCAGTTTGATATGTAAACACATGACAGCTAGTCAGTTTGATATGTAAACACATGACAGCTGGCCAGTTTGATATGTAAACACATGACAGCTGGTCAGTTTGATATGTAAACACATGCCAGCTCATCAGTTTGATATGTAAACACATGACAGCTAGTCAGTTTGATATGTAAACACATGACAGCTAGTCAGTTTGATATGTAAACACATGACAGATATTCAGTTTGATATGTAAACACATGACAGATAGTCAGTTTGAAATGTAAACACATGACAGCTAGTCAGTTTGATATGTAAACACATGACAGATCGTCAGTTTGATATGTAAACACATGACAGCTAGTCAGTTTGATATGTAAACACATGACAGCTAGTCAGTTTGATATGTAAACACATGACAGATAGTCAGTTTGATATGTAAACACATGACAGCTGGCCAGTTTGATATGTAAACACATGAGAGCTGGTCAGTTTGATATGTAAACACATGCCAGCTCATCAGTTTGATATGTAAACACATGACAGCTAGTCAGTTTGATATGTAAACACATGCCATCTCATCAGTTTGATATGTAAACACATGACAGCTAGTCAGTTTGATATGTAAACACATGACAGATAGTCAGTTTGATATGTAAACACATGACAGATAGTCAGTTTGATATGTAAACACATGACAGCTAGTCAGTTTGATATGTAAACACATGACAGCTAGTCAGTTTGATATGTAAACACATGACAGATAGTCAGTTTGATATGTAAACACATGACAGCTAGTCAGTTTGATATGTAAACACATGACAGCTAGTCAGTTTGATATGTAAACACATGACAGCTAGTCAGTTTGATATGTAAACACATGACAGCTAGTCAGTTTGATATGTAAACACATGACAGCTAGTCAGTTTGATATGTAAACACATGACAGATATTCAGTTTGATATGTAAACACATGACAGATAGTCAGTTTGATATGTAAACACATGACAGCTAGTCAGTTTGATATGTAAACACATGACAGATCGTCAGTTTGATATGTAAACACATGACAGCTAGTCAGTTTGATATGTAAACACATGACAGCTAGTCAGTTTGATATGTAAACACATGACAGATAGTCAGTTTGATATGTAAACACATGACAGCTGGCCAGTTTGATATGTAAACACATGAGAGCTGGTCAGTTTGATATGTAAACACATGCCAGCTCATCAGTTTGATATGTAAACACATGACAGCTAGTCAGTTTGATATGTAAACACATGCCATCTCATCAGTTTGATATGTAAACACATGACAGCTAGTCAGTTTGATATGTAAACACATGACAGATAGTCAGTTTGATATGTAAACACATGACAGCTAGTCAGTTTGATATGTAAACACATGACAGCTAGTCAGTTTGATATGTAAACACATGACAGATAGTCAGTTTGATATGTAAACACATGACAGCTAGTCAGTTTGATATGTAAACACATGACAGCTAGTCAGTTTGATATGTAAACACATGACAGCTGGTCAGTTTGATATGTAAACACATGACAGATAGTCAGTTTGATATGTAAACACATGACAGATAGTCAGTTTGATATGTAAACACATGACAGCTGGTCAGTTTGATATGTAAACACATGCCAGCTCATCAGTTTGATATGTAAACACATGACAGATAGTCAGTTTGATATGTAAACACATGACAGATAGTCAGTTTGATATGTAAACACATGACAGCTAGTCAGTTTGATATGTAAACACATGACAGCTAGTGAGTTTGATATGTAAACACATGACAGATAGTCAGTTTGATATGTAAACACATGACAGATAGTCAGTTTGATATGTAAACACATGACAGCTAGTCAGTTTGATATGTAAACACATGACAGCTGGTCAGTTTGATATGTAAACACATGACAGATAGTCAGTTTGATATGTAAACACATGACAGCTAGTCAGTTTGATATGTAAACACATGACAGATAGTCAGTTTGATATGTAAACACATGACAGATAGTCAGTTTGATATGTAAACACATGACAGCTAGTCAGTTTGATATGTAAACACATGACAGCTAGTCAGTTTGATATGTAAACACATGACAGCTAGTCAGTTTGATATGTAAACACATGACAGCTAGTCAGTTTGATATGTAAACACATGACAGCTAGTCAGTTTGATATGTAAACACATGACAGCTAGTCAGTTTGATATGTAAACACATGACAGCTAGTCAGTTTGATATGTAAACACATGACAGCTAGTCAGTTTGATATGTAAACACATGACAGATAGTCAGTTTGATATGTAAACACATGACAGCTAGTCAGTTTGATATGTAAACACATGACAGCTAGTCAGTTTGATATGTAAACACATGACAGCTAGTCAGTTTGATATGTAAACACATGACAGATAGTCAGTTTGATATGTAAACACATGACAGATAGTCAGTTTGATATGTAAACACATGACAGCTAGTCAGTTTGATATGTAAACACATGACAGATAGTCAGTTTGATATGTAAACACATGACAGATAGTCAGTTTGATATGTAAACACATGACAGCTAGTCAGTTTGATATGTAAACACATGACAGCTAGTCAGTTTGATATGTAAACACATGACAGCTAGTCAGTTTGATATGTAAACACATGACAGCTAGTCAGTTTGATATGTAAACACATGACAGCTAGTCAGTTTGATATGTAAACACATGACAGCTAGTCAGTTTGATATGTAAACACATGACAGCTAGTCAGTTTGATATGTAAACACATGACAGCTAGTCAGTTTGATATGTAAACACATGACAGATAGTCAGTTTGATATGTAAACACATGACAGATAGTCAGTTTGATATGTAAACACATGACAGCTAGTCAGTTTGATATGTAAACACATGACAGCTAGTCAGTTTGATATGTAAACACATGACAGCTAGTCAGTTTGATATGTAAACACATGACAGCTAGTCAGTTTGATATGTAAACACATGACAGCTAGTCAGTTTGATATGTAAACACATGACAGCTAGTCAGTTTGATATGTAAACACATGACAGATAGTCAGTTTGATATGTAAACACATGACAGCTAGTCAGTTTGATATGTAAACACATGACAGCTAGTCAGTTTGATATGTAAACACATGACAGATAGTCAGTTTGATATGTAAACACATGACAGCTAGTCAGTTTGATATGTAAACACATGACAGCTAGTCAGTTTGATATGTAAACACATGACAGCTAGTCAGTTTGATATGTAAACACATGACAGATAGTCAGTTTGATATGTAAACACATGACAGCTAGTCAGTTTGATATGTAAACACATGACAGCTAGTCAGTTTGATATGTAAACACATGACAGATAGTCAGTTTGATATGTAAACACATGACAGCTAGTCAGTTTGATATGTAAACACATGACAGCTAGTCAGTTTGATATGTAAACACATGACAGCTAGTCAGTTTGATATGTAAACACATGACAGCTAGTCAGTTTGATATGTAAACACATGACAGCTAGTCAGTTTGATATGTAAACACATGACAGCTAGTCAGTTTGATATGTAAACACATGACAGATAGTCAGTTTGATATGTAAACACATGACAGATAGTCAGTTTGATATGTAAACACATGACAGCTAGTCAGTTTGATATGTAAACACATGACAGCTAGTCAGTTTGATATGTAAACACATGACAGCTAGTCAGTTTGATATGTAAACACATGACAGCTAGTCAGTTTGATATGTAAACACATGACAGCTAGTCAGTTTGATATGTAAACACATGACAGATAGTCAGTTTGATATGTAAACACATGACAGCTAGTCAGTTTGATATGTAAACACATGACAGCTAGTCAGTTTGATATGTAAACACATGACAGCTAGTCAGTTTGATATGTAAACACATGACAGCTAGTCAGTTTGATATGTAAACACATGACAGCTAGTCAGTTTGATATGTAAACACATGACAGCTAGTCAGTTTGATATGTAAACACATGACAGATAGTCAGTTTGATATGTAAACACATGACAGCTAGTCAGTTTGATATGTAAACACATGACAGATAGTCAGTTTGATATGTAAACACATGACAGATAGTCAGTTTGATATGTAAACACATGACAGCTAGTCAGTTTGATATGTAAACACATGACAGCTAGTCAGTTTGATATGTAAACACATGACAGCTAGTCAGTTTGATATGTAAACACATGACAGCTAGTCAGTTTGATATGTAAACACATGACAGCTAGTCAGTTTGATATGTAAACACATGACAGCTAGTCAGTTTGATATGTAAACACATGACAGCTAGTCAGTTTGATATGTAAACACATGACAGCTAGTCAGTTTGATATGTAAACACATGACAGCTAGTCAGTTTGATATGTAAACACATGACAGATAGTCAGTTTGATCTGTAAACACATGACAGATAGTCAGTTTGATATGTAAACACATGACAGATAGTCAGTTTGATATGTAAACACATGACAGCTAGTCAGTTTGATATGTAAACACATGACAGCTAGTCAGTTTGATATGTAAACACATGACAGATAGTCAGTTTGATATGTAAACACATGACAGCTAGTCAGTTTGATATGTAAACACATGACAGCTAGTCAGTTTGATATGTAAACACATGACAGCTAGTCAGTTTGATATGTAAACACATGACAGCTAGTCAGTTTGATATGTAAACACATGACAGCTAGTCAGTTTGATATGTAAACACATGACAGCTAGTCAGTTTGATATGTAAACACATGACAGCTAGTCAGTTTGATATGTAAACACATGACAGCTAGTCAGTTTGATATGTAAACACATGACAGCTAGTCAGTTTGATATGTAAACACATGACAGATAGTCAGTTTGATATGTAAACACATGACAGATAGTCAGTTTGATATATAAACACATGACAGATAGTCAGTTTGATATGTAAACACATGACAGCTAGTCAGTTTGATATGTAAACACATGACAGCTAGTCAGTTTGATATGTAAACACATGACAGCTAGTCAGTTTGATATGTAAACACATGACAGCTAGTCAGTTTGATTTGTAAACACATGACAGATAGTCAGTTTGATATGTAAACACATGACAGCTAGTCAGTTTGATATGTAAACACATGACAGCTAGTCAGTTTGATATGTAAACACATGACAGCTAGTCAGTTTGATATGTAAACACATGACAGCTAGTCAGTTTGATATGTAAACACATGACAGCTAGTCAGTTTGATATGTAAACACATGACAGCTAGTCAGTTTGATATGTAAACACATGACAGATAGTCAGTTTGATATGTAAACACATGACAGATAGTCAGTTTGATATGTAAACACATGACAGCTAGTCAGTTTGATATGTAAACACATGACAGATAGTCAGTTTGATATGTAAACACATGACAGATAGTCAGTTTGATATGTAAACACATGACAGCTAGTCAGTTTGATATGTAAACACATGACAGCTAGTCAGTTTGATATGTAAACACATGACAGCTAGTCAGTTTGATATGTAAACACATGACAGCTAGTCAGTTTGATATGTAAACACATGACAGCTAGTCAGTTTGATATGTAAACACATGACAGCTAGTCAGTTTGATATGTAAACACATGACAGATAGTCAGTTTGATATGTAAACACATGACAGCTAGTCAGTTTGATATGTAAACACATGACAGATAGTCAGTTTGATATGTAAACACATGACAGCTAGTCAGTTTGATATGTAAACACATGACAGATAGTCAGTTTGATATGTAAACACATGACAGATAGTCAGTTTGATATGTAAACACATGACAGCTAGTCAGTTTGATATGTAAACACATGACAGCTAGTCAGTTTGATATGTAAACACATGACAGCTAGTCAGTTTGATATGTAAACACATGACAGCTAGTCAGTTTGATATGTAAACACATGACAGCTAGTCAGTTTGATATGTAAACACATGACAGCTAGTCAGTTTGATATGTAAACACATGACAGATAGTCAGTTTGATATGTAAACACATGACAGCTAGTCAGTTTGATATGTAAACACATGACAGCTAGTCAGTTTGATATGTAAACACATGACAGCTAGTCAGTTTGATATGTAAACACATGACAGCTAGTCAGTTTGATATGTAAACACATGACAGATAGTCAGTTTGATCTGTAAACACATGACAGATAGTCAGTTTGATCTGTAAACACATGACAGATAGTCAGTTTGATATGTAAACACATGACAGATAGTCAGTTTGATATGTAAACACATGACAGATAGTCAGTTTGATATGTAAACACATGACAGCTAGTCAGTTTGATATGTAAACACATGACAGCTAGTCAGTTTGATATGTAAACACATGACAGATAGTCAGTTTGATATGTAAACACATGACAGCTAGTCAGTTTGATATGTAAACACATGACAGCTAGTCAGTTTGATATGTAAACACATGACAGCTAGTCAGTTTGATATGTAAACACATGACAGCTAGTCAGTTTGATATGTAAACACATGACAGCTAGTCAGTTTGATATGTAAACACATGACAGCTAGTCAGTTTGATATGTAAACACATGACAGATAGTCAGTTTGATATGTAAACACATGACAGATAGTCAGTTTGATATATAAACACATGACAGATAGTCAGTTTGATATGTAAACACATGACAGCTAGTCAGTTTGATATGTAAACACATGACAGCTAGTCAGTTTGATATGTAAACACATGACAGCTAGTCAGTTTGATATGTAAACACATGACAGCTAGTCAGTTTGATATGTAAACACATGACAGCTAGTCAGTTTGATATGTAAACACATGACAGCTTGTCAGTTTGATATGTAAACACATGACAGCTAGTCAGTTTGATATGTAAACACATGACAGCTAGTCAGTTTGATATGTAAACACATGACAGATCGTCAGTTTGATATGTAAACACATGACAGCTAGTCAGTTTGATATGTAAACACATGACAGATAGTCAGTTTGATATGTAAACACATGACAGCTAGTCAGTTTGATATGTAAACACATGACAGCTAGTCAGTTTGATATGTAAACACATGACAGCTAGTCAGTTTGATATGTAAACACATGACAGATAGTCAGTTTGATATGTAAACACATGACAGATAGTCAGTTTGATATATAAACACATGACAGATAGTCAGTTTGATATGTAAACACATGACAGCTAGTCAGTTTGATATGTAAACACATGACAGCTAGTCAGTTTGATATGTAAACACATGACAGCTAGTCAGTTTGATATGTAAACACATGACAGCTAGTCAGTTTGATATGTAAACACATGACAGCTAGTCAGTTTGATATGTAAACACATGACAGATAGTCAGTTTGATATGTAAACACATGACAGCTAGTCAGTTTGATATGTAAACACATGACAGCTAGTCAGTTTGATATGTAAACACATGACAGATAGTCAGTTTGATATGTAAACACATGACAGCTAGTCAGTTTGATATGTAAACACATGACAGCTAGTCAGTTTGATATGTAAACACATGACAGATAGTCAGTTTGATATGTAAACACATGACAGCTAGTCAGTTTGATATGTAAACACATGACAGCTAGTCAGTTTGATATGTAAACACATGACAGCTAGTCAGTTTGATATGTAAACACATGACAGCTAGTCAGTTTGATATGTAAACACATGACAGCTAGTCAGTTTGATATGTAAACACATGACAGCTAGTCAGTTTGATATGTAAACACATGACAGATAGTCAGTTTGATATGTAAACACATGACAGATAGTCAGTTTGATATGTAAACACATGACAGCTAGTCAGTTTGATATGTAAACACATGACAGCTAGTCAGTTTGATATGTAAACACATGACAGATAGTCAGTTTGATATGTAAACACATGACAGCTAGTCAGTTTGATATGTAAACACATGACAGCTAGTCAGTTTGATATGTAAACACATGACAGCTAGTCAGTTTGATATGTAAACACATGACAGCTAGTCAGTTTGATATGTAAACACATGACAGATAGTCAGTTTGATATGTAAACACATGACAGCTAGTCAGTTTGATATGTAAACACATGACAGCTAGTCAGTTTGATATGTAAACACATGACAGATAGTCAGTTTGATATGTAAACACATGACAGCTAGTCAGTTTGATATGTAAACACATGACAGATAGTCAGTTTGATATGTAAACACATGACAGATAGTCAGTTTGATATGTAAACACATGACAGCTAGTCAGTTTGATATGTAAACACATGACAGCTAGTCAGTTTGATATGTAAACACATGACAGCTAGTCAGTTTGATATGTAAACACATGACAGCTAGTCAGTTTGATATGTAAACACATGACAGCTAGTCAGTTTGATATGTAAACACATGACAGATAGTCAGTTTGATATGTAAACACATGACAGCTAGTCAGTTTGATATGTAAACACATGACAGCTAGTCAGTTTGATATGTAAACACATGACAGCTAGTCAGTTTGATATGTAAACACATGACAGCTAGTCAGTTTGATATGTAAACACATGACAGATAGTCAGTTTGATATGTAAACACATGACAGCTAGTCAGTTTGATATGTAAACACATGACAGCTAGTCAGTTTGATATGTAAACACATGACAGCTAGTCAGTTTGATATGTAAACACATGACAGCTAGTCAGTTTGATATGTAAACACATGACAGCTAGTCAGTTTGATATGTAAACACATGACAGCTAGTCAGTTTGATATGTAAACACATGACAGATAGTCAGTTTGATATGTAAACACATGACAGATAGTCAGTTTGATATGTAAACACATGACAGCTAGTCAGTTTGATATGTAAACACATGACAGATAGTCAGTTTGATATGTAAACACATGACAGCTAGTCAGTTTGATATGTAAACACATGACAGCTAGTCAGTTTGATATGTAAACACATGACAGCTAGTCAGTTTGATATGTAAACACATGACAGCTAGTCAGTTTGATATGTAAACACATGACAGCTAGTCAGTTTGATATGTAAACACATGACAGCTAGTCAGTTTGATATGTAAACACATGACAGCTAGTCAGTTTGATATGTAAACACATGACAGCTAGTCAGTTTGATATGTAAACACATGACAGCTAGTCAGTTTGATATGTAAACACATGACAGCTAGTCAGTTTGATATGTAAACACATGACAGATAGTCAGTTTGATATGTAAACACATGACAGCTAGTCAGTTTGATATGTAAACACATGACAGCTAGTCAGTTTGATATGTAAACACATGACAGATAGTCAGTTTGATATGTAAACACATGACAGCTAGTCAGTTTGATATGTAAACACATGACAGATAGTCAGTTTGATATGTAAACACATGACAGATAGTCAGTTTGATATGTAAACACATGACAGCTAGTCAGTTTGATATGTAAACACATGACAGCTAGTCAGTTTGATATGTAAACACATGACAGCTAGTCAGTTTGATATGTAAACACATGACAGATAGTCAGTTTGATATGTAAACACATGACAGCTAGTCAGTTTGATATGTAAACACATGACAGCTAGTCAGTTTGATATGTAAACACATGACAGCTAGTCAGTTTGATATGTAAACACATGACAGCTAGTCAGTTTGATATGTAAACACATGACAGCTAGTCAGTTTGATATGTAAACACATGACAGCTAGTCAGTTTGATATGTAAACACATGACAGCTAGTCAGTTTGATATGTAAACACATGACAGCTAGTCAGTTTGATATGTAAACACATGACAGCTAGTCAGTTTGATATGTAAACACATGACAGCTAGTCAGTTTGATATGTAAACACATGACAGCTAGTCAGTTTGATATGTAAACACATGACAGATAGTCAGTTTGATATGTAAACACATGACAGCTAGTCAGTTTGATATGTAAACACATGACAGATAGTCAGTTTGATATGTAAACACATGACAGATAGTCAGTTTGATATGTAAACACATGACAGCTGGTCAGTTTGATATGTAAACACATGACAGATAGTCAGTTTGATATGTAAACACATGACAGCTAGTCAGTTTGATATGTAAACACATGACAGCTAGTCAGTTTGATATGTAAACACATGACAGATAGTCAGTTTGATATGTAAACACATGACAGATAGTCAGTTTGATATGTAAACACATGACAGCTAGTCAGTTTGATATGTAAACACATGACAGCTAGTCAGTTTGATATGTAAACACATGACAGATAGTCAGTTTGATATGTAAACACATGACAGCTAGTCAGTTTGATATGTAAACACATGACAGCTAGTCAGTTTGATATGTAAACACATGACAGCTAGTCAGTTTGATATGTAAACACATGACAGCTAGTCAGTTTGATATGTAAACACATGACAGCTAGTCAGTTTGATATGTAAACACATGACAGATAGTCAGTTTGATATGTAAACACATGACAGATAGTCAGTTTGATATGTAAACACATGACAGCTAGTCAGTTTGATATGTAAACACATGACAGATAGTCAGTTTGATATGTAAACACATGACAGCTAGTCAGTTTGATATGTAAACACATGACAGCTAGTCAGTTTGATATGTAAACACATGACAGCTAGTCAGTTTGATATGTAAACACATGACAGCTAGTCAGTTTGATATGTAAACACATGACAGCTAGTCAGTTTGATATGTAAACACATGACAGCTAGTCAGTTTGATATGTAAACACATGACAGCTAGTCAGTTTGATATGTAAACACATGACAGCTAGTCAGTTTGATATGTAAACACATGACAGCTAGTCAGTTTGATATGTAAACACATGACAGCTAGTCAGTTTGATATGTAAACACATGACAGATAGTCAGTTTGATATGTAAACACATGACAGATAGTCAGTTTGATATGTAAACACATGACAGCTAGTCAGTTTGATATGTAAACACATGACAGCTAGTCAGTTTGATATGTAAACACATGACAGCTAGTCAGTTTGATATGTAAACACATGACAGCTAGTCAGTTTGATATGTAAACACATGACAGCTAGTCAGTTTGATATGTAAACACATGACAGCTAGTCAGTTTGATATGTAAACACATGACAGCTAGTCAGTTTGATATGTAAACACATGACAGCTAGTCAGTTTGATATGTAAACACATGACAGCTAGTCAGTTTGATATGTAAACACATGACAGCTAGTCAGTTTGATATGTAAACACATGACAGATAGTCAGTTTGATATGTAAACACATGACAGCTAGTCAGTTTGATATGTAAACACATGACAGCTAGTCAGTTTGATATGTAAACACATGACAGCTAGTCAGTTTGATATGTAAACACATGACAGCTAGTCAGTTTGATATGTAAACACATGACAGCTAGTCAGTTTGATATGTAAACACATGACAGCTAGTCAGTTTGATATGTAAACACATGACAGCTAGTCAGTTTGATATGTAAACACATGACAGCTAGTCAGTTTGATATGTAAACACATGACAGCTAGTCAGTTTGATATGTAAACACATGACAGATAGTCAGTTTGATATGTAAACACATGACAGCTAGTCAGTTTGATATGTAAACACATGACAGCTAGTCAGTTTGATATGTAAACACATGACAGCTAGTCAGTTTGATATGTAAACACATGACAGCTAGTCAGTTTGATATGTAAACACATGACAGCTAGTCAGTTTGATATGTAAACACATGACAGCTAGTCAGTTTGATATGTAAACACATGACAGATAGTCAGTTTGATATGTAAACACATGACAGATAGTCAGTTTGATATGTAAACACATGACAGCTAGTCAGTTTGATATGTAAACACATGACAGCTAGTCAGTTTGATATGTAAACACATGACAGATAGTCAGTTTGATATGTAAACACATGACAGCTAGTCAGTTTGATATGTAAACACATGACAGCTAGTCAGTTTGATATGTAAACACATGACAGCTAGTCAGTTTGATATGTAAACACATGACAGCTAGTCAGTTTGATATGTAAACACATGACAGCTAGTCAGTTTGATATGTAAACACATGACAGCTAGTCAGTTTGATATGTAAACACATGACAGCTAGTCAGTTTGATATGTAAACACATGACAGATAGTCAGTTTGATCTGTAAACACATGACAGATAGTCAGTTTGATATGTAAACACATGACAGATATTCAGTTTGATATGTAAACACATGACAGATAGTCAGTTTGATATGTAAACACATGCCAGCTGGTCAGTTTGATATGTAAACACATGACAGATAGTCAGTTTGATATGTAAACACATGACAGCTAGTCAGTTTGATATGTAAACCCATGACAGCTAGTCAGTTTGATATGTAAACCCATGACAGCTAGTCAGTTTGATATGTAAACACATGACAGCTAGTCAGTTTGATATGTAAACACATGACAGCTAGTCAGTTTGATATGTAAACACATGACAGCTAGTCAGTTTGATATGTAAACACATGACAGCTAGTCAGTTTGATATGTAAACACATGACAGCTAGTCAGTTTGATATGTAAACACATGACAGCTAGTCAGTTTGATATGTAAACACATGACAGCTAGTGAGTTTGATATGTAAACACATGACAGATAGTTTGATATGTAAACACATGACAGATAGTCAGTTTGATATGTAAACACATGACAGCTAGTCAGTTTGATATGTAAACACATGACAGATAGTCAGTTTGATATGTAAACACATGACAGCTAGTCAGTTTGATATGTAAACACATGACAGCTAGTCAGTTTGATATGTAAACACATGACAGCTAGTCAGTTTGATATGTAAACACATGACAGCTAGTCAGTTTGATATGTAAACACATGACAGCTAGTCAGTTTGATATGTAAACACATGACAGCTAGTCAGTTTGATATGTAAACACATGACAGCTAGTCAGTTTGATATGTAAACACATGACAGCTAGTCAGTTTGATATGTAAACACATGACAGCTAGTCAGTTTGATATGTAAACACATGACAGATAGTCAGTTTGATATGTAAACACATGACAGCTAGTCAGTTTGATATGTAAACACATGACAGATAGTCAGTTTGATATGTAAACACATGACAGATAGTCAGTTTGATATGTAAACACATGACAGCTAGTCAGTTTGATATGTAAACACATGACAGCTAGTCAGTTTGATATGTAAACACATGACAGCTAGTCAGTTTGATATGTAAACACATGACAGATAGTCAGTTTGATATGTAAACACATGACAGCTAGTCAGTTTGATATGTAAACACATGACAGCTAGTCAGTTTGATATGTAAACACATGACAGCTAGTCAGTTTGATATGTAAACACATGACAGCTAGTCAGTTTGATATGTAAACACATGACAGCTAGTCAGTTTGATATGTAAACACATGACAGCTAGTCAGTTTGATATGTAAACACATGACAGATATTCAGTTTGATATGTAAACACATGACAGATAGTCAGTTTGATATGTAAACACATGACAGCTAGTCAGTTTGATATGTAAACACATGACAGATCTTCAGTTTGATATGTAAACACATGACAGCTCGTCAGTTTGATATGTAAACACATGACAGCTAGTCAGTTTGATATGTAAACACATGACAGATAGTCAGTTTGATATGTAAACACATGACAGCTGGCCAGTTTGATATGTAAACACATGAGAGCTGGTCAGTTTGATATGTCAACACATGCCAGCTCATCAGTTTGATATGTAAACACATGACAGCTCGTCAGTTTGATATGTAAACACATGCCATCTCATCAGTTTGATATGTAAACACATGACAGCTAGTCAGTTTGATATGTAAACACATGACAGATAGTCAGTTTGATATGTAAACACATGACAGATAGTCAGTTTGATATGTAAACACATGACAGCTAGTCAGTTTGATATGTAAACACATGACAGCTAGTCAGTTTGATATGTAAACACATGACAGATAGTCAGTTTGATATGTAAACACATGACAGCTAGTCAGTTTGATATGTAAACACATGACAGCTAGTCAGTTTGATATGTAAACACATGACAGCTAGTCAGTTTGATATGTAAACACATGACAGCTAGTCAGTTTGATATGTAAACACATGACAGCTAGTCAGTTTGATATGTAAACACATGACAGCTAGTCAGTTTGATATGTAAACACATGACAGCTAGTCAGTTTGATATGTAAACACATGACAGATAGTCAGTTTGATATGTAAACACATGACAGCTAGTCAGTTTGATATGTAAACACATGACAGATAGTCAGTTTGATATGTAAACACATGATAGATAGTCAGTTTGATATGTAAACACATGACAGCTGGTCAGTTTGATATGTAAACACATGCCAGCTCATCAGTTTGATATGTAAACACATGACAGCTAGTCAGTTTGATATGTAAACACATGCCAGCTCATCAGTTTGATATGTAAACACATGACAGCTAGTCAGTTTGATATGTAAACACATGACAGATAGTCAGTTTGATATGACCCCCAAACTTTTGAGTCTGTATAACGTCTGTATAACGTCCCCAAAGTCTGTATAACGAGCAAGTGAGAGTCGACCCTGCCAGGCAACATCAGGATGGAGGATGGGATTTGAGGGATGATAATGGGGTTGGAAGTTTATATTGAGGTTTAGTAAATATAATGGCAAGTCTTAATAAGTTAATGTGTGGTCTTGATTAAGGTGTCGATGACTTCCTGAGTATTCATAAACAAGGAGATGGCATCGATGAAATCAACAGATCGTTGATCGAGGTATATTGCTCACAGCCGTGGGAACCAATATGAAGTTGACGTTTCGGGCGTTAACCCCTTATCGAGCCTCTTTTCCGTTCTTCAACGTTTTGTTTCCATCCGTCGTTCCGCCTATAAGTAGTGTGTGCACCATTCAGATGGACACGATAGCATTCACCAGCAAGACGAGTTCCACATTGTACAAGGAAATACCACGACTAGGTGGTTTGCCATTGCCTTTTCAGGGACGTTACAGTTGTCGACACAGGAGTTTGAAATTTGAATCGGGGGTACCAGAACACAATGGTGTACTCTTTGCGAATGATACAGAAGGATCATTAACGGCCGTGAGCAGCTCTGAGCAGATGGGACACCCAGCTTAACATCCAGAAAGGGGGTTTTCAGAGATATCCCATAATGCCGTGCGCGCCGCCATGTTGGTTGCATTCACTTCTCTGGCAACGACAGCATCAGCAGCTCGACAATCGAGCACGTTTATGCCTTTATCTTGCAATTCTGACTAACTGCAATGGAAGGTTATGCTATTTCTTTTGTCTTGCTTGTTATTACCTTTTCTCGCTTGTTTAGTTTTGCCAACCAATATGGCGCCCGCGCATTGCATCATGGGTACTGTAACCCCCTTTTTTGTCGAGGGACGTTGCACCTTGTGACGCACGAACCGAGGATGTCGATCGATCCCGACGCTGAAAGATC
This sequence comes from Eptatretus burgeri, assembly GCF_056783735.1. Taxonomy (NCBI): domain Eukaryota; kingdom Metazoa; phylum Chordata; class Myxini; order Myxiniformes; family Myxinidae; genus Eptatretus; species Eptatretus burgeri. The sequence goes on along the minus strand of NC_140975.1, from coordinate 52,748,659 downwards.
GTTGAGTCCGGGAATCGAACCCAAACGAGATATTTCTGAGGCGATTGTCCGACTAATCACAATTAATAGAACAGATACGTCGACACGAAGTTATTGTTCATACGATGTGGATTTGCTTACCCTTGGATATACCGTATTGAATACCAGAAATATTGATAACTTGAAACATACTGAAAATGTTTTGTAACACTTGCTTTTTTTGGCATTGAGCACGTCTTGTTTACACTTACATTGTGCGAAGAAGAAGAAGAAGAAGATTAGCGGCATGACCCAGTTGGAGGCTGACGAGCGTGAAGAAGAAGAGTAGAAGAAGAAGATTAGCGGCATGACCCAGTTGGAGGCTGACGAAAGATTGAATAAGAAGAAGAAGAAGAAGAAGCGTACATTCCTGCGTCATATCACGTGGGTTCGTGACTCGTGTCTGGTGGGATAGATTACTTGTGGGAGTGAACGTGACCATTTTGTTTAAGTTGTTTGTGGAAAGTGGTCGGTTCGACATCGGCTATGGGAGACAAAATGGCGATGAAAGACGTTGAGCTCCACGACGATGCGGACGTTGAAGCCGGGGAAAAGCAACCCATGACGGATGTTTACAACGGCCGAAACGTGCCCGGGGACGAGTCCCTGCAGGCCTCTTCGAACGCGGCGGCCCGTGGGCCGGCGAGCCCGGCACGGTTCACAGGCCTCACCAAGGAACAGCTGCTGAAGCAGGCGAACCAGCCATTTTGGAAGCGGACTCGGTACGCCTTGCTGGCTCTGTTCTGGCTCGCTTGGCTCGCCATGCTGGTCGGTGCGATCATGATCATCGTGACCGCCCCGCGGTGCCAGGCTCCACCCGAGCTCGCCTGGTACGAGGAAACTGCCGTGTACCGCGTCGAGCTGCGCTCCTTCCTCGACTCGGATACCGATTGCGTCGGAGACCTCAAAGGTGGGTGGACCGCTCGGTCATCGGTTCACCCCCATTGAACTGTTATAATGTACAACTGGAAAGATTATGAGTTTTGCGAATTTGTCGCCACCAAGCGCCATCTTGGGAGGCGCACTTGTCGCAGAAATATTTGGACTCCCGTTATGAATTGAATGTTAATCTTGAGTTGAAAGTCAAAGTCGATGTGAACTCTTATTTATTTCTCATATAAACATAACTCAACGCGGGGTGGCCGCGGTGAATCGTTTACTGGGCCGAGTAATATGGCGGCGTGTGCGGAGAGAAAGTGGCGACAATGGTGCGTGCAACGTGAATCGTTCACTGGGCCGAGTAACATGGCGGCGTGTGCGGAGAGAAAGTGGCGACAATGGTGCGTGCAACGTGAATCGTTCACTGGGCCTAGTAACATGGCGGCGTGTGCGGAGAGAAAGTGGCGACAATGGTGCGTGCAACGTGAATCGTTCACTGGGCCTAGTAACATGGCGGCGTGTGCGGAGAGAAAGTGGCGACAATGGTGCGTGCAACGTGAATCGTTCACTGGGCCTAGTAACATGGCGGCGTGTGCGGAGAGAAAGTGGCGACAATGGTGCGTGTAACGTGAATCGTTCACTGGGCCTAGTAACATGGCGGCGTGTGCGGAGAGAAAGTGGCGACAATGGTGCGTGTAACGTGAATCGTTCACTGGGCCTAGTAACATGGCGGCGTGTGCGGAGAGAAAGTGGCGACAATGGTGCGTGTAATGTGAATCGTTCACTGGGCCGAGTAACATGGCGGCGTGTGCGGAGAGAAGGTGGCGACAATGGTGCGTGTAACGTGAATCGTTCACTGGGTCGAGTAACATGGCGGCGTGTGCGGAGAGAAGGTGGCGACAATGGTGCGTGCAACGTGAATCGTTCACTGGGCCTAGTAACATGGCGGCGTGTGCGGAGAGAAGGTGGCGACAATGGTGCGTGTAACGTGAATCGTTCACTGGGCCGAGTAACATGGCGGCGTGTGCGGAGAGAAGGTGGCGACAATGGTGCGTGTAACGTGACTCGCCATAATCCTTCCAGTCTTGGATCTAGTTCAATGGTTCATCCACGCGTCACGTGCCCATCTCCCAGATCGATTTGATCACGTGGTGCTCGTACGAAACATTAAAAAAAATGCTTTATGTAAATTTTCTACATCCAACACCACTGAATCTGAGCTAACAACAACAAAATAAACAAAGATTGTGATTGGCCAATCAGAGGAGACCCTGTGAGGACCGTATGGATCGCGTGCCACGGACGTGTTTCCACACAGTTGGTTCTCTGTGCTGTTGAGAGGCCGAACGCTCCGATTGCATCATGTTAGCTCGCGAGGCGTGCACTCGACTGATCTGGATCAAACCGGTCTCCTTGTAGTCTTTGTATTCGTCCGACGCAGGCAACCCCCGTTCATTGCACGTGGGGGGGGGGGGGACGAGCAGGAGTTTCATCACGTTTCCCCAAGTTGTCTGTGTCCATAGTCCCAAATCGATCACTTATTACTCCATATATATATATATATATATATATATATATATATATATATATATATATATATATATATATATATATATATATATATATATAATAATTTGGTGGGGTGTGTGGGGGTTCATTTTACCGGGCGTAGTGGCGTGCGCCTGTAATCCGGCTACTCGGAGGCTTGGGTTGGAGGATCGCTTGAAGACGGGAACTCTGCACTGGGCCGCACTATGAGAAGGTGTAGGGCAGCCCAGAATCGTGGTGAAACCCAATCCTTATCCCTGTGTCGTAAGAGGCGACCAGGGTTGCGTCAGGAAGGGCATCCGGCGTAAAACATGTGCCAAATCACTATGCGGATCATAACGGATGATCCGCTGTGGCGACCCTTAACGGGAGCAGCCGAAAGACGAACAACAGTGGGGGTTCATTTTGTGCTCCATCACAGCATTTGTAGCTTTGGTCCACACTGTGATGCAAGCACTAGGCTATGACGTCATGATCTGAAATCGTGCCTGGCTGGCGTGACACGCAGCTGCTGAGTCCTCGTGATGGTGAAACTTGCCAACCTTGTTTTCGACTTTGGTCGAAGTTTGTGTGTTATGGGTGGGTATTGAGTTTGGGGAAAAGTTTTATTTTTTTTTTCGAATAAATCAAGTATTCACCATATTATCGCAGATTGTTCACTCTCTCGCTGAAGATATGTTAAGATTTCTAAGCTCTGGATTTTCTGCTTGCTTTGCTCCGTTGGTGTCAGGACTGCAGTTCGAATGCTAAGGGGTGAAACCTTAGAACGGAACTTTTGTGGAGCTCGTACCTCCGCCAGGCCGAACGGTTTACGTTCTGGATCCCACCAAGAGGACTAATCTGGATCCTGACCTGAAACAAAATCGAATCTGCTTGTTGCCGTCACCGAACCAACTCGTTCACCAAGTTTTGTCAAAACTCGTCCACAACTTTTTCTTTCTGAGATATCGTGCCACATATAGTTTTTGTTCCCACAACTCTATGGTGAAGAATCGTCTCAAAATTTTTTTTTTAAAGATTTGAGTGTCTGGATCTTCACCAAAATTGAATCGATTCGTCCTCATCACACACCCAACCTGTCTGAAATTTCGTCCAAATCCATCTATAACCTTTTGAGATATCCTGCACAGACAGACAGATGGGTGAACACATAACCTCCGTCCACCACCTTTGGAGGAGGTAATGACCGCATAATCTCATTTTTGAGATCCATTTGTATTGTCTTGAACAGGGTGGTCCTGATGTCCCGCAAACCCTGTTTTATTTAATTATCTTCTCCGACACAGCTATACTATACATTATTTTGCTTGCAAAGTACGACTTAAGGGCCACGCTGAACAGTGGATGATTCCCTCCCTTTTTGTAAAAAAAAAAAAAAAAAAAAATTTTTTTAAACAAAACATGGGTCTGGATAGGGTCCTGAGTGGAAATGTATTTATTGTTTTTCTTTTGGGTGTAAATTATTCGACCATGTATCTTGTTGTGATGTAACATGAGCCGGTCGGTCGTCCAAAGGTGACGTTTGAAGCCCGTGTCCCTTTTGTGACCTTTTCTCCGCAGGTTTGCTGAGCAAGATGGAGTACGTGAAGGATCTGCACGTGCACGCCTTGCTCTTAAGCCCTGTTCACAGCACGGAGCCAGCCAAGCCTGAAAACACTTTATTCTCGACGGTAGACGCCGATGTTGGAAGTATGGAAGACTTTGAGAATTTGCTTGCGGGTGCCAGCAACAAAGGTGAGGTCGACCTTTCACAAGCTTAATCAAATGGTATTTGGCACACCCACCCCCCCCCCCCCCATCTTCTCATTGGCTTCTTCCTTTTGGAGAGTTTATTTTTTCTCTCCCTGCAGAGCAAACTTCCTGAGTCTGTTTGATCTGATTCTTTCCTCCAGGGTTTCGAGATGGCTTTTCACCTCCTCAGGTCACCCCTCTCCCCCTCCTACATGCCTGATCTTTGTACCGTAATTAACTTTCCTCCAGGCCCTCCCTTCATTTCCACATTCTCTCTATCTCTATCTCTATCTCTATCTCTATCTCTATCTCTATCTCTATCTCTATCTCTATCTCTCTATCTATCTCTCTATCTATCTATCTATCTCTCTCTCTCTCTCTCTCTCTCTCTCTCTCTCTCTCTCTATCTCTATCTCTATCTCTATCTCTATCTCTATCTCTATCTCTATCTCTATCTCTATCTCTATCTCTATCTCTATCTCTATCTCTATCTCTATCTCTATCTCTATCTCTATCTCTATCTCTATCTCTATCTCTATCTCTATCTCTATCTCTATCTCTATCTCTATCTCTATCTCTATCTCTATCTCTATCTCTATCTCTATCTCTATCTCTATCTCTATCTCTATCTCTATCTCTATCTCTATCTCTATCTCTATCTCTATCTCTATCTCTATCTCTATCTCTATCTCTATCTCTATCTCTATCTCTATCTCTATCTCTATCTCTATCTCTATCTCTATCTCTATCTCTATCTCTATCTCTATCTCTATCTCTATCTCTATCTCTATCTCTATCTCTATCTCTATCTCTATCTCTATCTCTATCTCTATCTCTATCTCTATCTCTATCTCTATCTCTATCTCTATCTCTATCTCTATCTCTATCTCTATCTCTATCTCTATCTCTATCTCTATCTCTATCTCTATCTCTATCTCTATCTCTATCTCTATCTCTATCTCTATCTCTATCTCTATCTCTATCTCTATCTCTATCTCTATCTCTATCTCTATCTCTATCTCTCTCTATCTCTCTATCTCTATCTCTATCTCTCTATCTATCTCTCTATCTATCTATCTATCTATCTATCTATCTCTCTATCTATCTCTCTATCTATCTCTCTATCTATCTATCTCTCTATCTCTCTCTCTATCTATATCTCTCTCTCTATCTCTCTCTCTCTATCTCTCTATCTCTCTATCTCTCTCCGTTTGTTTGTTCAGTGCCCTTTAATATCCGATATCCCCCCTGTTTTTTCAGCCACTTACCTGTGCTGTTTGTGTTTGTATCCAGCTTGTTTCACCTTTGCCTCTCTTCCCCTTGCTCTTTTTCTCCCACCTTTCACTCTGTTCTGTGTTGTAGCTCTTCCATGAGACTTGCCTTTGTATACAAACCCCCCCTCCCCCCCCAAAAAAACCTGGATACAAATGTTACCTTCCACAACAGGTGGTCGTATGGCAGCTTAGCTGCCGGGGTAGCTATCATTTCTTGAAGCACGACTGTCGCTGATGCAGTGCCCCTCTACCAGTTCACACACCGGAACTGGTACTCGTTTCGCCGACCTCTGAAGGATAACAGGTTGAGTCAACCCCCCTGGTGTATTAATTCTTAATTCAGCGGCCGACGGGGCTTGAACTCAGGACCCTAGGATTCCAAGCCGCCACCCTAACCCCTGAGCCAACACCAGGCTCCACAACAGGTGCTGTCGTCTTTCTCTCACAACCAGTGTTAATGATCCCTCTCCTTTATTTAGTTTCTAGCATTTGGAAAGACTGGTGGAACATCCTGTACATCAGGGCCAAATCATCTGGTCTGCTCTTGCTAATTCAATACCATTACAGATCATTGGTTCCGATTGATCGTGTGCTTCCGTTTTGGAATTTCCTGCACTTTGTTGGTTCTGATTTTAAGAAATATCATAATGCTTGCGCAGCAAAGGCCAGAGGTGTTGTGTTTTTGGGTTCTCCGTCCGTTTGTCGATTATCATCAGGTTTTTATTTATTACCTCCACCACCGAAGGTAGAAGGAGGTTGTTTTCACCCCTGTCTGTCTGTTTTGCCATGATTACTTGTGAACCACCTCATGATTACATCAACCAAACTCGGTTCAAGTGTGGACTGTCATACAAAGATTAACTGATTATCCTGCCCCCCCCCCCCCCGGAGGGAGGGAGCGGGATATTGTAATCGTCCGGTTTGTTTGTCTGTCTGTCTGTTAGCAACTTTACGGCAAAACGGCTTCAGCAAACGCTATCAAATTTAATCCACAGGTGGGCAATGAACCTTGGATGACCCCATTAACCTTTGGGTCCAATTGGATCAAAGGTCAAGGTCACGAAAAGGTGAAAATCGTTTTTCGCTCATAACTTCGTCAAAAATGATCTGATTTACTTCAAACTAAGCTTATAGTGAACCTTATTGTATTTGTCACTTATAATCGTACCCATTCCTATAGTGAAAAATGCATATTTGTGAAGATCGGTAAGGTCTGAAGTTTTGGGGGTCATGGTCATCGGTCAAAATGACAAATTTTCCATTAACACTAAAACATGGTTACGAAAATACAACTTTACGTGAAAACGGCTGGCTCAAACACTGTCAAATTGTATCCACAGGTGGGCAATGAACCTCGGACGACCCCATTAACTTTTGGGTCCAATTAGGTCAAAGGTCAAGGTCAGGTCACGAAAAGGTGAAAATCGTTTTTCGCTCATAACTTCGTCAAAAATGGTTTAATTGACTTCAAACTAAGACTAAAATATTCCTTATTCTATTCCTTATAATCAACATTCAGGTTTAGAATGTATCAAATTTAAATTTGATCCCCAAAATAACTTTATGCCTTAAATGGGTGGGATTTGTTGTGCCTAGCACCACTTGTTAAATCTTGGGTTCAACAGGTCAAAGGTTATGTGCTTCATATTTGCAGACCATAACATGAGTTGAAAGCATCCGATGTCTCCTCGACATCCCTCCTCTCTCATGTGACCTTCAAATTGAGATCAAACATAACATTGTGTTGTCTAACATGGACGAAGGCATACCCATTGATACATTTGTGCAGCATTCTATTTTCCAGTTTAAGATGACCAATAAAAACAATTGAGCATTGATGATTGATTATGATAAAAAAAATAATAATAATGATAAAGGACATGCAAGTAAATATATAACTGTTGGGTGAGAGACAGAGACAGAGACAGAGACAGAGACAGAAGGTTGAGTCGTGTAGTTCATGGACACTGAGTGATCCCCATCGCGTCCCACCTTTTGGGTCTCCAATGCAGACTGTATTTGATTGGAGGAAGGAGCGTGGTTCGACGTGGTACACGGCTGTTTCCTCGTACAAGTTTTATTTTTCTCTCTTCAGTGCCACTCTAAACAGACTCCTCGGTTGAAATCAAATGGGGCGATGTGCAAGTCATATTGAGAATGGGCACCTGTGAGCTGGATGCGGCACCTTTGCACGAATGGCTCCGGCTATGCATAAATCACTTGTGGTACGCATTGCTGACACATTTTGAGGCCGTGGGTCAAAATGGTGGATCGCAGGGTGCTTGTCATTTGGCAGGCAGCATTCTGAGCGGGATGCGGTGGAACACCCCTCTGGTTCATTCTCAATAGGATTCTGCCTACAATTTGTATATTTGGGATTAAATGTTTTTATTTTTATTTTTTGTGTACACTGTCGAGGCTCGTATGAGAACTAACACACAACAAGGGGAGCAGGAGACGAGGGCTGGGACAGCGAAGGAACAAAACAAAAAAACGGTGGGTAACAGACACGAGGACATCTGTGGAAGGGAGAGGGATGAGGCGTGGTAAACAAGATTTTTCACTGCAGGGACTTTCAGGTCCTGAACGTACATGTTCGTACACTGTTTCTTCTCTCCCTCAATTATGTCAGCACCTGGACTCTGATAGATTCATGACGTGCATTTGTGCCTGGCCGGTGTGGCACCCGACCGCTGTGTGGGGGAAGGGAGAGCCGTTGATTGTTGGAAAACAGAATTTTGGCATTTGGGTCGGCAAATATTTTTGGTGTGTGTGTGTGTGTGTGTGTGTGTGTGTGTGTGTGTGTGTGTGTGTGTGTGTGTGTGTGTGTGTGTGTGTGTGTGTGTGTGTGTGTGTGTGTGTGTGTGTGTGTGTGTGTGTGTGTGTGTGTGTGTGTGTGTACATAGTATTTGTGGTTCAGGTATGTTTGTTTCTACAGATATCAAGATTATCTTGGATCTCACTCAGAATTACAAGTCGCCTCGAGCCAAGTGGCTTCCTGGCAGCAAGAATTTGGAACACGACGTGGCGGTGAATAGTTCGAAATTTGCACGATTGTTTGAACTGCTCTGTGCACAGAATAGGGAATGTACTCATTGTACTGTCCTTGGAACTTGGACATGGTGTTTATGGATTTGTCATTGGTACATGATCTGTTTTTCAGATGGCTATGGAATTCTGGATGGAGAAGGGTGTGTATGGTTTCCTAATCACACACGTAGAAGAACTTGACTTTACAAAGGTAAGGCATAACTTCCCTACGAGTGGAAAATTTTGGGCTGAAAGTTTTAAACTAAACTTTGCACCACTCTGCTTGATATTTATGATGGTTGAACCCTTTACATCTGAGCGATTTGTGTCGTACTGCACTCAGATGGCAAAAGAAATGCTGAGTTTGTGGCACAACAAGACAAAGGATTATGGCTCGGGCAAAAACCAGAGGTTTGTCACCATTTTTTGGAATTCAGTCTTTAGCTTGCTTCTCCACTCAAGTCAAACCTTAATGCTCACCTCCATGCAGTCATCCCTCTTGCATGTTGAATTATTGCCTAGTGTAATTTGGGAATCGAAACATACGGTCATGTGCAGTCTGGTCAAAAAGGGTTACATGTCAGACCCATGTAATGGATGCTGCAGGTGTGATGGCCCCATTCCTATCATAACGATGTCCTCACTATGCTTGCGTAGTTCCCAACCGGCATTCCCAAACTGGCGTTGAAGCAACAGGATTGGTAATTGTGCAATCCAAGAAGGTCCAAAACAATCTAGTACAACGAAAAGTTATTTTTTTACCTGCACTACCGAAGGTGAAGGACGTTATGTTTTCACCCATTTCTGTCTGTCTGTGTGCAGGATATCTCAAAAAGTTGTGGATTGATCTAGATGAAGTTTTGTGGACAGGTTGAGTGTGTGACAAGGACGAACTGATTAGATTTTGGTAAAAATCTGGATCTGGATCCGACTGCTAGATTTTTAAGTGATTCTTCACCATTGAGAGACAGGGCCAAAAACGATATATAGCATGATGTCTCAGAAAGTTGTGGACGGATTGGGATGAAACTTGGTGGACACGTTGAGTGTGTGATAAGGAAGAATTGATTTGATTTTGGAGAAGATCTGGATACGAGGATTATTTGATTGTTAAAGTGATTCTTCACCATTGAGAGATAGGGCCAAAATGATATTTAGTTGGGCAACTTAGCGAAATATAGCATAACAATTGTGCATTTTGTGAGGAAAGCACCACATTTGGCACACTAGTAGCCTAACATATTATGAACAGATTTGGATATTGGGCCATCTCAAATTCAGCCGCTGATGGCTGTGGCAGCCATTTTCCACTGCCATCAATTTTTGAGATGGCCCAATATCCAAATCTGTTCATAATATGATAGGCTACTAGTGTGCCAAATGTGGTGCTTTCCTCACAAAATACACAATTGTTATGCTAAGTTGCCCCACTAATTGTACTGTATAGCATGATATTTCAAAAATGTATTGAGCCCGATGTGTTCTCGTAGATCAGGTATTACGTGGCGAAGGTATGTGCTCTTCCGAGTGCCCTTCTAGTTGTGTGTGCGCGTGCGCACGCACACCGTAAAACCCCGGCATTCATGAGTGATACGTTGTTGAAAACTGCCGCAAAGTCAGGGCATTCTTCAATGGGGAAGAGGGGGCTAGGTTCGCAAGGGCTCGTGATTCATTAGGGGAAATTTTTAAAAGTTTAAGAACACTAATGCACATAGTTTGTTTCATTTAAAAAATGTTTACAAACAATACTGTGAACAATTACAAAATGTTGGCTAAGTCTTGCCTTGAGTCGTGTTATTTTATTGAAAAAGACCCGTTTGTTTTGCTTCGATCTTGCACGATCCCCAAAGCACGTCTTTATCACCAAAATAGTTGCTGTTTTAACTGCTCAGAGTTTAAGTTTGAGGGAAGATATTCTGTATCTGAGAAAGGTAGACGTTGAGTTAAATTGCATAATTTTAAACGTCCTGGCATCATGGTCTTTGTGTTTTAATTTTAGATCCAAAAATAAAAGCTCATTTTTCCTTACCATGAACCAGCCTCACTGATCGATATGAGTTTTACACCATATATTACACTTTAATCATGTGCGTAACAAAAGGAATCAAGACTTAAAACTAAACTATATATATATATATATATATATATATATATATATATATATATATATATATATATATATATATATATATATATATATATATACAGTTTTCCATCAATTAACAGCACTTGGCACACAGATAATTAATTATGGCTTTCATATGCACAAAATTATTTTTTTTGAGATCAGATCTAAGATGACCGACTGGTGGCCATTTTGTCAGAAATCGGTTTATTGTGTCCAATAACATGTACCTAAGTGTTTCACATATATTTTTTAGCACTATTACTTGCCGATATAGGGCTGATTCTAAAATTATCATTTTTGGTGGCCATCTTGAAAAAGAAACATGTTTCCCAACTTGGATTTTCAGTGACTTTTAGTATGTCATTCTATAGCATACTTGGAGTGAAAAAAAAAAACACTTGAATGGTTTCTATTGCAATTTGTGGTGGGTTTGGCAATATATTTTCATAGATTCCCTGGCTTATGTATGCACAACTGACTTGAGTGGTCATGAGACATTTGCCAAGTTTGAACAAGGTCGGACCATGCATGTCCGAGAAATGGTTGGGGACACGTTTAAGTGACAACATGGCCGCCAGTCGGCCTTTTTTGATAAAATGTCCAAATAAAGTGAGGGGCACATGTATGCCATCATTTACTGTGCTTGTGCCAAGTTTGAACAAAATCAGACAATGCACATTTGAGAAATGGTTGGGGACATGTTTAAGTAACAAAATGGCCACCAGTCGGTCATCTTGGATCTGATCTCAAAAAAAAAAAAAATTATGTGCATATGTAAGCCATAATTAATTATCTGTGTGCTAAGTGGGGGGAAGAGAGCTGTTAATTGATGGAAAACAGCAGTATTGCATTTGTTGGGGTGGCAAAATTTTTGGTAAACATGTGTGTATATAGTGTTGCGGTCTTCGCGCCCGCCGGCGTGCGACGGCCACGTAACTCGAATCGCGGCACGTCGCCCACCGGACGGACAATCCAGTCGTGACCCTCTCGGACTAACGCCGGGAACCAGTCACGGGTGGACCTTTCGGTCTCACCGCGATCGAGCCAATCAGCCCCCGCGTGGGATAGGGTTGCTCGCCAAATTCGAACTACCTAAGTACCCACGCGGAGGGTAGACCGGGCGATCGCACCTCGCCGCAGGTCGACTTCGGACACGGGCCACTTAAGCGACCCGTTCCGTACTATCAGAATAACCGAGCGGTGTTATCGTCGACCTCGACGGTTCGATTAATTATCGGGCGTACTCAGCCCACTACCAACCCTTTACGTGAAGCAAGATGGGGACTCAATGGGGGAAAAGACGAAGCGAAGCGGGAGACAGTTCAACAATAAAGCACATTTATTCGCGACGAACGGAAAGCACACAAATACAATTCCACCAAATGCACACAAAAAAAAGAAAACACAATTCCATTTACACAAAAAGCAAACATAAAAGTGAAAACACAGTGCAGAGCTAATTCCGACTACCGAGCACACGGCAACACTTATACAATTCTACTTCACAGACGGCGCCGACAACACATACCCAAAACCAAGGAAAAGAAATACCCTCAAGAATGAGGTAGGCCTGGGGCCGAGACCTGGTCGGGCCTACCCGTCTGGTGATGAGACGCGGAGCGGCGATGGCCCCGCAACCCGCGGGCCTCGTGGACAGTGCCTGGCAGGGGGTGGGAACGGGGCCCCCTTGGTCGCACTATCTCAGCGCGGGGGGAAACAGGAGGGGGTTGCTGATGCTCGGGGTATAGAGGATCTTTATTATGTGCGCGACGAGCGTCTCCACCTCGGCCAGGTCGCGCTGCCGGCCTCCCAGGGGTGCAGCTCCCTGCACGACGCGAGCACCCCCTCGTCCGCCCTCGCCGCCTCTCCACAGCTCGTCCCCTCCGTTCCGACTTCAACGCACACGACGAGCAGCTCCACCGCCCGCGAAGTCTTGACTCTCTGTTCCGACTCCTTCGCCTCGTTCCGACTCCTTCGCCTCGTTCCGACCTTTACGACTCGTTCTGCTGACTCCCTCGCCTCGTTCCGACTCCTTCGCCTCGTTCCGACTCCTTCGCCTCGTTCCGACTTTTACTACTCCTTTGACTGACGAACACCGTCCTTTTATCCCCCCGTAACTTCGCCTTTGACCCCCTCCCTTTGACCTTTCAACTCGCTCCCCATTGGCCCGAGAAAAAGTGGGCGTGAAGGCTTTTTGATCCACAAATTTGCATATATCGATCGCCCTGGGGGCGGGGCCAATTCGCCCCTCGCTCACCGATTGGACGGCAAAAAGTGGGCGTGTGTCGTTTTGGATCCGTTTTTGAAGCAGAAAATCCGTGATTTTGTACACGCTGTTCAACGTGCGCCCTACACGAGTCCAGCATCGGTGCCCATGAGTGGCGCGAGATGACGGTGATGCGATGGTGGCGAGTTGCGACGGTAAAGGTCATGGCGGTTGTGGTGAAGCGGCGTTGTGGTTGGTGGTTGTTGTTGTGGTTGTGATGGTGGCGATTGGTCCAAAATAAAGATAGTAAAAGAAAAACGGCTATCCTGAAGAGTCGCAGCACGTATAAATGACATGTATTCCCACTAGACAACGGGTTTGGGCCTAACTACACATGCACTTACCGAGATACCTCACCTAAGGGACCTGAATGGTGGTTTGCGAATCTGGTAACCACAACAATAGTTTGACTTCTGCTACTCCTTGTCTTGGATGTTTTCTTGTTTTTCTTTTGCTTTATCCTCTTTAACCTTACCTAGTCCCTTACCTGGAGTGGTTTTACGCTTTGTTTGGAGCGATTACCATTTTAAAACAAACAAGCAGTCATAGACTGGTACTTACGAAATCGTCAACTTGACCTCTGACCTTGTCTAATAAAAGCTGTCTCGAGAGAAGGTAGCGACGCAAACCAGAAGTTTCTACGATGATTCTGTACCAAACCATCAAAAATGGAATGTTTGGACCTCACTGTGACCTTGACCTTTGACCAATTTTGACCAAAATCTAATCGGCACTAGCTATCACCCTCCTGAATCACTTGGTGTAATTTGACATTGGTAGCTTCTTCCGTTCTCGAGTTGTCGTGCCGACAAACAAACACAGGACGGAAGTGATCAATATACTTAGGAAATCTTTAGATTTCGTAAGTAAAAAACGTGCAATATATACATACACACCCTGTTTAGCGCTCACCTTGCATTCCTGGAAGAGTGATTGTTGAAAAACTCGCTAAAAGGGGTCATTATGCCATTGTTTATATGGAGATCCGTTCAGCATTATTTCTTATGCATAGGTAGGTGGTGTATGAGGGCTTCATTGGGGGGATGGGTCTCAGCACGAACAATCAATAGATGGTAAGCATTAATTTATTGATTAAAGTTTTTAAAATAATTTATAACATCAAGTACTTACAAGCCTGGAGTTAGATTAAGGGTTATGGTGGTTGGCTTAAGATCTTAGGATCTTCAGTTTGAGCCCCTGATGTGCCATTGAAATCTCATCAGCTGGATTGACTCAGCCTGTCGTCCTTCTAATGTCGGCTGAATGGTAACAGGGGCACTGCATCAGTGAAGCAGCCATGCTTCCAGAGCTGATGCAAGCATCAGCTTCCTACATGCATGGCAGAGGTGGGAGCAGCTCCTGCTGAGAATATGGGCCAGAGTAGTGGACTGGGCAGAAGCTTTTATTTTGTCTGCATTGTTGACGATTGTTCTAATGAGGTCGACATAGCCAAGTCTAATGCATGTAGCCTTAACACTTACATTTTTCTCATCCAACGCAATGCTTTTCATTGACACTTTTGTCACATTTCCAGCATGAACAGTTACAGGCCTTTTTCTTGGCATTCTCCAACACAAATGCTCACAAAAACATGTGTGAATGCACGAGTGAATTAATCGTGTTTCGAGTAGCAATATTGCTTTCCTTCCTTCCTACAGAAATGTTTGCCTAGGTTCATACAATGTGGAGTCATTGCACAGATAAGTGGCAACGGCGTCATACAGCCACTTGAAAGTACCCGGGGTACCCACCTCTCTTATTGCAACACTTTGCTGAGAAATACACCAGTCACATTTCCTGCTTTGATGGTGCATTTGGTTTGTTTTAAAAAAAAAAAAAAAAAACCAAACTAATTAAAAAAAAAAAATTCATTCGTAGTTTTTGAAACAATTTTTGTGATCCTGATAATTTTTCAGGTTATTCACAAGTTATGGTGGTGAAAGGTGATGTGAATGCCAAAGGTATTGTTACGGATTCGCGCCCGCCGGCGTGCTGACGGCCACGTAACTCGAATCGCGGCACGTCGCCCACCGGACGGACAATCCAGTCGTGACCCTCTCGGACTAACGCCGGGAACCAGTCACGGGTGGACCTTTCGGTCTCACCGCGATCGAGCCAATCGGCCCCCGCGTGGGATAGGGTTGCTCGCCAAATTCGACCTACCTAAGTACCCACACGGAGGGTAGACCGGGCGATCGCACCTCGCCGCAGGTCGACTTCGGACACGGGCCACTTAAGCGACCCGTTCCGTACTATCGGGATAACCGAGCGGTGTTATCGTCGGCCTCGATGGTTCGATTAATTATCGGGCGTATTCAGCCCACTACCAACCCTTTACGTGAAGCAAGATGAGGATTCAATGAGAGAAATGACGAAGCGAAGCGGGAAAGCAGTTCAACATAAAGCACATTTATTCGCGATGAACGGAAAGCACACATATACAATTCCACCAAAAGCACATAGAAGAAAAAGAAACACAATGCAATTTTACACAAAAAGCAAATGTAAAAGCGAAGACACAATGCAGAGCTATCCGACTACCGAGCACACGGCAACACTTATACAATTCTACTTCACAGACGGCGCCGACAACACATACCCAAAACCAAGAAAAAGAACACCCTCAAGGATGAGGCGGGCCTGGGGCCGAGACCGGGTCAGGCCTACCCGTCTGATGATGAGGCGCGAAGTGGCGATGGTGCCTCAACTCCGCGGGCCTCGCGGACGGTGTCTGGTAGGGGGTGGGAAGGGGGCCCCCTTGGTCGCACTATCTCAGCGCAGGGGGAAACAGGAGGGGGTTGCTGATGCTCGGGGAAAGGAGGATTTTTACTCTGCCTCGGGTCCCGCGACGAGCGTCTCCACCTCGACCAGGTCGCGCCGTCGGCCTCCCTGGTGTGCAGCTCCCGGCACCGACGCGAGCACCCCCTCGTCTGCCTTCTCCGCTGCCGCCTCTCCACAGCTCCGTCCTCTTCGCTCCGACTCCAACTCCCAACTCTTCCTCCTGCGAACTTCCCAACTGCACTCAACTCCAACGCACACGACGACGACGACGACGACGACGACGACCAACTCTTTTCTGACGAACGCAGCCGCTTATATAAGCCCCGTGGCTTCGCCTTTGACCCCCTGCCTTCGACCTTTCACCTCGCTCCCCATTGGCCCGAGAAAAAGTGGGCGTGAATGCATTTTGATCCATGAATTTGCATATAGCGACCGCCCTCCAACGCCCTGGAGGCGGGGGCCAAATCGCCTCTCGCTCACCGATTGGACGGAACAAAAGTGGGCGTGTATCGTTTTTGATCCGTTTTTGGAGCGGAAAATCCGTGGTTTTGTACACGCTGTTCGGCGCGCGCCCTGCACGAGTCCAATACCGGTACCCACAAGCGGCGCAAGAACGGTGGCGATGCGACGGTTGCGAGGTGTGACGGGAAAGGTCGTGGCTGTTGTGGTGAAGCGGCGTTGTGGTGGGTGGTTGATGTTGTGACGACTGTTGAGACGCGGTTGGCGGTGGTAACAATGGCGGTTGGTCCAAAATAAAGATAGTAAAAGAAAAACGGCTATCCTGAAGAGTCGCAGCACGCATGAATGACATGTATTTCCACTAGACAATGGGTTTGGGCCTAACTACACATATACTTACGGAGATATCTCACCTAAGGGACCTGAATGGTGGTTTGCGAATTTGGTAACCACAACAGTATGTTAAAATTGCTCGGCTTCCACCATATTTTGTAAATTGTCAAGGTGGCAAGTAATTCCAAGGACATCAGCTGTAGTGCATTGTTTTAATGGCTGAAACATTGACAGCTGAACTCGTTATGTTTTCAGGTTTTCTTAAAACCAAATTCTGTGGAATGGTGCATGAAAGGTACACCTGTTTGGTTTAATCATGCAGGGTGCTGATGGTGAGCTCCGCTGATGGCAAGCTTGCAGATGAAGTTGTACGGGGAGGCCTGGCCGACATGGCAATCCCTCAAGATTTAACAAATCTCTTGCAAGTTTCTGACAATATTGGTCCAGGCCTCCTTACTAATGTGCTGAATAACATGATGCCTGGTGGTGATGCTGGACTTCGAGGATGGGTGGTACGAAAGCATCATTGTACTCGTTTTAATTTCACTTGGTGTTGAATGGAAAGAATGGTTGCCCTGACCTTTGCTTGAATAATATGCTGAATTACCTGGCCTTGTGACAGATTGGTGGGCCTGGGCATGGTCACCTGGCTTCTGTTGTGCCAAAAGACCTGAGCGGTGTTTTGAGCATTTTATTACTGACGCTACCCGGCACACCGTTTATCAGCTACGGTGATGAGATTGGCCTGCAGGAGATTGAGGTAAAGTGGTGGGTGGCAGATTCTGGGTGAGCAGCTCAAGTGTTAAATAAATTGCTCGTGTTCCTAAAGGCTGAAGGCTTTGGTGGATATTGTTTTCTGGCAGAATGTCACATGGACGCATGAGGCCATGGCCATGCAATGGTCCAACTCGGAAAACGCCGGCTTTACCAACGGCAAATGCAAGATTCCAGTGAACCCGGAGTACACCACTCAGAATGTGCAGGTGCGTGAATAAAGTGACTTTAAGGCAAATGGTTGTGCAGAGCTTGTTCTGGGTATGCGATAGGCAACCCACTGTACTGTAAGGCCTTGAAACCATTCCTCAAAAAGCTTTCCTCCCACAGAGTTTCAGTGGCCTGAAATCGAACTCTTCACTGCTCATGTACCAGAAATTAAACAAACTCAAGTGGAACGACTGGTCTGTGAAGTATGGCAACATATCAGTCGTGAAAGACACCGGCACACTGCTGTCTTACAAGCTTGTGTGGGATCGTAGTTCTCGCTTCCTCATCTGCCTCAACTTCGGCAATGAGACCTCAAGGTACAACATGGCCGGTTTCGACAGGGACTTGCCCGAGACAGCTACCGTGGTGACGGGCACGCATGGAGTCTCAGGAAAGAAGATTCTCCTCACAGAGCTTGACCTGGGGCCTTACGAAGGTATTGTATTCAAGTATCAATTTGAGGGGGAGTAGTTGTAGTTTCCACTTGTAGCTTTCATTGCTTTTTATTTCTGGCAGTTGCAAGAGAACATTAGTGCACATCAGCTTGACTCTAACCCCCCCCCCCCCAATGATTGCAATAACTTCACAAAACTGGTGGTTCAATAGCTTGTTGAAGAAATATTGGGAAAGTTTAAACCATTCCAAAGGTGTAAAATGGTGGCTCAGTGCGTGCTAAAGTATCCCACCACTTATTGATTGAATTATTCTATTTTTCCCCATTGGTACCAGTCATTTGTTTCAACAAGGAAATACCTATTTGGGATTTCTTTTTTCATGAATTGCTTTTAATTTTTTTTTTTTCTTGCCTTGAATTGCCATTCTGCAAGAGCTTGCAATTGCAAATATCATTTTGCCCTCTGAAGTAGTGTTGGTATAAAATAAACAGAACATTCTTCCCCTGTGGTCTGAGTTTAATGCTTGCTTCATTCAAGATCTCACCCAAGCAAACGGCAGTTTCCAGGAGAAGTAATGCCATCGTCAGATCAGACCGATTTCTCGCCATAGGAAAGCCAGCTGCTTGGAAAGCTGTACCCACATGGAAGGAAAAAACATCGTTTTAATCTCCTGCACCTCTTGCAGAGAAGCAACTCAACATGCCTGCTTTTATACATTAACTCACGAAAAAGCAATGTTTGTCGAGCCTTACCTGTGTCAAATATTGCTCTTCATCGACTGGTCCGCAATGGCCTCCCGACTGAACATCCACTATTACAGAAGAGAAATCTGACTGTCCTGTAAAAGGATGGTACGAGATTTTTCATCAATGATAGTGTACCGTATGTGGAACGTTGGTGCTGCTGAAGCAGTCTCATTATTATGCTTGGTTTGCCATTGCATTCTCCATTGGCAACCAGCACAGTGATTTCTCCACGTGCGAGGTTCAAAGCAAATGGGACACGGTCTACGATTGAGGAACTACTTGATTTCAATAGAATTTTACATTTTGAACGCTAGAACCCGAACCTGCAGTTTAGCAGGAATTTGGCAAAGTACAGAATCTTGTCCTCAACATCCATGCACAGTAGTAAGGTAATTTTTGTTTTTAGTCTGCGTGTCTGGCAGGCAGGCAGACAAAATTTCAAATCATTCCAAACAGGAAACTGTTTTGAAAGACGTCAAAGGACACATACAACGGGCACGAATAACTAATGTAATGTGTTAAAGAAGGTGGTGGAAAAAGATGCTGAATCAAGGGCGGTAAACGAGATTTTTTTTTCGTTGCGGCTTTTAAAACCTTTTTATTTTATTTAAATTTAATTATATATTTGAACACGAGAACACAAATTGCCTTGGCATGTCCTGAAACCTCCAGGGTAGCAAGCAGTATGTACTTGCACAAAAACGTATTACGCTATCTCGACCAATCAAATTTTCCGCTTGCTCTTCCACCGTTGGGGAATATTGAGATCCAGACAAAATAGTGGTTCGTAGGAAACAGATCATGCTCAGAAACACAAAGCAAGAGTTGAAAAGACCCTTCCCATGTAATTTTTCTCAAGACCCCATGGGGTAAGGTGTTCTATGAACCCTCAAGTTTATAATTTGTTCAGGGTGCTGGCAATAATTTACCTCTGCAAGAAATAAAACCACAAATTTCCAGTGGTGGCAGACATTGCTGCATCGCCCTTGAATGTAAAAACGTGTGTGATGTTTATAGCGAGGTTTGGATTCGTCCCCAAGTGCAAGGCGAATGCGCACACCTCAAGGCTATCCTGTTAGCCCCATAAATGGCAAATACAGTGGCTTCTGAGTGACGACACTGGAGAGTGTCGGTTGAAATCTAAAGGCCTGTTATGGATTTGAATTACGAGCTTCAGAAAGCACACGACATGATGTGCTTGGATTCCTCTGGGAGTCGATTTTCTTTTGTCATCGCACCTGAGGCCGAAACGTAAGAGATGCCTCCGTAAAAATTAAAAATTCTTTCATCAACCGTAAGTGCATCATGAAAGTGTTTAGCATTCAACTAAATGAATCTGCATGAAAGAATAACTGAATAACACCCCAGTTTTCCTGAAAAACGGCATGTTATTGATGATGAAAATATGGAAACCTCAGTGTTGGTTGTTGCTACTGATAATTCGGTCTTTGTCTATTTGAGTCTCTCCTGATTCCAATGTCGTATTTGATCTAGTACTCTAATTGGTGTCAGGCCAACCACTACACGAGTTGTGGTTCCCAGAGGGAGGCATTAAGTGTTTAGTCTTGGTGTCCATGGTATCCCACTTTGTGAAGAACAAGCCCAATTTTGTTTTTTCATTGGGCTTGGCTGGGATTCGAACCCCGGACCTCTCGCACCCAGACTGAAAATCATAACCCGAAACCACCAATCCATATTTGTTTGAACAATGGCCTTTACCATTCAATTATGACCTCTAGCAAAGAAAAAAAAAATTTCCATTTACTGATGCTATTTCATTGGAAAAATAATACTGTTACGGTTGTGGAAATTCACATTACACTATAAAGGGCCCTCAGGTGAGATATCTCTGTAAGTACATGTGTTGTTAGCCCAAACCCGTTGTATAGAGGGAATTTATGTGATCCATCCGGGCTGCGACGCTTTGAGTTAGCCATTTTTCTGTTCTATCTTTTATTTCAAACAAACAGCATCTCAACAACCACACCATCCCCACCACAACCATGCCACCTCCACCATCTACGCTACCACATCTTTGCCACTCCCCATTCAATAGGCCCCATGCGGTTACGATCTCCACGGAGGAACAAACAAAAACTAACAATGATGCTCGGGGGCTTTTCCCACCTGTTTCTCCCGTTTAAATTTTCCGCCCTCGGTGTGGTGGAAGTGCGATCCGAGCCGGGGGTCAAAGGTGGGGGCCTCTTTTTGGGGGAATAATTCTCAGGTCCTGAGCCAAAAACTGACCCCCGGCCCCCGCACGGGGCGGGGTGGAGGGAGAGCGAGAGGGCACGCCCCCCTGCGCGAGGCTTCTCCAAGAAGCTCGAAGGGAGGCGGGGCCGAAAATGGGGCGGAGCGAAGGGCTGAGCCCCTCGCTACAAAAGGCGGACAGCACGGACCTTGGAGAGTTGAGATGGCTTTTCGAGGCTTCCTGTCTCCTAAAAGTTGAGTTGTTTTTCGAGGCTGCCCATCTCGTGAAAGTTGAGTTGGTTTTTTGAGGCTTCCCGTCTAAGAGAGAAGTTGTCTTCGAGGCTTCCTGTCTGCTTGTCTTGTCGGGGGAAGAGGTCCTGCGCTCGCGGCTTGGTGAGCGACCTGTGAACGGAGACACGGACGGGAGACGTGGCAGCGCCGGTTGAGAGGTGGACCTGCGCGTCCGGACGAGGAGTGCCGGAGAGGCTTCGCCGGCCACGAGAGAGGTCGGGGCCAGGCGCGACCCCGTTGACGGTCATGGGAGAGGGACTCACCAGCCACGAAAAGGGAAGTCGCGGCTTCTTTTCCTTTGCTTTTTGTGTAAATGCTTGTGGTGGCGCCGTCCGTCAAGTAGTGTTGTTTTAAGTGTTGCCGTGTGTCGGTCTTAGTCGGTTGTGGCTCTGCAGTTGCTTCTATTGTTTTAACTGTTTGATGTGCATTTTTCTTTTGCTGTATATATGTGCCTTCTGTGTGAAATAAATGTGCATTGTGTGAACTTGTTCCCCGTTTCGCTGCGTCCTTTCCTTTGTTTGAATCTCCATCTTGCATCACGTAAGGGGTTCGTAGTGGGTTTAAAACGCCCGGCAATTAATCGGAACCGTCAAGGCCGACGATAACACCACTCGGTTATCACTGTAGCACGGAACGGACCGCTTAAGCAGTTCGTGTCCGGAGTCGGCCTGTGGCGTGGTACAATCGCCCGGTCGACCACTCGCGCAGGTACTTAGGTAGGTCGAATTTGGTGAGCAACCCTATCCTGCGCGGGTGGGCAATTGGCACGATCGTGGTGAAGTTAAATCCCCACCCGTGACTAGCTCCCGGCGTTGTTCCGAGAGGGTCATGACTGAATTGTCCGTTCCGGTGGGCGAGGCGGCCGCCATTCGAGTCGAGCAGCCGATCGCACGCCGGCGGGCGCGAATTCGCAACAATACGTTTGTTTTCATCATGAGATAGAATTTCAAGTGCTACTAATTGGCTCATATTACGAGTTGGCTGCACTGGGAACCATCATTGATCTCCAATCGCAGCTCGTTATCGGTGAAAACCTGGCTGACTCAACGATTTCAAGGTGGCACAATGGCCTGCCCCACTTAGTCTGGTCTTGAGGTGATGTTGGTCCACTCATCATGGACTCTTATTCCCTTCCCTTATTACAAGAAGTCATTCTGAATGACTGGTTACTCCTGTATTTACAACTTTAAAATAAACCAATGTCACCCGCAAGGTGACCCGTATCTTGCCAAAAGGTGACCACGTGTGACTTCTTTAAGGTCACACTGAGGTGGTCAGAGCTGCTATCCACCAGGAGCGACTCCTTGAGGAATATCTGCCTACGAGAGATTCCGATGAGAATCGTTCTACAGAGTAACCATGAAAAATATGTTTGCCTCATAACGTCACCAAATGACGTCATAATGTCTCAAGCTTGACATATCTAGAAAGCACTCAGAGGTGTTCAATTTGAGGTACTACACGATATGGTTCCTAAAACTTGAAAATTTGACCTTGGGGTCAAATATGTTTGACCTCAGGCGCTAACCATGAAGGTCAAGGACAATCTCCACCAAAAACTAATCAGCTGAGCGCCACACCATATACTACATTCCCATAAAGTTTGGAGACGATTAGATTAAAATTACTCAAAAAATAAGGGTTTCGTCGACTCCCCTGATTTGCGACAAAGTGACCTTGACCTTCAAAATTTTATGCGCTGAAAGGGACCTCTATAGGCCTCTGATATGTGAAGTTATAAAAATTTCCAATGAGAACTGTGTTCTGCAGAGTGATTTATACGTGATTTCAGACAAAAAAAAAAACGTATGAAGACAAAAAAAAAAAACATATGAAGCCAATCGCCACCAAAAATTAATCAGCTGAGCGCCAGACCATGAACTATATTCCCATGAAGTTTGAAGACAATCCGATCAAAATTACTCAAAATATAAGGGTTTCGTCGACTCCCCTGATTTGCGACAAAGTGACCTTAACCTTTGACCTTGACCTTCAAAATTTTGTGTGCTGAAAGGGACCTCTATAGGCCTCTGATATGCGAAGTTACAAAAATTTCCAATGATAACTGTGCTCTGCAGAATTTTTTATACGTGATTACAGACAAACAAAAATAAATAAATAAATAAATACAAGCTGACTAACATATCTTACAAAAACTTCGTTTTGGCAAGATAATAAAAAGGTTGTTCATCACATTACCTGCACCATCAGCTCCACGTCCATGTTCTGAATTTGCATCCCGTAGTTCCATCGCATAGCGCAGGGTACCTTCCAGGGGCACGTGCTCATCATCCCGATTGCAAGCGATGTAGGTCGATGGGTAGTGCTGTTTGTGAGATCACCCGAGTACAACAGGAGAATTACGACCATTGAGACCATCTCCAGCTCAAGGTATCATTAGCATACACCAGCAGAGTACCCACTGTCTAGGTGGGTAGAGTTCGTGCATCACTAGCTGAAATAGGTGTAGTCTGTTTTTCAAGAAGATTATAGATGTTTTTGTGGTGTGCCTCAAAGGTTTTATGTGGTCCAAAGTGTACGTTCCAATAGTACTTAGGGTCGCATCTCTAAGGGATGTAAAGGGTCAAAAGCTAAGTGGTCAAGGGTCCAAGCAGTTTATAGATATCTAACATGGCTAAAGGGTGTTCAGGTTTAAATTAAGTCAAGGGACTTAAAGGGGACCAACATGTTGAGACCACCTCAACGCTAATATATCCCTTGATGCACAACAAAATAGGAATGATGTCCTTTTCTGATTTGCGATTTATAAAGTTGGTAATTTTGCGATTAAGAGTCAATCATCTTCTTCGTACTGAGACGTGACGTCACACCGCCGTATCCCTACTGTCTACGGGTTACATCATGGTACGATTGAATTCAAAACGGCAAATAATTTTAGATTTTCCACAAATATGTTGAGTTGATGCATCCTTGGTTGTAGTAATACAACCGAGATGCTTTCATGCTACACCAATGGCCAAAAGACCCTGAGTGTGGGACACGGCACGAATATGACGGTGGGGCACAGCACGGCATGAACAGGACCAGGCACGAATGGCGTCCCGGGAAAGTATGAAACGGAACGATCCCGTAACATACAACCTGCGACAGAGGGACAAAGCATTCGTCACCGACTTTGTCGGCGGTGTCCGAGTATGCCTTGGCGGTGTCTGTGCTGTGTTTCTGCTGGAATAGTATAACTGATTTATCAATTAAAACAAAGTCCCTTATAAACTGTCAATTGAACGGAAAAACAAAACCTACCAATCTGTAGTGAACATGCTACCGGCAATTGCATCTTCACTATCACAGCCATTGTCACCATCTTCGTCTGAATCGCTTGCATCAGGCTGGAAGCGATACTGTTCCATAATTCTCCTGATAGCGTTTCCATTCCTAATATTTTCTCCAATAGTTTCTTCAAAATCCCATTGATCAGTTTCAACATGCTGATAACCTTCAGAGTTGCTGATGACTGTGGAATTGGCGTCGGAATCGAGCTTGAAATACACTTTCTCTATGTAAGCTGCTATTTTAAAAGAAGGTGGGTTCAAGATGTGACGTCATTGGTGAAAATTGACCCCTTTAGGCTTTTTTTGTGATTGGCCAATAAATTTCAAAAAAAATTTCCCCTTCAAATTAGACCATGATTAATGATGTTCAATAGTTTTTTGGAATATATATACTGTTGCGGTTGAGGAAATTTGCAAACCACCATTCAGGTCCCGTAGGTGAGATATCTCAAAGTACATGTGTAGTTAGCCCCCAAACCCGTTGTTTAGAGGGAATAAATGTGATTCATTCGGGCTGCGACGCTTTAAAATAGCCGTTTTTCTGTTCTATCTTTATTTTGAACCAACCACGTCTCAACCGCCATCACACAACAACCATCAACCACAACAACAATGCCAACAGCCACGATCTTTACCTTCACAACTCGCTCCCGCAAACATCATCACCGCCATTCCAAACAGCACCATGGCCATAAACCCTCCACCACCTTCACCTCTCCTCCTTCTACCGCCATTCCCGCACCACCTGTGAACACCGAGCGTCAGGCTGTCCTGGGCTCGTACAAGGTGCGCGCCGAACCGCGAGTGCAAAATGCGGCCTTTCCGAGGAGAAGTCGGATCAGGAATGCGACACGCCCACTTCTGATCCATCCAATCAGCAAGCGCGGGGCGGTTTGGCCCCGCCTCCAGGCGCGTAGGTGTAGAATCGAGATATGCAAATTCTCGGATCAGGGGAGACTCACGCCCCTTTTCCTCCGTTCAATGGGCGAGCGTGGCTCCACCCCCGAGCTCGTTCTGATCCAGAAATTTGCATATGGGTTCTCCTGCCGGCCTATAAAGCGCCGAGCGCAGGGCAAATTTGGGCAGTCTGTCAGGGTTCGGAGTCTGTCAGGGAGCTGCAGAGAGAGGGAGCTTGGAGCGCGGTCGAGTCGGTTTGAGCGCAGAGTCGGCCTTGGAAGGGCAAAGAGTTTTGGGGCAGAGTCGGGTTGGAGCGGGGAGTGGAGTCGGGAGGCGAGGGCGAACAGGTGGTTTGCGGCAGTCGGCTGAGGAGAATGGGGGAAGAGACCGAGTAGCTTGGGTCCGAGGCAAGGAAGACGGCGGTCGGCGACGAGCTCGCGGTGGAATCGCTCGTCGCGGGACCCAAGCAAGCCAGCTATCCTCTTTCCCCAGAGCATCAACAATTCCCCCCCCGCCCTTTTTTCCCCCCCGCGCTGAGATAGTGCGAAAAGGGGGCCCCATTCCCACCCTACTCCAAGCAGTGCCAACGAAACCCGCGAAGGAGCACGAAGTCGGGGCACCGCAGCGCCGCCACATTTGCGGCTCATCACAAAGACACGGGTAGGATCCACCCGGTCTCGCGGACCTGACCGCTCTTTCAGGTCCCGCGCAAATATTGGCCCACAGGCCCTGTCTGCCCCCTTGTCTTTGAGGGTGGCCCTTTTCTTTTGCTTTTGAGTAAATGTGTTGTTGGCGCCGTCTGTAAAGTAAAACTGTGTAAGTGTTGCCGTGTGCCCGCGTCGTCGGTTGTAGATCTGCATTGTTGTGTTTCTTTTGTAGCATTTGATATACAGTGGGGAGAACAAGTATTTGATACACTGCCGATTTTGCAGGTTTTCCCACTTACAAAGCACATAGAGGTCTGTAATTTTTATCATAGGTACACTTCAACGGTGAAAGACAGAATCTAAAACAAAAATCCTAAAAATCACATTGTATGATTTTTAAATAATTAATTTGCATTTTATTGCATGAAATAAGTATTTGATCATCTACCAACCAGTAAGAATTCAGGCTCTCACAGACATGTTAGTTTTGTCTTTAAGAAGCCCTCCCATTCTCCACTCATTACCTGTATTAACTGCACCTGTTTGAACTCGTTATCTGCATAAAAGACAGCTGTCCACACTCAATCAATCAGACTCCAACCTCTCCACAATGGGCAAGACCAGAGAGCTGTCTGAGGACATCAGGGACAAAATTGTATACTTGCATAAGGCTGGGATGGGCTGCAGGACAATAGGCAAGCAGCTTGGTGAGAAGGCAACAACTGTTGGCGTAATTATTAGAAAATGGAAGATGTTCAAGATAACAGTCAATCTCCCTCGGTCTGGGGCTCCATGCAAGATCTCACCTGGTGGAGCCTCAATGATCATGAGAAAGGTGAGGGATCAGCCCAGAACTACATGGCAGGACCTGGTCAATGACCTGAAGAGAGCTGGGACCACAGTATTAAAGAAAACCATAAGTAACACACGACGCCGTCATGGATTAAAATCCTGCAGCGCACGCAAGGTCCCTCTGCTCAAACCAGCGCATGTCCAGGCCTGTCTGAAGTTTGCCAATGACCATCTGGATGATCCAGAGGAGGAATGGGAGAAGGTCATGTGGTCTGATGAGACCAAAATAGAGCTTTTTGGTTTAAACTCCACTCGCCGTGTTTAGAGGATGATGAAGGATGAGTACAACCCCAAGAACACCATCCCAACTGTGAAGCATGGAGGTGGAAACATCATTCTTTGGGGATGCTTTTCTGCAAAGGAGACAGGACGACTGCACCGTATTGAGGGGAGGATGGATGGGGCCATGTATCGCAAGATATTGGCCAACAACCTCCTTCGCTCAACAAGAGCATTGAAGATGGGGCATGGCTGGGTCTTCCAGCATGACAACGACCCGAAACACACAGCCAGGGCAACTAAGGAGTGGCTCCGTAAGAAGCATCTCAAGGTCCTGGAGTGGCCTAGCCAGTCTCCAGACCTGAACCCAAGAGAAAATCTTTGGAGGGAGCTGAAAGTCTGTGTTGCCCAGCGACAGCTCTGAAACCTGAAGGATCTGGAGAAGATCTGTATGGAGGAGTGGGCCAAATCCCTGCTGTAGTCTGTGCAAACCTGGTTAAGAACTTCAGGAAACGTCTGATCTCTGTAATTGCAAACAAAGGTTTCTGTACCAAATATTAAGTTCTGTTTTTCTGATGTATCAAATACTTATTTCATGCAATAAAATGCAGATTAATTATTTAAAAATCATACAATGTGATTTTCAGGATTTTTGTTTTAGATTCCGTCTTTCACAGGAGAAGTGTACCTATGATGAAAATTACAGACCTCTACATGCTTTGTAAGTGGGAAAACCTGCAAAATCGGCAGTGTATCAAATACTTGTTCTCCCCACTGTATGTGCATTCTGTTTGGCTGTATAGGTGTGCTTTCTGTGTGCCGCGGAATAAATGTGCATCATGTTGAACTGTTTTCCCGTTTCGCTTCGTCTTTTCTTTAATTGAATCTCCATCTTGCTTCACGTAAAGGGTTGGTAGTGGGCTTAATACACCCGATAATTAATCGGAACCGTCGAGGCCGACGATAACACCGCTCGGTTATCCCGATAGTACGGAACGGGTCACTTAAGTGGCCCGTGCCCGGAGTCGACCTGCGGCGAGGTGCGATCGCCCGGTCTACCCATCGCGTGGGTACTTAGGTAGGTCGAATTTGGCGAACAATCCTATCCCACGTGGGGGGCCGATTGGCACGATCGTGGTGAGGCCGAAAGGCCCACCCGTGACTAGCTCCCGGCGTTAGTCCGAGAGGGTCATGACAGAATTGTCTGTCCGGTGGGCAACGTGCCGCGATTCGAGTTACGTGGCCGTTCGCACGCCGGCGGGCGCGAATTCGCAACAATATATATATATATATTTTTTTTTGCGTTTGGGTTCCCCTTTTCGGTCTAAAGGGTGAAGTGGTCAAAATGGTTTTAGATTTTAATAGGGTCTATTGGGTCAAAATGGCTTAACTAGGTCTATAGTCTTTTGGGGTCAAGGGGTCTAAAATGCTTAAAGGGTCTTCATAGGTCTAAGGGGTCTTAGTCTGAAGATTTAAAAGGTACATTCCAATAGTACATAATTAATAGACGTAATCATGGTTGGTGCACCTGACGGTCAAACAGTAAGTAATTAAGAGACATGTAGTTACGTGGGTTAGTGGCTGGACATATACTTGCTCCATTATATATATATATATATATATATATATGTATATATATATATATATATATATATATATATATATATATATATATATATATATATATATATATATATATATATATATATATATATATATATATATATATATATATATATATATATATATATTGCAAATTAAGCACTTTGAAACAAAGTACACAGTTGGAATACCTGTCCACAACAAGACAATATATGCACATGGTCTGGCCAAGATCATGGTAGAAGATGTATATGGTCAAGATATATGCACCATGATAAAATGACGATGGTATATAACACAAGATGTATGCATATGGTCTGGCCATTAGTATCACTTGAGGTCGCAAGTTGTGGAGTGGGCAGTAGATGCTGATGACTTCAGCTTTATCTTGATCAATGCATGCTCCGCTCCATTCATCTTGGTCTTGCACACCCCCTGCAGTTGGATGGAGCATCGGTTCCAGTACATTGAGGAAAGGGGCCTGAAAAGGTGAAAGGAAAAGAGTAATCAAAATAATTTAATTCAACATCATTTGTGTTTCTAGAGAATGAAACTTACTCTGAAGACCATGGCAGCCACAAGATTTGGTACTTGGTTAACCATGGATGCTGCTGTCACTGCCCCTGCACTTGCAGCCAGAAGTGCGGTCCACCTTGGTCGGCTCAGCCCGGCGGAATGTAACATTTGTAGGCAGGCAGCCAGGTCTTCGGCAGCTTTGACTCGACCAGCTCCACGCCCGGCCAACGCCCATGTCCGACCTCCTTCACCTCCACCCCTGGTGCAACAAATACATCGTGGCTTTTAAAATGTGGTGAAAAATCAGAGGGTGTGGTCAGAGGATGCAAAAGGAGGAGTTTCTCACCTGACGTGACAAAATGCGAGTCGCCAACCACTGTCCAACAACACCGACCACTCAGGCTTATAGGCGAGGCTCAACGGAATGCCGTAAGCTCCGTATACTGTGGCAAGCAGGGGGCGCTCGGATGGCAATTCCATCGCTCTTGGCTCCGTAATCAAAGTCATTGGAACGTTTGCACCATCCTGCAAAATAATCAAGTGAAGCTTCGAGAGTCTTGGAATTTGATGCTTTAGAAAGTGTGGAAATTTTGCGAAGGCAAACCATGCTTTGTGCGTTCAAACGATGCACAGTGTACTGCCCACTGCTTTTCGCTTCCTGATGCTTCCCCCTACGATCACCCGTCGAACGATGCATCGTGTGAAGCCGTCCACTTGTCAGGTCACAACGGAGCCGTGTGGGATGGCAGCAAGGTGAGGAAAGATCAAAGGTGAAGAATGAAGTCATGGGATCAGGGTTAGGTCCGGCTCTGATGTGGCATGCCCATTGTGGGAGCTGAATGGCAGATTCACAAAATCATGAAATGAAAATAATTTAGCTTCACCAAAAGAAGAAGACAGAAAGTTTAATAATTAATGGGAGTTGTCAATTTATAAATCATGTATATATTGATGAGGTCAGCATCAGGATTAATGTTACAGGAGAAAAATCACACTTAATAAAATGGCCATTGGGTACCTCCACAATGTGCACGTTTGCAGGGTCATTGTACGGGATTATCTCTAGTAACAGACCTCCCTTTCCAGGAGGCTCTTTTGGTGCTGCAGCCAAACAGGCCACACTTGCATCCTGAAAAAACTCCATGTCAAGCAGACGGAAGTGGTCACGGGGTCTCCACAGCTCCAGCCAGTCGTGACGGCCCAGAGAACCAGGCCCTGCACGCAGCATCTGTAGAGGTAAGGCCACACGACTATACAAATCGGGCGTCAAAAATACACCACAAATAATCATATGATTCACCATCAAAATAATCAGAATAGTTACAAATGGAATCAAATTAGTACCTACTCAAACCCAACCAAAGTTCAGACTTATTTAACAATGACCAAAAATGATCTTCACTAAGCCCAGCTTAAAGTGGCCAAGAATGGTTTGAAGATGGACTGTCCAAAAAGTATGACAAAAAATTTCATCAACATTCTTTCCGGAGTGTTGACTGATGGCACAGCTTCCCCAAGGACAAAAGGAAAAGTCAGCCATTGAAAGTGACCCTAATGTTTTATTAGCAAGAGTCTTAACGGGATGGTGCAGAGGTAGTGCACATAACCTTTGAACTGTCGAGTCTGCGTTCCAATCTCAGACCAGGTATGTATAAACTGTCGCATTGGTGTTTCACAAGCAGAAGGTTGCATCGCAAAGTGCGACACTCATGAGATGGACATGAAGCTAAGTGCTCCCATCTACTAGCATTAGCTTGCTTCGAGACAACAGCATACATTATTCTCACACCAAACATACTTCTGTGAATCTGGAGGAAGAGGAATCCAGTGAAAAGCTGAAACATACCCTATAACCTCCATCGGAGGCATCCGTTGCTAGCACGAAGAGGTGACCCTCAACGCTCTCAACGTGATATAGCAACCCGTGGCTTCTTGGTTCCATCAAGAGGGGGCCAATCGCTGTGCTTCTTTTGCTGCACTTGAACAGGTGAACTTCGGCTGCGTCACGTGAGATGCTGTTTAGGGTGACGTAACGACGGTCTCGTGTGTGGGCCAGTTCCAAGTGGAACCTTTAAAAATAAAATAAAAAAATTGTTGGGTGCTTAAGTGTGTAAACCATTGTTTCTGCTAAACAACAAATCCAAAATGGAAAGCCAAGCAAAGAAGGCCAACACCGAAACCTGTAATCGTGCTCTATGTAAACATTTTCCATGGACGGGTCCATCCCTGGCATCGCGCTCAGAACAAGGCGGAAGGTCTGCCGAGTGCTCAGTTTCTCGGACAGTGTGAAGAGCAGAACTCCTTCTGTGACCCACTCTGGCCATTCGGACAAGACAACCGAGTAAACAGCCACCCACTCCCTTCCCCCCACCACCACACCCTAAATGATGATGTGCTCAGAGATGCTGCAATGCATATTGAAACATAATTATCAGACTATAAATCTCTCTGAATAAAACTCACAAAGTTTACTCCACTGAGTCAAATAATTATTTAAACAATACAAGGTTATTGCAACACATGTGTGGAAAAGACAAGGGCATTTCGAAAAGCAATTTAAGAGTTATTTATTGAAATTTGATTAAAATTTACCGACAACTTAAAAACTAATGAAAATATCAGACCAAAAGATTGGACATTGTTCATGCTCCAAATTATCTGTGGTTGTAATCCGAGCCTCAGCAGTAAGCCTTTCGTGGTGCCATCAAAGCTTTCGATTACGAGTGCCAAGTGCTGCCCGCTCGAGGAGGGACGAATTCGCACAGGAACAAAAGGTTCGTTAAGGCGAAGCATGGAAAGGTCATGAAAATCAACGAGAAGTTCTGCTTTTGGGGAATCCAGGGCTTTGTACCATGGAATGAGCCGGTCTGGAAGGGAACAGGCAAGAGCTACTGTCAGGCAAAAATGCAACAAAAAGACTCGCTGTAAAGCTTGTCGACGAGGAAAATGATCAGAAGCATTCAACATATATATAAATATATGTATACATATATATTTATATCTATCTATAATTCCAGCAATGTGTGTGTGTGTGTGCATGTGTGTGTGCGTGTGTGTGTGTGTGTGTGTGTGTGTGTGTGTGTGTGTGTGACCGCTATTTCGAGACAACCACTGGTCAGATCTAATTGAAACTTGCCAGGTATATTGTTGGGGACCTGAGTATGTGCCTTTTCAAGGTTTGATATTAATCGGACAAGTGCTTCCCAAGTTATGGCCATGTATTTACCAAACTAATGATAGAACACGGTGCTGCGTAGGCGTGGCCGAAGGGGAAGAGATCCTCAGCCACGTTCCCATTACGGGTTACAACGTTCAGACTTCCGGATGGTGATGACTTACTGTATTCTAATAATTTCTCCATTTCTTATCCGCATTTATAGATGAACACAATGCCCCAATCCAGACGTCGTTTACGGGAGCGAAGGAACGGCCTGTGTAGTTGTTTGAAAGTTTTTTTTTGCACGTACGGCCACGCGAGAGCGAAGGAACGGCCTATGTGGTTGTTGTTTCTGGCACGCGGTTTGAAAATTTCTTTTATTATTTATTTCTTTACTTTGAGCCTGGTGTTGGCGCAGTGGTTAGGGCAGCGGCTTGGGATCCAAAAGGTCCTGAGTTCAAGCCCCGTTGGGCCACTGAATTAATACACCAGGGGGTTGACTCAGCCTGCCATCCTTCCGAGGTCGGCGAAATGAGTACCAGTGTACTGGGCCGGTGTATACCCCGGTTAAAATAGGTGTACCATATCCGTGTCGTAAGAGGCGACCAGGGTTGCGTCAGGAAGGGCATCCGGCGTAAAACATGTGCCAAATCACTGTGCGGATCATACGGATGATCCACTGTGGCGACCCCAAACGGGAGCAGCTGAAAGAAGAAGATTTATTTCTTTACTTTGCACATACGGCCACGCACGTACAGGCACGCGAGAGCAAGGAATGGCCTGTGTAGTTGTTGTTTCTGGCATGTGGTTTAAAGTTTTTTTTTTTTTTTTTTTTTTCCACATACGGCCACGCACGAGTATATATATATACATATATATATATACATATATATATATATATATATATATATATATATATACATATACATATATATATATATATACATATACATATATACATATACATATATATATATATATATATATATATATATATATATATATATATATATATATATATATATATATATATATATATATATATATATATATATATATATATATATATATATATATATATATATATATATATATATATATATATATATATATATATATATATATATATACATATACATATATATATTTATATACATATACATATATACATATACATATATATATATACATATATATATATATACATATATATATATACATATATATATATATACATATCTATACCAACAATGTGTGTGTGTGTGTGTGTGTCTCCTTCACAACTCCAAAAAAACCATGAAACCTAGCAGCCTGAAACTTTGCATGCATACCAAGAAAACTCCAAGGAAGTGCATGATTGAAAATTGGGTGTTTAGGTTAATTAAAACACCCCTTTGGAAGAAAATTAACGACCTTATTTAATTATATCCTTCATCAGGTGATCCTCAGCCACCTCGCTCTCTGGTGTCTTCAAGCGTTTCCTGAGTATCTTCGCTGGGGTCTGAAGTCGCCGTGTTTTTTGGCCCGCTAAACCATGCCTCAACTTGAAACAGGCCGCAATGATTTATTAACGATAGTTTTTTTTTCCCCTCCACTGTCCTCACTCACATTGAATGCCTGTTCATCACAGCTACGAATCATTGCATAAATCAGTTTTGTAAGTACGATCGTTTTCACATAAGGAGGTTTGAGCGATTTCATGCATAACACGATGCGATTTTCTACGATCTACTCTCACGGACTAATTAAAGTACATCATCGAAATATTATTTCGGTTTTGAGGTTCGGATTAAATAATGGTGAAATCTGATAATTTAAAGAAATAAACGAGTCTTATAACTTAGCTGGTATACCTATTTACTTTAAGCAAGCAAGGCTATGTTCCTGCCTCCACTTATACACAAGAAAATGTGAAATTTCCAAAGCATTGAACTTATCTTGTTCTACTGGTTGGAGAATTATATTGAGTGACCAAAAAAATTAGGAACGTGCCAAAATTAACCA
Organism: Eptatretus burgeri; assembly: GCF_056783735.1. Lineage (NCBI taxonomy): Eukaryota > Metazoa > Chordata > Myxini > Myxiniformes > Myxinidae > Eptatretus > Eptatretus burgeri. The sequence continues at coordinate 52,714,419 of NC_140975.1, read as the reverse complement.
GTTTCATTGAGCTACGTGATTTAATGCATTAACTGCTCGACCTCGCGCCAACCCCCAGAGGGACTGCCTATCCATAGCAGCTGCCAGATCTGTGTCTATATTTGTGGAGGTTTTGCGAGGTACTCTACAGGGAATCAAAGCAAAACTGGTAAAAAACAGACGTTTTAAAATGAAGTTGTTACGTTTGCGCGGACCCCAAACCGATGTGACACGTGCACAGACAAAAATGGCGGATTTTCTGCAAGGTTTATTTCAAGGGCGATTGAACTTTGCAATGTCTCCAGGGTTGTTCTGCATTAAGCAGCAACTCTTTTGTGGATAAAGTCATTTTATTTCATCAATTCATTTTTTTTTCATTAACTGCTGCTGCACGGTGAAGAGGGGGCTTCAAAGTTAAAGGGATCCTTCATGGTATGCAGCGAAAGCCTGGCTAACTGTTGCTTATCAACCATTCAATTGGAGTGCTTGCATGAGTGCTTAAGCCACTTGCCGAGTGCTCATTGTCGAGAGCGGTACCGCGCTACGTCATTCTGAGCGAATCATTCACTGACTGCGGATACTTTTGCCACGCCACGTCATTCAGAGCGAGTGGTTCGTGCTCAGTCACCCTGAGCGAGTTGTTCGTGCTCAGTCACCCTGAGCGAGTTGTTCGTGCTCCGTCACCCTGAGCGAGTTGTTCGTGCTCCGTCACCCTGAGCGAGTTGTTCGTGCTCCGTCACCCTGAGCGAGTGGTTCGTGCTCCGTCACCCTGAGCGAGTGGTTCGTGCTCCGTCACCCTGAGCGAGTGGTTCGTGCTCCGTCACCCTGAGCGAGTGGTTCGTGCTCCGTCACCCTGAGCGAGTGGTTCGTGCTCCGTCACCCTGAGCGAGTGGTTCGTGCTCCGTCACCCTGAGCGATTGGTTCGTGCTCCGTCACCCTGAGCGAGTGGTTCGTGCTCCGTCACCCTGAGCGAGTGGTTCGTGCTCCGTCACCCTGAGCGAGTGGTTCGTGCTCCGTCACCCTGAGCGAGTGGTTCGTGCTCCGTCACCCTGAGCGAGTGGTTCGTGCTCCGTCACCCTGAGCGAGTGGTTCGTGCTCCGTCACCCTGAGCGAGTGGTTCGTGCTCCGTCACCCTGAGCGAGTGGTTCGTGCTCCGTCACCCTGAGCGAGTGGTTCGTGCTCCGTCACCCTGAGCGAGTGGTTCGTGCTCCGTCACCCTGAGCGAGTGGTTCGTGCTCCGTCACCCTGAGCGAGTGGTTCGTGCTCCGTCACCCTGAGCGAGTGGTTCGTGCTCCGTCACCCTGAGCGAGTGGTTCGTGCTCCGTCACCCTGAGCGAGTGGTTCGTGCTCCGTCACCCTGAGCGAGTGGTTCGTGCTCCGTCACCCTGAACGAGTGGTTCGTGCTCAGTCACCCTGAGCGAGTGGTTCGTGCTCAGTCACCCTGAACGAGTGGTTCGTGCTCAGTCACCCTGAACGAGTGGTTCGTGCTCAGTCACCCTGAGCGAGTGGTTCGTGCTCAATCACCCTGAGCGAGTGGTTCGTGCTCAGTCACCCTGAACGAGTGGTTCGTGCTCAATCACCCTGAGCGAGTGGTTCGTGCTCAGTCACCCTGAGCAAGTTGTGAAATAACACCCGATTTTCAAGCCCTTTGCCGTATTAACGCGTTTTCTAAATTACCGAGTCAATTTGTTTTTTTCCACCCTTCACACGCAGCTGTTTATAAAGATTAATGTTTGTGAACATAATCCCTGAAATGTCTACGTAAATGCGACGTCGTTTTTCGGTGAGAGCTACTCAAAGTTTCTGGGTTGTATACAGTACGTACTGTTGTCGGTAATCACACTGACTCCAACCTGCTGATTCCCGAAAAAATTGCCAATATCGGCCAAGTACGTGTGTGTGTGTGTGTGTGTGTGTGTGTGTGTGTGTGTGTGTGTGTGTGTGTGTGTGTGTGTGTGTGTGTGTGTGTGTGTGTGTGTGTGTGTGTGTGTGTGTGTGTGTGTGTGTGTGTGTGTTCATAAAGTATAACATATTCTCTCTGCTAACACCCCTAACCCCACCTCTGTCTCTCTTTGTCCCATCCTTGCTCTAACCCCTCCCAATGCAGTGCAGCACCTTCTTCCTAAATATATATATATATATATATATATATATATATAAAAACTCTCTCTAACTCTCTATCTTTCTCTCTCTCCTTATCTGGATGGTGGTCATGTCTCGACGGTGTTTGTCTCCGGATGTGTCCAGGCAGGGTTTGTCTCCGCATGGGAGTTTGGCTCCAGCCAGCTTGGCTCTGGACGCGTCCGGGCAGTATTTATGTCTGGACGGGAGTTTGTTTTCGGATAGTATGACGGTAGAAAACGGACTTCAGACATTATTTTCTTTCCATCTTCACTGTTATTCTCTGCAGAATCACTTTGATGAAGCAGTACGAATCATAATTAATGCTCCACCGCACGTCTGCCTTCCCTTTCTCACACCTCACACTGTCTTCCCTTCACCCACCCCTCCTCGCTCCCCCTCCCTCCTCGCTCCCCCTCCCTCCTCGCTCCCCCTCCCTCCTCACTCCCCTCCTCGTTCCCCCTCCCTCCTCGCTCCCCTCCCTCCTCGCTCCCCCTCCCTCCTCGCTCCCCTCCCTCCTCGCTCCCCCTCCCTCCACGCTCCCCCTCCATCCATCTTTCCCCCCTCCCCACTCTCTCTCCCCCACCTCTCTCACTCCCTCTTTTAGTATTACCGTCAGCAAAGTGCCAGGTGGTATTTACGAGTACATATACATATATATTTGTTATTTTTTTTGAAGAATCACTTGAGAATTTAAAAAAAAATCTCCTATCCCAATCTGGATCTTCACTAAAATCGAATAAGTTTGTGTTCACTAAGTTTCGTCTGAATGAATCTGTAACATTTTGAGATATTGTGCTCACAGACAAACAGAGGTGAAAACATAACCTCCATCCACCTTCAGTGGCGGAGGTAATGAAGACTGTTATCAAAGAGTGTAATACAAATCATATGTACGAGTTGAGAGTTGATGCACCTGGAGGGAGTGTGCATCGGAAGTAGCGGTTATCCATTTCATAGTACACGTCACCTTCAAAAACCTGTGGAAAACCATCGTAAGTTACGGCCACCCACAACCAAACTGAGAGAATTGTTACAACTACGTGCAGTGGAGCTCTGATGGGCGTATACCCAAAATGGCTACCTGCATGTGAGCGTATACCCAAAATGGCTACCTGTATGTGAGCGTATACCCAAAATGGCTACCTGCATGTGAGCGTATACCCAAAATGGCTACCTGCATGTGAGCGTATACCCAAAATGGCTACCTGTATGTGAGCGTATACCCAAAATGGCTACCTGTATGTGAGCGTATACCCAAAATGGCTACCTGTATGTGAGCGTATACCCAAAATGGCTACCTGCATGTGTGTAAATACCCAAAATGGCTACCTGTACATGAGCGTATACCCAAAATGGCTACCTGTATGTGAGCATATACCCAAAATGGCGACCTGCATGTGAGCGTATACCCAAAATGGCTACCTGCATGTGTGTAAATACCCAAAATGGCTACCTGTACGTGAGCATATACCCAAAATGGCTACCTGTATGTGAGCGTTTTCCCAAAATGGCTACCTGTATGTGAGCAAATACCCAAAATGGCTACCTGTATGTGAGCATATACCCAAAATGGCTACCTGTATGTGAGCGTATACCCAAAATGGCTACCTGCATGTGAGCATATACCCAAAATGGCTACCTGCATGTGAGCGCATACCCAAAATGGCTACCTGTATGTGAGCGTAGACCCAAAATGGCTACCTGCATGTGGGCGTATACCCAAAATGGCTACCTGTATGTGAGCGTATACCCAAAATGGCTACCTGTATGTCAGCATATACCCAAAATGGCTACCTGTATGTGAGTATACCCAAAATGGCTACCTGTATGTCAGCATATACCCAAAATGGCTACCTGTATGTGAGTATACCCAAAATGGCTACCTGTATGTGAGCATATACCCTATCTCCACCACGAGAAAAATCAAAATTTCTCAGAACGAGATAGTCAAGGATACTTTCATCAAAATCTGGATTGACCTGTCATGTTATGATTTGAGCACAAGTCTCATATGGTGTGTAGACTTGACCATTGCCTACTAATATCCTTATCATCCATGTAAAAGTGTGCTGATCTCTTCCAAGGAGAGTGTCCCGCATGGAGAAATTTAATATGGGTTCCTTTACTCACAAATGACCAGGGTCAGATTTCAACCGCCAACTGCCCAGACTTAGAGAAGACACTCTAACCATTAAGCCACTGAGTCTGGTTGAGTGTTCAAGATCCTCCATCATGCGTGCACCTTAAATTGTTATTAGTAAGGGGGCGGTGGGACGGGGCAGGGGGGGTGGGGGGCATGGGAATATAAATTCTCATTTTGATTTTGTGACTGTATCAGGGCCCATCTACTTATCACATAAGCACCACGGAAGGAAGGCTGAATGGGCTAGCACGATGGCCTAGGAGGTACGCACACTCACCACTATGCTGTCTAACCTGGGTTTGAATCCTGACCCACCTATAAACTGTCATCCCAGTTTTTCACAGGCAGGGTAATTCATAAATGTGCGTGCCATCCCTCGGATGGACGTTAAGCGGGCGTCCTGTCTGCCAGCATTGATTGGTGGACATTAAAAACCCCATGGTTGGTGTCCTTCGTGAAGAGTGGGCGACTTATTGCCGGCACCCTGAACAAATGACAAATTCCTGCCCTGACTACTGCTGGGAAGGCAATGGCAAACCACCCTGTATAACTCTTGCTTAGGAAGTTGCTTCGGCGTCCCCGACGCTCTGCAGAGAGTACGATACATCAGAGTGAGGGAAAGGAAGGCTGAATAGAGAAGATCAAAAGAAAGCAGGATGGTGGCGACAAAAGAAGGGTATGGGAGTAGGAAAGAGTATGGGGAGTGAAGGGAAAGGGGGATGCATGTAGCACGTTCTGCCATCTCAATCTGCATACGTAATAACTCGATGGCCCCATAATCTCACTTTACAATTTAAAATAAGGTCTTAAAAAGGTAACATCCACTTAACACATTTGTGTTCTCAAACGATATAATATGGACCTGCCTCAATGTGGTCGGGCATGCGGTCTGTTTGCACCTGGCTACAGGCTCGTAGGCGCTTGCGCAGGTGACCGAGCAGTGCTGCAGAGTGTGCAAAATATTCCCGACAGCTCACCGATTCCTGAGCTATGATGTCCTGCACACGACACTCGTAAGCATGCTTAATGAACCTCCTCACTCTACCATTGCGATATTTTGAGCGTTTCTATATTACACACATTGAATGGATTGGAGATACAGGGCACACCAGGAGGGCATCGAGCCAAGATAGATAGAACATCGAGTTACAGCTTCAGGAGGCAGGCGCTCAGAGTGTGACACTCATCAGGCTACTGTACCAAAGAATCTCGTGAAGATTGAAGTTCTAGTCCAAGTTCAATTTCTACATTCATTTACATACCGTACATAAGAAGAGCCGGGATTATAAAATCCTCAGCCATCAATGCCGTAAAGCAGATCCCATTAATACTAATGATCCTGATTAATAATGGGTCGACCAGCGGGTTTACCATGCCTTCCACTCGTTTGGGCCTCTGCCGATCCATAAGAACATTGTATTCTGAGGGGACGGAACGATGCAGTCCTGCAACAGAACACAGATGCAAGCAACCATTCTCGTTGTTGCCTTTGTAGTTTTGTTTTGATGGAGTTGGGAGCGGTAGAGAAAGTTTATCTGACTATCTGTGTGACCACACACACACCACCCTACCAAACCCTTTCAAGAGGAAGAACAAAGTTTGAATTTTTTTTTTGTACACCTTGTCGAGGCTCGTATGAGAGCAAACACACAACTCACAAGGGGGGCATGAGACAAGTGGGGGGAAGGACAAAACAGTGGGGAACAGAGACATTAGGAGATCTGTTGAAGGGAGAGGGATGGGGCAGGGAACACGGGGTATACAAGATGGACATTACAGGGACTTTCCGGAAGGAAAGCAGGGAATTTGACGGAGGTGGGTTTGGGGTGGATTATCGGGGGTAGAAAAGATAGAGGATTTGGATGGGGGATGATAAGAGGTGGTGGTGAACAGCTGTTTTGAAGGCCTGGAGGGAAGAATGGGATTGAACAGAGTGTGGGGAGTTTATTCCAAAGGTGAAAAAAAAGAGGAATGAAAGAGTGAAGGTGAGCAGTGATTCGTAATTTTTGTAGTTTTACTAGAAGGAGGTTGTTGGCGGACCTTGAGCGCCCCAAAATATGGTGGGGACAAATCGCAGACAGAGCAGGGGGGGCGAGACCGGAGAGGAGACGGTAGAAGACAGAAAGACCACCGACATGCCTGTGGTGAGAGAGTGAGAGGCCCAAAGACTCAGCCTCATCGTGGGAGATACCAATGATCCTAAATGCCTTGGTTTCCACAGTGTGAAGCCGAGAAAGGTGGGAGGCAGGAGCACCAGCCAAGAGGGGAGAGCAGTACTCCATCAGGCCGTGGGCAAAAGCTTTAGATATGGTCAGGAACTCAGGTGGGCCGAGGAAGCATTTTGCACGACGGAGGATTCCCAGTCGGCGACTGGCTTTGGATGCGAGGTTGGAAATGTTGCTTTCCCAGGAAAGGTCATGGCAGATAGAGAGACCCAGAAGCTTGAAAGAAAGGACTTCTTCCAGAGGATTGTTGAGAAAGTAGATTGGGGGGGGGGGGGTTCTAAGCAGTCCTTTTGGAGAGACATAGTGAGAGTGTGAGATTTGTCCGGATTGAAAGACATGTTCCACGTGTTGGACCAGTTTGTGATTTTACCCATATCTGCAGTGAGGGAAGAAGCTGCTGCTTGCCGGTCTGAGGGATGGCAGATGGTATAGCAGAGGGTGGACTCATCAGCAAAGAGATAAAGAGGATTTTCCAGAGAGTCGGAGAGATCGTTGATGAAAACCAGAAAAAGAACAGGGCCCAGAACACTACCTTGAGGAACTCCAGTCTGGACAGGAAGAGGGGATGAAAGAACTCCATTTAGGGCCACACGGTGACTACGACAGGAGAGGAAGTCTGCGAGTCACGAATGGAGATGGCCTTGGATACCATGGGAAGAGAGTTTGGTGAGCAGGGCAGGGTCCCAGATCGTGTCAAAAGTACGTGATATGTCCAGGGATACAGCTCGGATTTCATGTCCGGCACTTAGTACCTCCATCCATTGTTGGGAGAGCAGAAGCAGCATATCCAGTGTAGAATGACCAGGTCTGAAACCAAATTGATGATCAGAAATCAAGCCATTGGAGAAGAGGAAGGATTTGTCTGAAGCGATGATGGATTCCATAACCTTGCTGATGATTGGGAGAAGGCTGATTGGTCTGTAGTTACAGGGATCTGTTTTTGCGACATCTATTGTTGTATTCCGTTGTATTCCAGTGCTGTTGTAGTGCAGGATCTGTTGTATTCCAGTATGACGTCACAGTGGTTTGGATCTGCATCTCTGCACTGAAAGTCCTTCACATTGGGCAGCTCTATGAAGGGGAAAAAATTGAAACATGGCTCATTGTGAAGACTTCCACAAGGGGTATAAGTGCTGTTAACTCTGCCAAGTGGTTTTAACCTTGACGTCATCGGTGAAGTGGTATCCCAATGACAATTAGACACGTGGAACGCTGTATTCCATCAGCATGAAAATGTCTGAGGTTCATCGAGGGAACGATGTGAACACAAAATAAATTATGATGTCAATCGTCACGTGGTTTGGCAGCCATATATTTTTTTTCAAACAAAAAAAAAAAAAGGAAAAATTATTCCTCCTTAGAAGGCTGAATAAATTTTGATAACTATGATGTCATAGGTCACATGGTCTGGCAGCCACCTTGGATTTACCCAAAAACCTTCAAAAATCTTCCCCAGAACGCCTGGACAGATTGAGGGGAAACTTCACAGACATGTTCCGCATGAGTTGGGGATACTCGGGTGATAAAGAATAATTGATAGGTCACGCGGTTCGGCGGCCATATTGGATTGAAGAAAAATATAAAATGTTTTCTCTGGAATCGCTTATTCGATTGAAACAAAATTTACCAAATATTATCGACTACCATTGCTACATACAATGTGAAAATTATGACCTCATATGTCACGTGGTATGGCAGCCGTTTTGGATGAAACAAAAATTTTATAACATTGCATCTCTGAAACCGCTGATCAGAAAAATTTGAAACTTGGCACGTGTCATTGTACTCCAAAAGGGGAACAAAAGGATTATCAGGATGATGTCATAGGTGAAGTGGTAGACCAGTCATAAATGTTTTAATCAAAATCTTTGTTTAACCATTGAGATTCAGCGTGTATGTCCAGGCAATAACATTTTTTATCAATTAAGCTTTTGTCATCAAATTTTCAACAAACCTTTATCATGAGATTGTGGAGAACACAATTATATATGCATAAAATGTACAAATTTTTTTTTTAACTGTCGTTTTCATCAAGTTTAGTTCGAGTACAAAGAGTACAAAGGACATGGACAGGCTTTTTATTTTGAGATTCTTTCTCGTTGAACATTTAGATTAAAGAGCAGGTTTTGGGTCGCTGATGACTTCGTGCGATTCGAAGGTTGTAATCACATTAATAATCGTTGGGCAATTATTTTCTTACATTTGAAACTCAAAATATTGTTGCGGTTTTCGCGCCCGCCGGCGTGCTGACGGCCACGTAACTCGAATCGCGGCACGTCGCCCACCGGACGGACAATCCAGTCGTGACCCTCTCGGACTAACGCCGGGAACCAGTCACGGGTGGACCTTTCGGTCTCACCGCGATCGAGCCAATCAGCCCCCGCGTGGGATAGGGTTGCTCGCCAAATTCGACCTACCTAAGTACCCACGCGGAGGGTAGACCGGGCGATCGCACCTCGCCGCAGGTCGACTTCGGACACGGGCCACTTAAGCGACCCGTTCCGTACTATCAGAATAACCGAGCGGTGTTATCGTCGACCTCGACGGTTCGATTAATTATCGGGCGTATTCAGCCCACTACCAACCCTTTACGTGAAGCAAGATGAGGATTCAAAGAAAGAAATGGCCGAAGCGGGAAACAGTTCAACAATAAAGCACATTTATTCTCGGCACACGGGAAGCACACAAATACAAATTCCACCAAATGCACACAAAAAAGAAAACGCACTTCCATTTACACAAAAAGCAAACATAAAAGTGAAAACACAGTGCAGAGCTAATACCGACTACCGAGCACACGGCAACACTTATACAATTCTACTTCACAGACGGCGCCGACAACACATACCCAAAACCAAGGAAAAGAAATACCTCAAGAATGAGGCAGGCCTGAGGCCGAGACTGGATCGGGCCTACCCGTCTGGTGATGAGACGCGGAGCGCGATGGCCCCGCAACCCGCGGGCCTCGTGGACGGTCTCTGGCAGGGGGTGGGAACAGGGCTCCCCTTGGTCGCACTATCTCAGCGCGGGGGAAACAGGAGGGTTGCTGATGCTCGGGGTATCAGAGGATCTTTATTATCCCTGGTGTGCGTCTCCACCTCGGCCAGGTCGCGCTGCCGGCCTCCTCGGGCATGCAGCTCCTGGCACCGACGCGAGCACCCCCTCGTCCGACTCTCTACAGCTTCTCCAGCTACTGCAGGATTCGGGCTCCAGTCTTCCTCACTCATCCCCTCCGTTCCGACTCCTTCTCGTTCTCGGCTCCTTCTCGTTCTCGTCTGCGCTTCTCTTCTGACTGTCGAACACCGTCCTTTTATCCCCCGTAACTTCGCCTTTGACCCCCTCCCTTCGACCTTTCACCTCCCTCCCCATTGGCCGAGAAAAAGTGGGCGTGAAGGCTTTTTGATCCACAAATTTGCATATATCGATCGCCCTGGGGCGGGCCAATCGCCCCTCACTCACCGATTGGAAGGCAAAAAGTGGGCCTGTGTCGTTTTTGATCCGTTTTTGAAGCACAAAATCCGTGATTTTGCACACGCTGTTCGACGCGCGTTCTGCATGAGTCCAACACCGGTACCCACAGCGGGGCAAGAACGGTGGCGATGCTACGGTTGTGAGGTGTGCGTGAAGGTCGTGGCGGTTGTGGTGAAGCGGTGGTTGTGGTCGGTGGTTGATGTTGTGGTTGTGATCATGGCGGTTGGTCCAAAATAAAGATAGTAAAAGAAAAACGGCTATCCTGAAGAGTCGCAGCTCGCATAAATGACATGTATTCCCACTAGACAACGGGTTTGGGCCTAACTACACATGCACTTACCGAGATACCTCACCTAAGGGACCTGAATGGTGGTTTGCGAATCTGGTAACCACAACACTACCCCCTTCCCTTTTACAGACTCGTCCCGAGTCGTCAAATTTTCGTGTGCCATCATGTGTAGTTTTCCCCTAGTACACTTTACCTACGGATCCCTGAGTGCGACATTCATGGTATTCGTGTCCCCAAAATAAATAACCTGAGGGCTGCGTAACTACCTAAACAAACTCACTCACACGGACGACTTAAATAAAATTGCCGGCGCTAGACAGACATGCCGGGGGGCGCACTCATATTTACAGTACATCTTAACCTTAACTTACAAATTTTACACTAAACCATGGCCCAGGATCACTGAACTCTGCAAAAGAAAAGCAGTTAGCAGGGAGCCAGGCTGCCCGCATGCAGTCTCTGACTCAAACAATGCAGGTGACAGGGAACGTGGCTGGCTGCTCACACGCAGTCCAAGGCCTTCCCTTTTGAACTGAACGCAGTGAACCACAACGGTGCATGGGCTGCACAAACGCAGTCTCCGTGCCAGCTCAAGTGGCACACGCAATGAGCACAACGAATGGATGCATGAACGCAAACACGGTGCACGGGCCGCCACTGCAGGCCCGTGTTGTAGCTGCCAACAGGGCAGTTCTTGCAGCTTGCAAACTGTTGCTTTTACGATCCTGGCGCACATGGCAATGAACAGGGGGGGGCAAAGCAAAAATTGAACGGGGGCTGGTGAACGTGGGCAGTGGGCATGGCATGGCAAAGGCAGCAGGCAAACACAGCCCGCAGAAGAAGACCGTTGCAGGCAAACACAGCTGGCAGATGAACTGGCCGGCACAGGCCTTGAAGAAAAACAGCCAGCAGATGAACTGGCCGGCACAGGCCTTGAAGCAAACACGGCCAGCCGATGGCACAGGCCTTGCAGCAAAACAACAGCTGCCGATGAAGTTGGCCGGCCTCCGCCTTGAAGCAAAACACGGCCAGCCGATGAAGTTGGCCAGCTCTTGCCGTTCAGTGGAGGTTGGTGGAGGGAGTGCGGTGGTGCTGGCCACTTGGAGGGCGGGCTCGGACCTACCTACCTGTCTCCCTCCCAACCTATCGCCTTTGCCTGTCACTGTACATACCCACTCCCTTAATTTGTCAAACCCCAATTTAGCCCCAACTTAATTTTTTTTTTTTGTTGTTTTTATTTTTACTTCCCCACTATAAATCGTCCCCTAACCCCCTTTATCGTCCTTGTTCGGCTAACCTATTCTGTCACCTAGCCTACTCCCAACCCCTACGTTCCCTTCCCGGAGGGGAATAAGGGAGAGCTAACGTCCTGTGTCGAGGCCCAGCGAAGCCTCAGAATGGCCTCCCCAGAGTTCGGCGATCTAACCCAAAGTGGGTCCAGCGGCCCACAACGAGAGCGAGGGGATGGATGGTGCGGAGGGGTACACTTCCTAATCTACCCTATCCATTTAACTGTTAAACTACCCCGGGGCTTTCAACAAGCGCCTCTCGCTTAAACTATTGGTTCTAATAACCCAGATTCCCGTCGCCTGTGTTGGTGTCCTTACAATTTCGGGCCTCGCCCCCCAATTTTCTCTCCGTGCCCTCACACGGTCTCCTGGCTGGGACACGTGGCTCCCTTTGGCAGGCACGACCCTCTGCCGAATCTCCCGCTATGGCACCCCCGGGCACTACACTGCCTCCGAGCCTACCAGCTCCCTAACACGGGGAGTGCCCCCCATGGCACCTCCCCTGAAACGCACACGTGGCAGGCCGGCCTCCCGGGTCCCTTTCCGAGGGTCACCCGTGCCCACTACACTGCCCACGCGGCTAATGGCGCCCCGGGCCCCCGCACCAAGCAGGCGCACCCGTGCCCACTACTCTATCCCGGCCCCCCATGGACCCATGGCCTACCACGGCCGACTAGCCTGGTGCCCGGGGTACCCACTCAGCGATACTCACCTTTCGCAGCCACGCTCCCAAGCCTGTCAACAGGGCTCCTGCACCCCTCCAAATGGGTCTCGAGCCTACTTTCCCACCAACAACAAAACGACCTCCATTTTTCAATTTGACTAACCCAGCTAACTCACTCTACACTGACCCCGGGGTCCCTTGGGCGGGAGTCACTCCTCCCCCCAATCACTCATCGCACCATGCATTCCCCATTCACTCCACACACACAGACCCGCTGGCCTCACTCACTCACCATGTACTCACCTCACAATTCACTCACCAACAACTCTTCAACACACACACCACTGAACTCTGCCATCCTTCTAACTACCTCCCCTAACTAACTCGTGCTCCCACGTCGTCCCTTAAACTATAGCACGTTCCATTTAACACTACGTAGCTAAGCTACGTCCCCACTACACATTCATAAGTCTGTCCATGTCTCCAAATCAATCATTTTATTTCCCAACCTAAATCTGGCTACAATCCCTCTACCTAATCCATTCCACGGACTCCATGAGGACTTACCCCCCTGCCCCATGGAGTCGGTCTAACTAAGCTAACCCTTCCCCCTAACTAGTTTCCATCCTGTGCCCAGATAAGCGGGTCTTTCACCCCTTGCCCACTAATCCTGTACACCCGAAAGTGAGGCTTGCTTTTTTTTTTTTCCACGCGCAGCACCTGGGCAGCAACTCAGCGCTCGCACACTTTGTACCTGCCCGTGACGTCATGCAGCTGCACGTGTACCTCGTCCCTCCTTGGACGGTACCATCCGGCCGGGATACCCCTCCTGCCGGATTCCAACCCCACGTGCAGCCATGACGTCACCGTGCGCATAAAAAAAACACAAGCCCCACGTCTCGAGGGGTTCCCCACGCGAACACATGTGCTTTGCCCGTTGGAGCTTAACACACACGATCGCGTGGAGAACCCGTCCGGTCCAAATCCGTAGTCCTGCCTAAACTTTGTCCGTCCGCGGGATCGGCAAATCCACCGCGTGCGTTTCCGGACCGGGACTTCACTCTCGCAAGCGAGCACGTGGCGGTCTCGTGCGTTGCACAGCACGAACCGCGTGCTCACTGCTGGGTGAACCCGGCACGGTCCTCGAAACAACCACAGCCGCTACTCGGCTTTCGTTCCTCCCATGTCGCCGTCATCGCCATTCGACCCACGCACACCTGCGTGTTACGACGCACACAGTCCACTCCATCACATTCACACGGGGAGACGCGGCTGCGTGCTCCCGCATGCCAACCGACATCTCCCTCTCATACCGCTCTCTCACACACACGGTCTCCCTGGCACACAGCGACCTTGCACACGGCCGTTCACTCACGCGTGCGGGGGCACTCACCCGCGGTTCCTCACTCGCACTCCGTGCCTCATCCACACACGCGGGGGCACTCAACCGCGGTGCCTCATCCACACACACGGCGACACTCACACACGCGGTCTCTTCCACACACGGTGCCTCACCCACACACGCGGGGGCACTAACCCGCGGTGCCTCACTCACACTCCGTGCCTCATCCACACACGCGGGGGCACTCAACCGCGGTGCCTCATCCACACTCCGTGCCTCATCCACACAAGGCGTGCTGGGAAGCACGTACTCCGGCACCATCGCCACCACACCACTCACACACGGGGTCGCTTCCACACACGGGGACGCACTCACACCTTGCACCACACACACAGGGACAACCACACTGGGGATTCGTGTCCCCACAAGGGTCTCCGGGGCCTCTATACCCCCCAAGCTCTCCGTGCACCCGTCCACAGCACCCGTCCTCTCAACCTCGCAAAACACGACCGAACTCACCTGGTCGTGACTCGCCTCGAGGAGGCATACTCCCTCCCCTCGTTCCTGGAGGAGGCCATCCAGGTGCTCGCACTGGGTCCCTACACAGTCCGCCAGCTCACCCCCATTGTCCTCCACTACCTCCGTGTGTGTGTGCGCGCCACTTACCCCGTCTTCATCGTGTTTATTGGTCTCTGCTTCTTTCTGGCGTCTTTCCCTTATCTTTATGTAGGTCAACCTTGCTTTCTCTTTAAGTCGCTCCCGTCCTTCCCTGTTTTTCACTCCTTGCTCTTTCACGATCTCCGCGTACCTCATCCTTGCTTTCCGTATTAATTGTTCTTTTCTCTTCCTCCCAATTACTTTCACCTCGTCTCTTGTCTCCCGAATTACTTTTTCCTTACCCGCCTCCACCGCGGGCCTGTCAGCCGTTGCACCCCCTTCCAGCTCGTTTGTTCCGACACGTGGAGTCGCCATTTTAAGTTCCCTGCTCACGGCCTTCATGCCCGCCTGCAGGCATCGGCCCATGTTCTGCGTCTCACCCCGTAGTTCTTTCATTTCTTTTTTCATTTGCTGTGTATTCGCATCCATCGTCGTTTTCACTTCATTCATATTCGCATCCATCTTTTCGTTCATGCCTTTCATTTCCGCATTCATTTGTGCCAGCATGGTGAATAGCTGGGCCATGTCGGGTGCGCTTGAGTGAGCCATTTCGGCAGGGGTTGGGGAAGGGTCTTGGTGGAGAGGGGGGGGGGAGGTGTCATACACCGCGGCCGCTGCCGCACCCACCTCAGGTTCTGGGTTCAGTTGGGGGAGTCCGTGTTCCTGCACAATCAACATTTCCTGCACGGGGATTCCATCCTGGACCATGGATTCTACATTACTATTACACATACCTAATCCACCCGGCACCCGCTCGCCTTGAGACGCCATCTTGCTTCTCGTGAAGGGTTAATTTGCTCGCTCGTAATTTGGAGGGAATCGGGGTGCCTTCTCTCACCCCTGGACCGATTCCCGTGAATTTAGCCGGAGACAGGAGAGCCCGTTTTCCTGTTCTCCGATACCAGTGCCGCGAGGAGGGCGATGAATTTGTATCCCACTCCTGACACCAGTGTTGCGGTTTTCGCGCCCGCCGGCGTGCTGACGGCCACGTAACTCGAATCCGCGGCACGTCGCCCACGGACGGACAATCCAGTCGTGACCCTCTCGGACTAACGCCGGGAACCAGTCACGGGTGGACCTTTCGGTCTCACCGCGATCGAGCCAATCAGCCCCCGCGTGGGATAGGGTTGCTCGCCAAATTCGACCTACCTAAGTACCCACGCGGAGGGTAGACCGGGCGATCGCACCTCGCCGCAGGTCGACTTCGGACACGGGCCACTTAAGCGACCCGTTCCGTAGGCTATCAGAATAACCGAGCGGTGTTATCGTCGACCTCGACGGTTCGATTAATTATCGGGCGTATTCAGCCCACTACCAACCCTTTACGTGAAGCAAGATGAGGATTCAAAGAAAGAAATGACGAAGCGAAGCGGGAAACAGTTCAACAATAAAGCACATTTATTCTCGGCACACGGGAAGCACACAAATACAATTCCACCAAATGCACACAAAAAAAAGAAAACACACTTCCATTTACACAAAAAGCAAACATAAAAGTGAAAACACAGTGCAGAGCTAATACCGACTACCGAGCACACGGCAACACTTATACAATTCTACTTCACAGACGGCGCCGACAACACATACCCAAAACCAAGGAAAAGAAATACCTCAAGAATGAGGCAGGCCTGAGGCCGAGACCGGGTCGGGCCTACCCGTCTGGTGATGAGACGCGGAGCGGCGATGGCCCCGCAACCCGCGGGCCTCGTGGACGGTCTCTGGCAGGGGGTGGGAACGGGGCCCCCTTGGTCGCACTATCTCAGCGCGGGGGTAAACAGGAGGGGGTTGCTGATGTTCGGGGTATAGAGGATCTTTATTATCCCTGGTGTGCGTCTCCACCTCGGCCAGGTCGCGCTGCCGGCCTCCCTCGGGCATGCAGCTCCTGGCACCGACGCGAGCACCCCCTCGTCCGACTCTCTTCAGCTTCTCCAGCCACTGCCGGCTTCGGGCTCCAGTCTTCCACACTCGTCCCCTCCGTTCCGACTCCTTCTCGTTCTCGACTCCTTCTCGTTCTCGTTTGCGACTCTCTTCTGACTGACGAACACCGTCCTTTTATCCCCCCGTAACTTCGCCTTTGACCCCCTCCCTTCGACCTTTCACCTCCCTCCCCATTGGCCCGAGAAAAGTGGGCGTGAAGGCTTTTTGATCCACAAATTTGCATATATCGATCGCCCTGGGGCGAGGCCAGTCGCCCTCGCTCACCGATTGGACGGCAAAAAGTGGGCGTGTGTCGTTTTTGATCCGTTTTTGAAGCACAAAATCCGTGATTTGTACACGCTGTTCGACGCGCGTTCTGCATGAGTCCAACACCGGTACCCACAGCGGGGCAAGAACGGTGGCGATGCTACGGTTGTGAGGTGTGCGTGAAGGTCGTGGCGGTTGTGGTGAAGCGGTGGTTGTGGTCGGTGGTTGATGTTGTGGTTGTGATCATGGCGGTTGGTCCAAAATAAAGATAGTAAAAGAAAAACGGCTATCCTGAAGAGTCGCAGCTCGCATAAATGACATGTATTCCCACTAGACAACGGGTTTGGGCCTAACTACACATGCACTTACCGAGATACCTCACCTAAGGGACCTGAATGGTGGTTTGCGAATCTGGTAACCACAACAATATGCTAAAATTAACTTTTAAGTCCAAACTTTTGTTAGTCATCGAAAAACAGACCGGAATTTACCGAAGATGCTGTGAAGTCACATTCTCCGAAAACTTTGTGAACATTCGGAAACAGCGTGTGAACAATGGCGAGATGCGAATCAGAGAGTGATTTCAGCGGCGATGAAATTGAGTGTTTTCATTCCGATATTGCCGAGGACGAGTCGGAGGATGATGGGAATTTATACTATGGAGTTTCTGGCCCTGAGCCATATAAATTTGAGTCACTTGCAAGTGCCAGAAAACGGCATATTTCGTGTACAAGTGGCAGGACTGACTGTCCGGCAGTTCACACTGACAGACTCCACCAGACAGATTGGTTTGTAGATTTTCATTTTCTTGTTCGATGCATAAAATGATATAAAGTTTGATTCGTCTGTGACTTGATATTATAATTTTTAACCCTCTAGTCACTCAAGAGTCAGAAATAGAATGAATCAATAATGGACCCAAATATATTATACACCGGTGTTGCCTTGGCGTTGAAGTCTTTCTGACAGCTGAGCTTGACCCCAGCAAAAGTGAACAGTTAGAACAAACCCCAACTTTCAAGAGACTGTTGTGGCATATAAATACCAAAACATGTTTAGCCTCATTGGGAAATATTCTACCAAATTTAGAAAAAAAAGTGGAAAATTGATCAATTTTTTACAATTGAAATGAAATAGGCCAATTTGCTGATGCTGTTAAAAAAGTAATTTAATCAACAATAAGTTGAATTGTTGAGAAATTTTTTCATGCTTGTGTTTTTCAAAAAGTTTATTTATGTGTTTTTCCATGTTCTCTTTAAGAATACATTTCAAGGTTTTTCTCACTTAAACTCAACAATTGATTCTGTGACAGAGCAGTATCTGGAGAATTGTCAACCAACAACTCATATTCACAGAGTGGTGATCAGATGTGTTTATGCCTTCGTAATCCTCGGCTGTGAAATGGTCACCACAAATGACAAGTCTATCCAAAGGGTCCTCTTTTACCCATTTTCTTTGGGGGAAAATTCACCCATTTTGTTTGTACAAATCTTATCCACTGCCGGTGAATGTTTGATTCCTTCGGGAATCGGTGGGAGCGATTACCCGTTTTCCAGCCATTTTCGCAAAGCATGACGACACACGTACGAGGCATGATGTACAAATAACCAAATAACTTTGTTCTACAAAAATTCAAAATAAAAAAGGATAATATAGACAGTTACAAGCTCAAAAAAAGCGAAATAACAGCCCGCTGAACTGGACACGTCTTCAGCGAGCGAGTGAGCTGAGCTGGACACTTCTTTGTTTTGGAGAACGTGATGTCACCATCCATATATGGGCACGCGGCTGTTTTTTCAAACAGCCTCGAGAAATAACAACTTCGGAGTTAAATGTCATTAATTTTCCCAATAGTTAGGCAACCACAATAGTTTGCATCGAACTATTTAATGCACATATAATCATATTGATAAATTTTCAGAACATGTTTGGTGACCCGCAACCTGCTCTTTAAACAAAATAAGAAAACAACTGAAATTTTCTTTTTCTTCTTGAAAAACAACCTTTCCTTTGATGCTTACCTTCAAAAATTCATTGTTCACATTCTGCCAAAGGCCTCCAGTTGTGCAGGTGAGCCTCCTGGTGAGAGCCAAAGGCGCAAGTTTGGAGAGGCCAAGAGTTCTGAGCAGGAAGCCCATTGACATGATGATTTCCCCCCTTTTCTCAGTCTCTGCTGAGCTTGCCAGATGGTGGACTCCCTGAAGGTGACAGGAAGCCCATTGACATGATGGTTTCCCCCCAAATCTCAATCTCTGCTGAGCTTGCCAGATGGTGGACTCCCTGAAGGTGAATCTGTGACATGGACAAACACAACAGCACGACTTTAAGATTATCCGAAGGTTATCACGTCTTCTCAAGATGTGAACAGGTTTCATAGAACAATTACCATTGGCTGTTTTTCATGTTAAATTATAAAATTCAGATTCTCTGGCCTGCAGGCATTTAAGAGTCAACCACGAAGTCGATTGGCACTGAATGTCGATTCCAAATCAGATTATTCAATCGCTGAAGGTCATTAGTGAGCCAGCTGGGCTTTTATCAACAATCTAATAAAGACACGGAAGCAAAATCCTTGATAATTGGTACTTTCACCTGGATTCGAACCTACGACGTTCTCCATGCCAGATTAGCGTCTTCCATCCAGCGCCAGGACGCAATACGCAAGTCAACGGTGAACCAGATAATCGTGGCCGGTTGTTCAGTCAGCTGGTTGGTCGGCCGGGTGGTTGGTCAGGACTTTTGTAAAACAAAAAAAAAACCAACGAAATCTCATTCATCTTGACAGTTTCGCTGAAAACGAGCATTGGGACTAGTTTAATAAAGATTAAAAATAATAAAGATACAAAAAATAACAAATAAAATCCCGGTGCCATCTCTAAAAGGTATTTTAGACGGGTATCATCAATTGACGAGATATTGTGATGTTCATTTGTGAATTAATAACTCGCAAATTCGAGTGAGCGATATATTATTTTCTTATAACGTATCCGGTGTGATTACCTACAATATCCACACACGTATCATACACCGCTCGAAACAATCCGAACTTGCAATTCATCTTAACTTTCAACGTAGAATAAAATTAAAGCTTAACAACTAAAATTATACATAAAATGAAGCAAATAAAGAAAGAAAAAAAAATGAAAGAAGGGTGTGAAAAAAGAGACAAATAATGTGACCGGAAGTGGTGTACGCGGTCACGTGATGGTACGTTAGAGACGCCCATTTCCGGTTCCGGGTTGTAACGTTTGACTCTCATATTTATTTTCCTGTTTAATAATTTCATTTCACGTAACTTGATCTCGTTTATTTATTTATGATCTCCAAGACGTCCTGTGAGTTCCGATTCACGTTTATAACGTCATGTTAAAAGTATTTATTATTTTATATATAAAGCGCCCACTTTTGGAGAAATGTTTTCAATTCGGATATGAACTGGTTTCTTGTTTCCATCACAGTGTCTGGTTTAACGAGACGTCCCGCTTTACAGAGTTCTCAGGGTTCCGGTTCGAGCTTGTCCGATTATGGAAACGGGAGGAAGACGAAGTATCTGAACGTACGGTTGCTAGGCTGGTTGCTAGGCTGGCTGCAAGGCTGGCTGCTAGGCTGGTTGCTAGGCTGGCTGCTAGGCTGGTTGCTAGGCTGGCTGCTTGGCTGGTTGCTAGGCTGGCTGCTAGGCTGGTTGCTAGGCGCTGGACCAAACGGAGACCGGTGACGATGTTTACGTTCAATTTCACATTCAATGATCGCAAATCCTTGTTCTGATTACATGACAAACACCGAGATGTCACCGAAACACACCACTGTTGGTCCTACCGGGCTGTGCACTGTTCAATTACCAATCGGCTTGGAGAACACTCGCTTAAGCACCCAAGCAAGCGCTCCAACGAAACGGTTTATGAGCGATCGCTGGCTTGGCAAGCGATAGTAATGGAATGGTACTGCTTGGTAATGGAACACACTTCTGTGCCTGTATCGTTGTCATTACTTGCGGAGTAACCCTCCCTACGGGCGATCTTGTTCCAGGCACGCAATGTCTTCTTCTAACGCGTACCTTTTTATTTGGGCGGTGTATAGGCAACTGACAGCTGCCTCAATCGCTCCCGAAAATACATGAAAAATAACTCGAGTTTCGTGCAAGAAGGAAAAACGTACCTACTACTAATAATTCAAAATAACCTCACCTGCTGGAAAACACGGGGACGGGAATACTGTAACTGTAAACAGTGGGGACTTGTAATACCCTCCCACACCTGGAGGCGGCGCTACACAGTACACATTTACATAGAGAATTTGCATCATTCCCCCTCCCCCCCCTCAATAACCACCAGACCAGATTAAAAACACAACTACACATTAATTTGGATCATGCTAATCCTATGTAGCAAGTCTGGATGCAATCAGCCCAGAACTGTAAGAGTAGCACGACAAACGCACACATGGGTCCGTGAATTACAGCAAGGATTAAATCGGACAACCCCCCCCCCCAACCATAACTCAGCCCCCACCGCAACACCTCCCCTTCCTAACCTTTCCCCCACCCCCAGAAACCCAACTCTGTCCCATCCTCCAGACTCATAAAAGCGAAAGGACATTCTTACATCAATCTTTGCATGTTTAATATCGTGTCACCCCAATCACCGAGTTTGAAGTTGTCTTACTTGAAACCTCCGGATCGTTACTCGTCGATAAACGGATATCTCGGTGTTCTGGTGTATTTTGTGTAACTGATAATCTCTCAAAAAGCATCTTTACCGCGTTTGGTAAAAGTAAATATATCAAGTAAAACCTGCGTTTGATTCGTGCCCCACCGGCTTTTTGTGGTCTCTCACTCGGCACGTGTGTTTGTGTGTTTGTTGATTTCACAAACGTGAATTACATGTCAGTAACATCCAGTGGAGGCCAGGTGTCCTGCGTCCAGGCACATGTGAAATACACTTTGTTTATACTTTGAGCACAATCTTCAGCCTTGAAAACTCAGGCGAAAACCAAAAGGACAGGTTGGAGTTTTTATTAATTAAAGACTTCAAATATTAATCATGACTATTATCTTTCCTCTGCTTAGACCTACCTTTCTTTCATGATCGACGATACGTTGTGCGGTTTGATTATTATTATTTTTTTTTGAGGTTAGAATTGTGGGTGGAGTCTGGCCAGTGAAGCTCCACCCTGGAAGGACAGAGTGACAGACCGACAGACAGACAGACTGATGGAGAATATATATATATATATATATATATATATATATATATATATATATATATATATATATATATATATATATATATATATATATATATATTAGGTCTGTCCTTATTTTTTTTTTTTTTGGAAATTTCAAGGGGCGAACCTGAATTTAGGTTGATATTTATGAGAAAATTAAAAAAAAAAATATGAGCCTGAAAAAAAATTGTCTAAAGGTTGCTTCCAGGTGTCAAAAATTGTAAAAAATGTGCATTTTAATGTTTTTTTTTTGTATTCTTATGTCAGATATTTTTCATGAAATGTTTGCGTGCTTACTGGTTGGTTCGAACGTGAATAACATGGAAAAAATGTTTTTGATCCCAAAAAAGTGTTACATATGTCCCGAAACGTGGCTCAAAAATGGGGAAATTTTCTATTTTCAACATGAAATTATGTCTTTTGTTCTTGTACTGACACGGCTTGTTGTGCGTATGAGATATTTATTGTCTGCTCATTACTCCATTGAATCACTGAGTCCGTCAGTCAATTTCAGGTCTGGTATCCGGTCATTCAGGCATTTAGCGAAATTGCCTTTCGTGAACGAATGATAACTATTCTGTCGTTTCAGAATGACATTGTTATTGCTATTTGTTAAAGCGAATGGATAAATATTCAGAAGTGAACGTTGATATATCTAAGGCAACGGTGAAAAAGTTTCTGGGACAGCTGTGGTATTTATCGGTAGAACTGATACCATTATGTCTATTTGACCGAAACGTGTCAATTGAGACAAAAACAAAAATATCTCGAACTCTAAAAGAACAAGACGATGACTACGATGAAGCACTGAAAAGAGCCGTTGTTCACCAGAAAGATATCATGCGCCGAAAACTGGAAGATTTTGCATCTCCGAGAAGCAGAAGTTTTTTTTGATGTACTTACTGCATTTGAACTCTGACTTTCTGCACAAAGACCCAGATCAAAGGGAAATTGAAGATAGTTTCGTACAGAGCCGCACTATCGTCAGCAAGCTGAAAGTTGTGAATGACCGTGCAGAGCGTGGTGTAGCCCTGGCGACTGAGTACAACAGTCTTATTAGGTACGATGAGGAGCAAAAGCAGTACCTATTACAAGTGGTAACTGATCACTGAAAACGATTCCTGGACTGTAAGAAATCAACTTTGAACAAGTGAACTTATAGCTCTTGTCCCGTCTGTTCAGACTCCGTCTGCAAACTGTGGAGTTCGAAAAATGCTAAAAATACATAAAATCTTGATTTTTTTTATTTTTTATTTTTATTTTTTTA
Organism: Eptatretus burgeri; assembly: GCF_056783735.1. Taxonomy (NCBI): domain Eukaryota; kingdom Metazoa; phylum Chordata; class Myxini; order Myxiniformes; family Myxinidae; genus Eptatretus; species Eptatretus burgeri. The sequence goes on along the minus strand of NC_140975.1, from coordinate 52,691,562 downwards.
GACTTTTCAAGTTTCACTGAGATGGACTGGAAAAAATCTTGCCAAGTTCAACACTATTTTTCTGCAGTATTTCAGATTCTAATGCACCAGAAAACATCATACATTACCTGTTAATGTCATTTTGGCATAAGATTAAAAAAAAGAAAAATATAAAATGAATTTCTTTTTTTTAAAAATTTCGATGGACGGAAGCAACCCCTAAAATATATATATATATATATATATATATATATATATATATATATATATATATATATATATATATATATATATATATTGTTGTGGTTGACCAAATTCGCAAACCACCATTCAGGTCCCTTAGGTGAGATATCTCTGTAAGTATATGTGTAGTTAGGCCCAAACCCGTTGTTTAGAGGGAATAAATGTCATTTATGCGGGCTGCGACCCTTTTAGATAGCCGTTTTTCTTTTACTATCTTTATTTTGGACCAGCCGCCATTACTACCACCACCAACCACGTCTCAACAGCCATCACACAACAACCACCAACCACAACGCCGCTTCACAACAACAGCCACGACCTTTACCGTCACAACTCGCCACCATCGCATCACCACCATTCTTGCGCCACTTGTGGGCACCGATACTGGACTCGTGCAGGGCGCGCACCGAGCAGCGTGTTCAGAAATATCACAGACTTTCCGAGAAAAACGGATCAAAAACGACTCACGCCCACTTCTGTTCCGTCCTATCGGAGAGCGTGGGGCGATTTGGCCCCGCCTCCAGGGCGTTGGAGTGAGGTCGCTATATGCAAATTCATGGATCAAAAAGCATTCACGCCCACTTTTCCTCGGTCCAATGGGGAGCCAGTTAGAGGTGAAGGGTCGGAGGGAAAGGGTCAAAGGTGGGGGAGCGAGGCCACGGGGGATATAAACGGCTGCGTTCGTCAGTCAAAGAGTTCGAGTTCGCGGTTGGGAGTTGTCGGTGGAGCTGGGAAGAAGTGGTAGTAGTCAGAGTGAAGAGGACGCAGCTGTGGAGAGGTGGCGGCGGCGAAGGCGATCGAGGGGGTGCTCGCGTCGGAGTCGGGGAGCTGCGGAGTAAGAGGCCGGCGGCGCGACCGAGGTCGAGGTGGAGACGCTCGTCGCGGGACCCGAGACAGGGTGATATCCTCCTTCCCCCCGAGCATCAACAACCCCCTCCTGTTTCCCCCCGCGCTGAGATAGTGCGACAAGGGGGCCCCTTTCCCACCCCCTACCAGACACTGTCCGCGAGGCCCGCGGAGTTGAGGCGCCACCGCCGCTTTGCGTCTCATCATCAGACGGGTAGGCCCGACACGGTCTCGGCCCCAGGCCCGCCTACCCCCCTCATCCTGGAGGGTGGTTCTTTTTCTTTTGCTTTGGGTATCTGTGTTGTCGGCGCCGTCTGTGAAGTAAAATTGTATAAGTGTTGCCGTGTGCTCGGTAGTCGGATAGCTCTGCATTGTGTTTCTCTTTTATATTTGCTTTTTGTGTAATTGTATATGTGTGCTTCCCGTTCATCGCGAAATAAATGTGAGTTATGTTGAACTGTTTTCCCGCTTCGCTTCGTCTTTTCTTTCATTGAATCTCCATCTTGCTTCACGTAAAGGGTTGGTCGTGGGCTAAAACGCCCGATAATTAATCGAACCGTCGAGGCCGACGAATAACACCGCTCGGTTATCCCGATAGTACGGAACGGGTCGCTTAAAGTGGCCCGTGTCCGAAGTCGACCTGCGGCGAGGTGCGATCGCCCGGTCTACCCTCCGTGTGGGTACTTAGGTAGGTCGAATTTGGCGAGCAACCCTATCCCACGCGGGGGCCGATTGGCACGATCGTGGTGAGACCGAAAGGTCCACCCATGACTGGTTCGCGGCGTTAGTCCGAGAGGGTCACGACTGGATTGTCCGGCCGGTGGGCGACGTGCCGCGATTTGAGTTACGTGGCCGTTCGCACGCCGGCGGGCGCGAATCCGCAACAATATTTTTACATTTTTTTTTCTCATAAATATTGTTACGGCTGTGGAAATTTACAATACACCATAAAGGTTCCTTAGATTAGCTATGCCAGTAAGTGAGTGTTCAGATAGGTCCCCACCGTTGTTTAAAGGGATTTCTTCGTGTTCACCGGGCTGCGACTCTTTGAGATAGCCGTTTTTCTTTATCTATCGTTATTTTGAGCCACCATTGCAACAAACCTCCACGCAAACAACAACCGCCACCAACTATGCCACAATGCCCACCACGCTCACACCACCCCCACAACAATCACCACCATCTTCGCCACTATGCTCGCTTACGAACGCCATCCTCTGCGGACCACGGTAAGACGGTTTCCGCGTCGGAAACTGTCCGAGAAGGATTGGCAGAACAAAAGCTCTTGTGAAGCCTGTGGGGTTTTTCCCACCTGTTTTCCCTGCGCTTGGTATGAAGGGAAGGGGGTGGGGCAGCTCGCTCCCCATTGGTGGAGGAACAGCGTGAGGCGGTCGGAGTGGGGGCACGCCCCCCTTCGAGAGCCTTCTGGAAACGCCTCGAAGAGAGGTGGAGCCGCGAACGGGGCGGAGCGATGGGCGGGGCCCCGCGAGGAGCAAAGGGCGGAGCCCCGCATTACAAAAGGCGAACAGACGTGAGGCTCGCTCTCTCGGTGATTCATGTTGGGCCTCCTACTCTTCTTCTTGGTTCATGCTCGCCCCTGTCTCTCTCGGTGATTCACGTTGGGCCTCCTCCTCTCTTCACGGTTCATGCGCTCTTCTTGGATCGCGCTCCCCTCCTCCTCGCTCGTTCCTGCGCTCGTGGCCCGGCACGGCCTGGTGGTGGAGACGCGGACGGGAGGTGCCGCAGTGCGGCCTGTGGTGGACCTGCGTGTCCGGACGAGGGGTGCCGGAGAGGGTTCGCCGGCCGCGTGGGAGGTCAGAACCAGGCGAGACCCCGCTAACGGTCGTGGGAGGGGGACTGGACGGCCACGAAAGGGAAGTCCTTTCTTTTCTTTTTACTTTTGCTTGCATGGTGTGGCGCTGTCTGTAAGTAGAACCTGTTTAAGTGTCTGTGTTGTACAGAATTCCCTGCTTTATTCGGTTGTATTGTTTTCTTGCTGTACATATTGCATGACTGCCTTACGTGTGTGTAAATAATAAATGTGCTTGTCAAACTGTTCCCCGTCGTTGCGTCCTTTCCTTTATTGAAAGTTCCACCTTACCTCGTGGAATGATTAGTGAGGGTTTGAACACCATAGTAAAGTAATCTGAACCGTCGAGGTTGGCAATAACACCGCTCGGTTATCCCTGTAGTACGGAACGAACCGCTTAAGCGGTTCTTGTCCTAAGCCGACTTGCGTCGTGGTGCAACCCCTCGGTAGGTTACCCGCGCGGGTATTTAGGTATATCGACATTCGGTGATTCACCCTATTTCGCGCTGGTAGAATGCGTACTGGGTTGTGGTGAGTTTTAACCCCCACCTGTGACTGGCTCCTGGCGGTAGTTCCAGGAGGGTCACGACTGAATTGTCTGACCGGTAGGCGATGCGGTCACGATTAGAGTTACGTGGCCGATCGCACGCCAGGCGGACCAGAATTCGTAACAATATCAACCTAAATTTGGGTTAGCCCCTTGAAATTTCCGAAAAAAATAAAATAAGGACAGCCCTAACCCCAGTGTTCCCACTAAACACAAGGAGGGGCTCTATCTGCACATATACTTAATGGAATAACTGACTTCGGGACAACTGTATGTTTGTATGCGTACGGTTCCTAGAACCGTAACAATATACATATATATATATATATATATATATATATATATATATATATATATATATATATATATATATATATATATATATATACATATATATATTTTTTTTCTCCAGAAATATGATAATGTTGTGTTCACATCCTGTGTTTGATCCAGGGGACAATGTGGACCGATGGCATCGCGGCGTTCTGCCGTAGCAACATGACTGACCCTTTCCCACTGTGGTATGAAGGTCGTCCAGGTCACTGTTTCACACAGCTTGTGTTGTGCAGTGCCCCACACTTCATCTTGGCTGCAGGCAGTGCAGCTTTCCTGGGACGAAGGTGGGATATGTGATAGTAGTAGGCAATTTTTTTAACTGCATGCAAAGCGAAAAGCGGGGTTAAGCATTTGCTTCATGCCTGCCTGTCCGTCTTATCCGTTTATGATCGAGGAACAACTTATTTAAATTGAATGTTATGTATTTTGAACACGAAGTAGAATGTGACGAGGAAGACAAGTTTCTCATTTTACCCTGCCTTAGTTCTGAATTCGTCCCGATCATACATGCACAGAGAGGAGTGACAATTAGCTCGCCTGGAACGTAGTTCCAGGAAGCTTCTGGGATGGCGTGCCGTCCGTCCACAAATACTTTCAACTTCTCTGAAACTACAAATGCGATTTCGATGAAACTTTACCACAATGTTCATCATCGTGTATGTAGTTCATGCCATGAAAAAAATCGGGCTCAAAGGGAGTGTAAGGGGGGGTTGCCCCCAAAATAGGTATTTGCTCTCTTCTCTGAAGCCACGCACACAAGTTTTGATGAAACGACCACAACCTTTATCACCCGTAATGTACCAAGGTTTGTTCATGGCATTCAAAAAAAATCCATCGGTATTTACTTTCTTCTCCATTATATATTTTGTGGGTCATCCATGCCTACCAGTAGTTCCCTGGTTAACTTATCCAGGCTGCTGCCAGTTGAGCGCCCAGGGGGATTTGCCCCATGTTGTTAGTTATTTTTATTCCGCCAGCAATTTTCCGGTCCATTCCCTTTTATATTCATTTTCTCAGCAACCGTTAATCCGATTGACACAGAATTTTAACCATAGTCTTCTTCTTCTCCTTCTCGTCCTCCTCCTTCTCGTCCTCCTCCTTCTCGTCCTCCTCCTTCTCGTCCTCCTCCTTCTCGTCCTCCTCCTTCTCGTCCTCCTCCTTCTCGTCCTCCTCCGAATCTTCTCCGAAATGGCTTACCAGAATGAGGCGAAACTTTACACACATGTTCCTCAAGCTATGGGTGTACCAGTTTCATAATGAATAATTGATAGGTCACATGGTTTGGTGGCCATATTGGATTGAAGGAAAATATTAAACAATGTTTTCTCTGGAACCGCTTCATCAATCAATGTAAAAGTTCACAATTTTGATCTCGTTGATAAGTGGAATGTACATTTTAAATTACAACCCGATCGGCCACATGGTCTGGCTGCCAGAATTATTTAATTGTTTGAATCTGAGAACTTTTATTTTTGAATAAGGATCACTTGGCAGTACCCGGATGGGTTTGAGGGCAGAGGAGTATCAATTAAATTGATATCGGCGATGGTCCCAGGAAAAAGGGTCACCTGTGTACATAATAAATACATGGAACGTGACCTGTTACTCGGTCTGTAACTCGTCAATCCCGTGTTGTGTCAAAGCCGGACGTCTTGGAATCCAGTCATTACTGCAAGTAGTTGTAAAATGGCAGTTCTAATTTAAATTGAATTACATGCTTGAAGACTGTAGAGCACAAATCGCCTTCATAATACTTCTAAAACCATGCTTTATATCAATATATAGCATGAGAGGGTCAGGGCGAAGGAGATGCTGATTCACGCTGTGTTCGATGCTGATCAATTAATCCCTCCATTTTCTTCCCTTTTTTTTTTGTTGTTCTGCGAATTTCTGATCTGTATCTCAGATCTGGCTGGGACTTTCAGAATTAAATTTTGCACCAATGACTTTTTGACTTTTTTTGTCCTTGACCTAATTTCAAGGTCATGACCCAATTATAAACATTTTAACGTTTTTCACCAAAACTCGATTACGGTCTTCCGATAGCCACCCCTTCACCATAAATACACATTGCCCTCACTAGATAGCCCAAATCAAGGTGCATTTACGCTTGGTTTACATCATACCCCTCCAGGTTAAAGGTCAGGGTTAAATGGTAGTCTGAAAAAAAAAAGCCTTTTTTTTCATTGCTGAATTTTTCCAATGCGGAATCTCAAAGACAACTTGGAATTCCAAGATGTTGTGGCATCATAATAGTGTATTTTCATTGAAGTTGTGTATCTGATATATTATTAGTGTCCTTGACCTACATTTTTGGATTGTGACCTAATTAACAAAAAAAAAAAATCACCTTTTCGATCAGAACTTGCATAGTTTTCCTCAAATTTTCATGATGTTGAGTTTTATGAATGGATTGTGGATGGTGCCACATTTTCTTTATTTACATTCTGTCCCTAAATCTTGAAGGTCAAGGTCATTTATCATTCATTGTTTGGAATATAAAGTGTATTTGGAGGGATAATGTTTAAAAATGCACGATCTGCTTGTATTCAACGAGGAAGTTAAACTTTTGGTGTTGTGATCAACAGGACCATTGAAACAAAGTGCTGCTGCGGCTGGTTGTTAAGAACTGCAACATCTGCTCTGGTGACTCTCTGCTTCTTCCTGTCCTTGGTTGTGACGCTTCTGCGAGTGGTGGAAGGAGCCTGGGTGGACATACAGACATATGCTGTTGCTGGACTTGCCTGGATCACTCACACAATTGCTCTGCTTTTCAGAAGCCCCTTACCAGGAGAAAGTCCCTGCGGGCCTGTTTGGCTGGTCGTTGTTTGGATATTCACGATACCTGCGTTCATTATCAATGCCGTTTCAGCTTTTGAAGATGTATTTTCCTCGTCGGGTATTAAATTATTGCTGAATCACATTGCAGTGGCATTTGGCGGTTTTTTGATGGCCCCTTATCTGCTTTCGTTGTTGCTCCTATTTTTCTGCAAAGCTCACGGTCCCCAAGGTCCTGGGACCCCAAGTGAGCAAACACCTTTGCTCGTGGCTGGTGACGGGTTGAGAGAGGGCGTGGAAATCCAGGAAACCGGCCAGGGCTGTGCCTCGCGGTTGTGGTTTGCCTGGTTGAATCCGCTCATGGCACGGGCTTATGACGGCCGCCTTTGCTCTCCGCATGACACTTGCACACTACCTCAGACGCTCCTTGTTGCCAACCTGTGGCGGCTCTTCTCGAAATGCAGTGAGAAAAGTAAGCAAGCGACCGTGGCAAAGGGAAGTAGAACAAGTGATGGTCAGACAGGAGTTGTTGAAGCTCCCTCGGGACTCTTTAAAGAACAGCACAGCAGTGATGACTCATTATTGTTTTCAAAGGGAGGGCAGCGAGTCCAGAAGACGCTCCTCTCGACATTGCATTCTGCATTTGGCTTTCGCTATTATTTCATTGGAATTCTGCGTCTTTGTGGAAATATCTTGGGTTTCATGGGTCCATTGCTTCTCAGTTACCTTGTCAGGTTCATGGAGAATGAGCGAGAGCCAATAGTGCATGGTTATTATTATGCTCTGGGGATGTTCCTGACGGCTTTCTTCGGCGCCATCTTCAATAACCAGTTTACATATCTCATTAACAAAGTGGCCTTGTCCGTCCGTGCAGTGCTTGTGATGTCCATATACCGTAAAGCTCTCTGTGTCAGCTCCTGTAATCTCCAGAGAAGCAGCACCGGCGTGATTGTCAATCACATGAGTGTAGACACGGATCGTGTGGTCAACTTCTGTCCAAGTTTTCACGAGTTCTGGAGCCTCCCGCTGCAGGTGGCCGTGTCGCTATTCCTCATCTACAGGGAGGTCGGGCTCTCCTTCCTGCCTGGAGTTGCTGTTGCACTGCTGCTCATTCCATTGAACAAGGTCATTGCCAACCGGATTGGGCAGTACAGTAAGCGCATGATGGAGTACAAGGACACGAGGGCTCAGGTAGGAATTTGATTGTTGGTACCTGTGTATACTATGGTGGTGAACATGATGATCGATACATTTGCCGCAAGATGGTGAGTGTAATGATCCATACTGACGACCCATCCTCCACATTGTGCGACTGTAACAGCTTCGTAATCCTGACTATATTTCACGGATCGGTGTTTGTGTATCACGCTACTCCAACAGTTCTGGGATGATTTACATCCAGACTTGCTACATCAGATCAGCCTGGCGCCAATTGTATCATTGGGGTGTTTTTATCTTTGCTGGTGGTCTTGAAGGATACGGGGAGGTGGGGGGACGTAAATTCTCCATGTAAATGTATATGATGTAGCGCCACCTCCAGGTGATGGAGGGTATTACAAGCCTCCACCATTTACAATGCAGTATTCCTGTCCCCACGTTTTCCAGTGCAGTGAGGTGTTTTGAATTACAGTATAAGCGGTAGGTGTGTTTTTCCTTCATGCACGTAACCTGGGTTATTTTGTCTTTATTTTCGGGAGTGATTGAGGGAGCTGTCAGTTGTCCATACACTACCCAAATAAAGGTATGCACCATTATAATGTGTTGCATGCTTGGAACAACATCGCCTGTAGCGGTGGGTACTCTGCTCGTTCCTGTGGGTATACATAATAAAGGGCTGGGTGGGTATCTATGGTAAAGGGGTGGGTGGGTATCTATGATAAAGGGCTGGGTGGGTATCTATGATAAAGGGCTGGGTGGGTATCTATGGTAAAGGGCTGGGTGGGTATGTATGGTAAAGGGCTGGGTGGGTATGTATGGTAAAGGGCTGGGTGGGTATCTATGGTAAAGGGCTGGGTGGGTATCTATGGTAAAGGGCTGGGTGGGTATGTATGGTAAAGGGCTGGGTGGGTATCTATGGTAAAGGGCTGGGTGGGTATCTATGATAAAGGGCTGGGTGGGTATCTATGGTAAAGGGCTGGGTGGGTATCTATGGTAAAGGGCTGGGTGGGTATCTATGGTAAAGGTATCCAATGCTTCGACCTGAATTGCACAATAAATTAGAGGCTTGTTCCTTTGGTGGTACCTTGTTGCCCAGCTCAGTTCAAGGTATTTCATGAGATAGCAGGAGTAGTAAAACAATGTGGGGAGAACCGGAAGAGATAAGGGGGTTGATGTTGCATTTTATTGAGACGACTGTTTGTCCCATGACTTTTTAGATCGTTTCTGAGCTCCTACATGGTATCCGGAGTATTAAGCTCCATGCCTGGGAGACACATTTCCAGCACAGGGTTCAACAGTGCAGGATCAATGAGCTTCAGGCTCTCAAAGGCATGAAATATCTCGATGCCCTCTGTGTCTACCTCTGGGCCACGACACCTGTGATGATCTCCATCCTGACCTTTGTCACCTACTCCAGCTTGGGGCATGACCTTACAGCAGCGAAGGTACCTCTGTTGCCCAAACTGTGAGCATTTTTTTTGTCTGGTTTATTTAAAAACTCTGTTTGTGAGATTTTAGAAGAACTGAGTATGGTTAACTTATTATGTTAAAAAGATTTGAACAACAGCACAGCCAACTGGTTAATTTGTTTGATAGCCACAACTCTCGACTTCAAATTGGCTTTCAATTGACATATTTACCGAGGATTAATAAATTATTGGAAGGAGTTGGGGAATGTGGAGAACATAAGTGGGTTGGGAATGAAGGGGTAGGAAGAGCAGATGAGAGAGTTGAAGATACAGTGTCCTGCAAAAGTATTCACCAGCAACCAATAATGTCACATTTAGATGAATTACAAATTATGGAGAAACATTTTTTTCTCCATTTTTTTTTTTTACAAACATTTTACAAACTGGTGCATTCTATGCCTTTTATGGAGTACAACGTGGAGTTATTGTTCCTCCTTCCAGTCTGAGGTCACGAGAATCAGAGTGGACCATTATCATGATGGGAAAGCATTGTGCACCGATAACAGTCGGTACTCGTTTGGCTGACCTCAGTAAGGATGACAGGCTGAGTCAACCCACCTCGTGTTATTTCAACGGAACGACAGGGGCTCAAACTCAGGACCCTGAGATCTTAAGCCTGCCACCATAACCGTTAAAAACCAACACTCGGTCCTCATCATTGTGAGGTTTTTAGCGCGTGGGATGGAACTTTGCAATCACGTGTCTGTCTCGTAACTTTGTTTTTAACCATTTGAGCTTTTGTCATTAGATTTTCAACAAAGCTTTGTTATGAGACGATGGAGAAAATCGTAAAAAATTTGGTCCAAAGGTCAACGTCGCATAAAATCATCGATTTTCATCCGTTTGACCTGAAATTTTTAAAGAATTTCCATAGTGGGTCACTGAATTGGTTCACCCGTATAACCCCAGAATCCGATTGTTTTTATTATGTCAAAGGTCAAGGTCACAATTGTCAATTTCCATCTGACTTGAAATTTGAGCATGGTTTGCACATTGCATCACTGAAGCCTATTGTTTCTGAGGTCAAGAGGCCAAAGTCACCAAAAATCACCAAATTTATTTATTTATTTATTTGTATATATTTTTTTAGCCGCTTTCATTATGTTTAGCATACGGAAGAAGAATGGATATAAAGCGGATGTGGATGGGCTTTGCATTTTCAGATGCTTTCTAGTTGTGAATTATTTAATTTGTTGTGCTTTGGAATTATGTTCCAGTTAAAAAAATAAATAAAAAATTGGCATCACTTTTGACTTGAGAGTGCTTTGCTTGTGTGTTTTTTTTTTCCAGGTCTTCACGGTATTGGCTTTGATCAACATGCTCATCACGCCACTCAACGCCTTCCCCTGGATACTGAATGGGTTGATAGAGGCCTGGATATCGCTCAGCAGAATTGAGGAGTTTCTGTCTCTGCCTGAATTCGACAGCACTTCATATTACACCAAAGGTGAATTGGAGAAGCACATGCTCGACACTGTATCCTCAAGGAAGTCAGAGCCAGTAATTCAGTTCAGCATAGCATGGGACACACTGCGGTTCGATGATGAGGTGAAACCTTGAATGGGCATCACACGCACGGCATCGCTTGATGTAAATTCGACTTCGTTTTCTGGATCGCAGTCACGAGGGAGAGTATTTAGGCTGGTGATCTCACGATCATCAAACGCCGTAATTATTCCAGGAATGATTGCAGATTTTTTTATATTTTTCTCAGTTCTGCATAGCTTTTGTGGAGTTGGGGTGAGGGGTTATTTGGAATCAATGGTGGGAGTTGTGGGTCGGGAAACATTGCAGCTTCCTCCGAGGATGCCTAACCCCTCACAGCGTATCACAATGAACCATCATGTAGTCATGGTGCACTTGGCAAACTTGCTCTGGATCTTTCACTTTCTTTCTCACCGTTGGCAATTTGTTTGGCCGTCAAGATGCAGTCTAGTCAATCACCAGTCACTGCAAGAAAACTACCGGATCCACTTCCATCATCTCTTCTCTGTTCTCTTACCTTCAGTCGTCTCTGCACATATCACAAAAAAGATTAACTTGCTCCTTTGTATCGTCTACAATTCTGAACTCATTTAAACAAGCCGTAACAATTCCCATGTCGGAGGAACCTTCGCTGGATGTTCAAAATCTCAGAACTGTTTGTTTTTCACTTTTTATTTCAAAAATTTCAGAACGTGTTCTTGTCATTCGGTTAGAACCCTTCCACTCTGGTTTTAAGTCTCGATATTGCACCGAGACCGCTCCAACTCCTCAACGGTTGTGCAGAAATTCCCTAAACTTTGTAGTTATGATCGTTGATCACCCATCGCATGGCAAGGTGCGAAAGCGGGATCATTTTTGGTCCTGCACGTGGAGCGGGGTCAAAAGGTGAAATGGCAAAAAATGCAATTACGGGCACATTTTAAAACATTTTTGAATTAAACGTTTTGATGCAATCAACACTGGGGATGTATGAAATGTGTAACGATTTTTTTTTTTGGGGGGGGGGGATTTGACCCCGGGTTCATGCCTCATGGGGTCAAAACGGAATTTATTAATTTTTTTTAACTCAAATTTTGATATTGCGTCAATCCTCACAGATCTTTTTGTCATCTTTAACCTTGCTTCAGGTGGGAAGTGTGGGGATTTGTGATGGCGTGCCATCGACTTCACTCTAGTTCTGTTTGGTGTTCCCCAGGGATCTGTTCTGGGTCCAATTGTGTTTTCTCTTTTTCTCTTTATCATCAACCATTTGATAAATCTTACTGAACTTCAACATCAGGTTTCTTTAGTATGCTGTTGATACCCAGATATACCTGGCAATTTAACCTGATTATGTGCTCTCTTGTGCAATTTTGTGGTTCTCTCTCTCTCTCCTGTCTGACTGTCTGTCTCTCTCTGTCTTTCTCAAATTAAAATTTAGATGTTCATAAATTTTCTCAAACTTGGGTGCTGCTAAGATTGGAATGCTGCTCCTTGCCTTCCTCCAACATCCACACCCCCCTCCTTTTTTCCTCATCCTTAAAAAGTTTTAATCTTGGATCGTGAAACGTTGGGATCTCTGTTTCCACTGTTTAACATTGAGGTCTTGCTATGGACTCGACTCTTTCCTATATCCTGTATATTGCTGAAATCTGGAAATGTATTCTCAAGAAGAACTGGTTGTAGTTAATAATATCAATATTAAAAAAAAACAAAAAAAAATCAAGGCACCACCAGCTCGTGTCCCATTGTCCTACGAAAGGCAATCCTCATGTTGAAGTTTTCGACCACAGAGTGATCTTCTGGAATTGTTCGGGCATCGTGTGCTATGTGTTAAGCACACAAAGCCGCAGGTTGCAGACCCCCGCTCTCGGCCATCCTGCCAGATCATTGGTGTCACTTATCTGTGCAGAAGCGATGGTATCATGAGTGTTGACAATTCCCCAGTCAAAAATTTCACAACCAAAGCACTACAGTAACTTTAGTAGTTCACGCAGTACATGGTGATCCTAAATATAGAACAAACGTGATGAGCAGACAATTTGATGGAAGACCACCCAAAGGACCACATGCAATCATGATTTCTTTGGTGTGTGCAGGTTTCTGATATGATTTTGGGGGGTTTTTAGTGCAGAAACTGAGACCAAACGGTGATCAAGCAACTTGCCTGAATTGCAGGCAGGAGCACAGGACACGAGGAACAATATTTCTCATACATTGATGCATTGTATGGAAATTTATAAACCAGGAACAATACTCCGTGTAAAGCAAAGGCTGCACATATACAATACGTCTCGTGGAAAGCCGTGTGCACAAATTTTGGATTGTACATGCACACACGCCCATATACACACATTTTTTATTGGTATAAAAGTGAATGATCACACTTATATATCACTTGAGTGTTGGCATCTATGTACACCTGAACCGCTGGGCAGAACGAGTTCAAAACTTGCGGTAGTACTTGGGGTGATGATGGTTTAAGGCGGTTAAAAATGAAATTGGAGCCACCATGGTTCAGGGAGGAGAGACAACCCCGGTTGTCTCCAGGTAAATGTGTAATGTATCGTGTCACCTGGTGGAAGCCGGTATTACTAATACTTACTATAACGGCACTTGGTGGAGCGCATACCTCTACCAGGCTGACCAGTTTACATTTTGCATCCCACTCATAGTCCGGATAACCAAAATGTAATCGGCTTGTTGTCACCTACCCAACTCGTCCAAGTTTTGCCATAACTCGTCCACTACTTTCTGAGATGTGATGCTGCATGTCGTTTTTGACCCACCCCTCAATGGTGAAGAATCACTTGAAAAATTCTCATATCCCGATCCAGATCTTCACCAAAACCGAATCAATTAGTCCTTGTCACACACCCAACCTGTCCACCAAGTTTCGTCCAAATCCGTCAATAGCTTTTTGAGATACCCTCACAAACAGCCAAACGAGGATGAAAAACTAAACGGTTGCTGTCCATCTTCGGTGGTGGGGGGAATGAAATGCATCATAAAAATGGGGGGATTAACCTGTTCCGTAAGGATGGGTTCTTTGCTCGTTTGTAAAATTCACTATGACGAGGGTAGCTCGAGGTAAGTAAATTCATCATTGAAATTCCCAAAGGTGTGCATTCCGATGTTATACTGTTCGCGATGTTATATCTTAATACATTTGTTTGCAGATAGTTCTTGGATTGAGAGCGGTGCACAAGTGCAACTGAGAGATGCAACTTTCTCCTGGTCTGCTACACCAGCAACTGAAAACATAGGTGGTGATGGACCAGACCAGTCACCTGTACTACAAGGTCTCAGCTTGTGTGTGCTTGAGGTTTGTGAACGACAGACTTGGGATCAAAGTGTGATTGAATTTGAGATTCCGCTCACGGTTTTGCCTCACTTGTACGGTACATGCAATTTGATCCCTGCTCTCGTGTACAAGGTGGTTTCACATACTATACTGGGCTTCGCCTTTTATTTATTTATTTTCTCTTTCTTTACAACTACTCTTTCGTCTTTCATGTTTAATTGATTCGAACTTGATCTCGATCCGATGCCCTCCACCACCGAAGGTGGACGGAGGTTGTTTTCCCTCCCATTTTGTTTGTCTGCCCGTCTGTTTATTTGTCTGTGAGCAGGATATCTCAAAAAAGTTGTGGACGGATTTGGATGACATTTGGTGGAGAGGTTGGGTATGTGACGAGGACGAATTGATTCGATTTTGATGACGATCCGGCTCTGGATACGAGAATGTTTTTGATGATTCTTCACCATTGAGAGATTAGTGCCAAAAACGATATACAAC